>NC_061513.1:124463944-124530802 GCF_022539505.1 Lolium rigidum | reverse complement strand
GAACATGAACGCCGCGGCACTCACCGCGGCTTCGTTGACCGACGGAGGCCGGGAGACGCACACCTTCCACTTTGAGGGCCGGCGAGATGGCCCCTACTCTCCAGGATGTTTCCATGATCCTTGGACTACCTATTCAGTGGCGAGCCACCTGTGTATGAACACAGGCTTCGATGGGTGGCGCCAGCAGATGGAGGCGCTTATTGGCGGGGCTCCTCCGGCGCCGGCAAATCCAAAGGAGAGAGTTCCCGCCGGCGCGTCTTTCTCTTGGATCAGGACTAACTTTCGACAATTCCCGGACGGGGCCAACGAGGACACTCGGAGGACGTACGCCCGCGTGTACTTATGGTACATGATTTCGAGGACTCTCTTTCCTGAAAGTGGGGGGAAGCTGACCCATTGGTGTTGGCTGAAGGCGCTTACGGTGTTGGACCACCGGTGGAGTTGGGGAACAGCGGCACTTGCCTACCTCTACCGACAGGTGATGACTTGTTCTATGTACTATTTTCCTATAGTATTGTGCTAGACAAAGTACTAACCAAATGTCTTATGTACGCAGCGTTGGACGAGCTTGTTGCGGTGACCGGGAGCGGGACCGGGAGCGGCGGTATTGGTGGATGCTTGCTCCTACTTTCCGTATGGAGCCGGGACCGTCTATCCGGCTTGGGCGTCCCGTGGTACACAACGAGAGGCCATGGCCTCATCACCATGAGAACCTTGATCGGGAGCCGACTTGGGCATACCTTTGGGACGGTGTCTCTGAGATGACGAGCGATCCAAAGATCATGTACTGTGCAATACATCGCGGAGTTGGACACTCTTACCGCTGAGCAGAGTAACCGATCACTCTTTTGCAATCCTAGTTTTCATTGATTCTACTCGGCATGTTGTAAATTCTGAAATATTTGTATGCTGCGGGTGGAATGGGAGCCATATGGTACCTACTACCGTATTGGCGCGGGGATGCCTGACCTCAACCATAAGTGCACGGAGGAGGCGCGGTTCTGGCGTATGCGCTGCCCACTCATATGCATGTGGCTTGTTGAATACCACCAGCCGCACTGCAGTGATGAGACAAGCTTTGGGCTGTATCAGGAGTGCCCACCTCAGTGGCAAGACACGGACAAGACGCTTCATAGGTAAACTTCTGGAATCATGCGATGGAAGATTCTTGATAGAAGAGGTAGAATCTAAATTCTTGATTCTTGCAGGCTTGATAGGCAGCGGCGAGAGGAAGATCACAAATTGGCCACCCATCATAGCGGCCACGCCGCAGCCGTTCCAACACTCGTTTGGAAGCGACACGGACCGCCGGCCCGCCGGGAGATTGTGCCTCGCGACTTGGCCGCTTTCAACAACTACCTCCAGTGGTTCCATGAAAACACGCGTATCGAGTTAGTGAAGCACGCGTATGCTGAGCACATCTTGGACGACCCCATCGAGTTCGATGAGGTTGTGCAAAGCCAGCACGACACCTTTGCTCGCAGAGGGAGATCGACTTCTATTGCTTCCGAGCTGAACTTCATGGTAATGGATTCTCTCACTAACTAGTACATCATCTAGATTGCCATGTGCTCGCTTAAATTGTGTATGCTATATTTGTCACAGCGGACGGAGATCACAAAAACAGCCGAGGAGTGCGAGATTATGTGGGAGAAGAGCGGGAGAGATGAAAAGCCTGTCGGACCGTTGCGGCATTTCATTAAGGTATGATCACCAACTTTGAATGTACGCTATTATGTTCTGGTGGCTTTGTAACCATGAGTTCCATGATGCAGAACACTGCACGAAAGATGCGGCGGTTAGCCAACTTGCTAGGTTGCCGCGACACCGAAATTCCTACATCTTCCTCTTCTGAAGAGCCGGAGGTATGGACTATTTTGTTGCTGTCAAACATGTTCTTACTAATTTCAACTTTTGTAATCTCATGTGTTCATGTTTGTGAAGATTCCTGACGACGGCGAAATTTTGAGTCAAAACATTAGTCGCGGCAAGAAGCAAGCCCCACGGTCTGCTTACTCGGTTGAAGCCAAGGGGCAATGCTCCAAACCGGTACACTCCGGAAGATTATGTCAACCGAGGAAAGAAGGTTGACATTGAGGAGGATGAGGCACCGCCGCGGAGATCATCTTTGAGGAGGATGAGGAACGACGAGCCCTTATCTTCTGTGAGGAGGAGGAGCAGTGGAGGCAGCAGAAGCAACAAGAGCCACGGCAGCGGACGAAGAGGATGGCCGTCCGGAAGCAGCCCGTGAGGATGACACGTCGAGGACGACACTAGGATGTGCTCCGTGTTGTTGTGAACTATATTTTCATAAGTATCGAGTTGTGAACCCTATGTCATTTCGAACCATGTCTGTAATGCTACTTGTTGTTTGAATCTACTTGCTACGATGTGAGCTATGAAGTGTTAGAGCATCCCCAGCCGTTGGGGCTCCCCAGGCCGAAATCCGGCGTTATTTAGCGCTGGATGGATGAAGTTTTTGGCCTGGGGAGGCCCATTTTTCCAGCCGCGAGCCCATGGACGCGCACCCACCGCGTGCATAGCGACGGCGCAGCCACCGGGAAGGGCAATCGTCGGAGTTCCCTCGACGCAATGAACCGTCGCGAAGTGGTACTGGAGAGCCGAAACGACTCGTCGGGAACGGTCGAAGTGGCCTCGATGCGAGAACCGCCGTAATGGAGCACGAACTCCGCGGAAGAGCAACCGCCGCTCTCTTCGTCGAGAGACCTACATATACGGTTTCCGACGGCCGACGCCATTCATCTGTTCTCTCGTCACCATCCTCCGTCAACCATGAGCGATCTCTCTTGGCCATCGGACACCGACAGCGAGGGGAAGCCGCCTGGATGGTGCCATTGGTGGGATAAAGCTGCATCGTCCAGCAGCGACGATTCCCCTCCGCCGGCCAGCGATGACGACGAGGAGGACGAGGAGGAGGACGAAGAGGCCAAGGAGCAGGCCGAGGAAGAGGCCGAGGAAAAGGAGGAGGAAGAGGCCGAGGAAAAGGAGGAGGACGACGAAGAGGTCGAGGACACCGACGAGGAGGAGGACTCAACTTCCTCCGACGAGGAGGTGACGAGCCGGAAGCGTCGCCGCGACGACGATGAGGCGGGGCCATGTAGGAAGAAGAAGTAGTTTAAGTTTGTTTTAAAGTTTTTATATGTATTTTTTATGTTTATTCGAATTATATTTGAAATATATATAATCTATCTATGTTGCACCACTTGAGAGTTCAAAGCTTTCGTTCGACGAGGGTATTGCCGTAGATCGTTCGACGAGGGTATTGCCGTAGATCGGGAAGACGAGGGTATTGCCGTAGATCGGGAAGACGAGGGTATTGCCGTACAAACCCAGGCCATTGTCGCCGACAAGTTGGGGCCACGCGCGCTTTCGTTTCGTCCGGACTCCCCGAGCGCTCCCCGGGGGGCCGGGGATGGCGTGGGATCGCCGAATGAATTTAGGCCCAAATCCGGACGAAAACGAGGAACCGGGGGCGCGACTGGGCCGAATTACGCCGTCCGGATGAAAAAAACGCTCGCCGGGGGCCTGTTCGAGGGGACGAGTGGAGATGCTCTTAGTTAGATATGGTGCATGCAGGCTGAGTCCTCCGGATCAGCAGCGAATTAAGTTAGTGGTTAGTGCGTGGTGTTAGTGGCCGTTGTGGTCAAGTTGCTACCTTGTACTGCCTATTTAAAGGTGAACAAATGAATGAGAGAATGTGGCCTGCGGGCAGAGAAAAACCAATGTAGTTCCTGTGTCACACCAAGGAGAAAACTCTCGGCAAAGCCATTGCTCTCCTCCTTGGTGAGTGTGCGTGTGTGGGTTCTGGTGTGTGTTCATCAGAGAGTAGAGAGAGGTTGAAGATCAGGGAGCTGCAAGGTGCAGCTCCTACACTTGGTATCAGAGCCTCATGCGGCGAGGTCCGATCTCCATCATCGTCGAACTGCGTCACGAGCGAAGGAGAAAGGTGCTGCCCGGTAAGTTGCGTCACCGGCGGCAAGGAGGTGATGGCCAAGGTGCGGAGGCCATTGCCATGAAGAAATTCGTCGCTCATGTGCGAGTCATCGAGAAGATGCGTCATCGGCGACAACATGAAGGCGAGTCACCGGCGAGTTGCGGCACCGGTGGCGAACATGGAGGCAAGTCGCCGGCAAGGTGCGGCACCGGTGCAGAACAAGAAGGCGAGTCGCTGGCAAGCTGCGTCACTGGCGGCAAGTCTCTCGACGAGGCCAGCGGCGACGGCAGCAATCGGCGCGACATGATGGCATCGGCGGCCATCTCCGAGTTGCAGCGGCGATATCGACGTCCATTAGCTTCAAGAGAAGAATAAGCCAACAAGGTTAAGGGGGTGATTGTTGGAGCTAACCTTGTTGTTTAGTAGTTTATCATGTTTAAGTTTTGTTCATACATATGTTTGGTCGAATTAGTTTGGTAGGCTGCGGCATGTACACACAACAGATGTGGTCTTGTAGGTACATGCAAGCTGAAAGCTCTTTGTTTAATTAGATGTGAGGATAAGTAGATAAGATGAGTATGCCACAGCGTGAGACTAGCTCTAGCAGCGTCCAGGTTAGTTAGATATGGTGCATGCAGGCTGAGTCCTCCGGATCAGCAGCGAATTAAGTTAGTGGTTAGTGCGTGGTGTTAGTGGCCGTTGTGGTCAAGTTGCTACCTTGTACTGCCTATTTAAAGGTGAACAAATGAATGAGAGAATGTGGCCTGCGGGCAGAGAAAAACCAATGTAGTTTCTGTGTCACACCAAGGAGAAAACTCTCGGCAAAGCCATTGCTCTCCTCCTTGGTGAGTGTGCGTGTGTGGGTTCTGGTGTGTGTTCATCAGAGAGTAGAGAGAGGTTGAAGATCAGGGAGCTGCAAGGTGCAGCTCCTACAGGACAGGCGCTAATCTCGAGAGCACATGAACGGACCAGAAAACGAGCTCAGTTGTGCCCGGGAGCCAAATCGCCCTGTCCGCATATGTGCTGCTTATTTAAGGCATTGTACTTTGTTTGATTGGTTAAGGAGAAAGTGAGAAAATGTAGCAATTGTGGCTGCCAAGGAAGTCTCACGGCAAAGCTGTCTTCTTCATCCTTGGCATAGGCGTGTGTGTAGAGTTCCTCAGAGTGTATGTGTCCGTGAGAGAGTGTTGAGAGATAGATGAAGATAGGTGCAGCCGAGGTGCTGCACCAACATAAGTTTAATCTTTATATTTTCCTTGTAAGCCTTCGTTAAATAATTTTAATGAAAAAAACTGTGTGCATCATTCTCATGCAGATGCTTCAGGTATAACCTTTTTTTTTTTTGAAAAGAGGGCAAAAGCTTTGCCCTATTCCATTAATTAAGAAGGAGAAGTTTTACAGAAAAGATGATTACAACCCAAACCCCCAGAAGAACAAGGACTACTCTCGCGGCATTAAGCTACCCATACATTTGTCACCCGCGAGGATCCAAAGCTTCGCCTCGCCCTTGATCTTGTGGAGGATGACCGACGGTGGAGCATGTTTGTTGTTGAAACCCGGCCATTTCTTTCATTCCAAATCTCCCAAGAGACGAGGAGGGCAAGAGAGGCTAAGTCTTTACGCTTGGATATCAACGCCCACCATGAATGGAGAGTAGTAGCAGGCCAAGGAAGGAGGTTGAGTTGTTGCAAGCCAAGCCAATCCTTGAGAAGCCCCCAAAGGCGGATGGTGAAGCGGCAATTGACAAGTAGATGGTTGACGGTCTCGAAGGCCCGGTGGCAAAGCTTGCAATGCCGCCCATTTGGCCACCCTCGCTTCTCCAAACGATCATTAGTCCAAAGCCTATTTTAAAGAGCAAGCCACATGAAGAACTTTATCTTAGGCGGAGCCCAAAACTTCCACACCGAAGAAGCGATCGGGGCAAGAATAGCCCCAAAGAAATGCGCCTTATAGGCGGAGCTTGAAGAGTAGGTGCCGTATTCGGTGAGGTTCCAAGTGATCTCATCCTCAAGGTCGTCTCTTACGGTGGCCTCCGTAAGCATGGTCCAAAGAGAAATGTATTGGCGGATACGTTCAGGTATAACCTCAACTTTGAAGAAAAAAAAAACGGTTTAAGCTGTAACGTATATGAGCTACTGATGGGAATGTGAATATGCCTGACAGGCTGGGTATTTAAACTGTAACATATGTGAGCTACTGATGGGAATGTGAATATGCCTGACAGGCTGGGTGCATATACCAGAGGTACTTCGTTCCGAATCGATCCAGCCTATCTGAATACCTGCGTATTTGGTAATGCAGCAACTTTGCGAATAACCTCTCCAGATTTCCTCATGTATTAGAGCATGCCACTACCTGGCTGCTCTGTCATCTAAAGCGCAGAGTTTAACTGCAGCTGAACAAGTCCAGACCTCAGGCTGTACATTGCTCGGCAATTAGACAATGACGCATCAGGTATGTCTCGAATTCACTAATAAATAAGTAAACACTCCAATCAAGAATGGCAATGTTCTCTGCAAATTAAGAACTGGCAATAACAAATACGTTTGGGCAAAGTATTGGGACTTGGGACAGACAATTCACATGCGGGCAATATATACCTATGGGAAGTTAGTACTGATGTCAAATATATATGAGAAAGTTCGTACTATGGTATGTCTGACAGTTTGAGTGCATAAGAGCATCTCCAGCCGCGTCCCCCAAAGCGTCATCCAGAGGGATTTGGGGCGCGCCGGACAAAAAATGCGTTCCAGCCGCGTCCCCCAAAGCCCATTTTTGTCCGGCGCGCCCCGATACGGTGTCCGGCGACCCGAGCCCGTCCCCGTCCCACAGGGGACGCACCGGGGACGCCGGACACACCGAAAAGCGAGGCGGGGAGTGGCGGGGCCGACCCGTCAGCGGCACAATTAATTTTAACCTAATCATCGCCTACCTCGCGACGGAGCGCAGCGACGGTGCAGTTCCCGCAGAGGGCGCAGCGACGTGTCCCGTCGCGCCTAGCTCTGCGTGCCGGCGTTAATGAGCGCCACCGCTCATCCGCCTCCCTCCGGCCTATAAAAAGGGGCGCCTCTCATCGTCCCTCTCACACACAAACCCTAGCGCCTCTCTCCCAAACCCTAGTCGCCACCATCTCTCAACAAAACTCGACGCTATGTCTGGTAGAGGCGGAGGCCGACCTCGCGGCCGCGGCCGTGGTCGTGGTCGTGGTCGTGGCCGCGGCATAGCTGAACGCTTGCCGTCGCCTTCATCGTCGGAGATGGACGTGGAGCCGGACGTGCTGTTCGAGTTCGTCCTCGTCCTCAAGGGCGACCCGCGCGGCATCCAGAGGCTGCCGGAATCCTTCGCCGAGTACGTCGGCGGCGTACGCCCGCGCAAGATGCATGCGCGGGAGGCTTCGTGCGGCTACTACCGGTGGATCGTCGACGCGATCTACGACGCGCGCGGCAAGATGTACCTCAACATCGGGCTGGGAGAAGTTCGCGCGCCACCACGGCCTCGAAGCCGGCTTCATCCTCCTGTTCTCCTACTTCGGCAACGGGGACATGAGCGTCAAGGTCTTCGACGAGAGGCGCTGCCGCCGGGACTACCACGCCGACGGGGACTCCCACGGCGACGGCACCGACGGGGAGGACGGCCGGGAGTGTTGTTTCTTCGCGGCGAATACGTGCACGGAGGTTTACGCTGTTCGCCTCATCGGTAGAACCAACAAGGGCACCATCCTCCCGCTGGATTTTCCAGTTTAGGTGGTCGGGTGTGCCCTCGAGTGTTCTTTCTTAGCAGCGAACACGAGAAACCTCCGATGCACGGCCTAGTTAGGTTTAGTTTATTTGCAATATTTTATATTTGTGTCCACCACGGTTTCAACTATGTATTAGTTTGTGGAAACCACGTACCCAATTATGTATTAGTTTGTGGAAATTGAAATAAAAATGCCAAAAAAAGTATTTTAAATGTTTGGGGAGGCGTTTGGGGGACGCGGCTGGGTAGCGACATCCCCCAAAGGCGGCACGAACAAAACACGTCCCCCAAACGCTAAATGCGGCGCGGTTTGGGGGACGCTTTGGGGGACGCGACTAGAGATGCTCTAACAGGAAACGCCGCAATCAGCTCACCAGATTTCCTCCTCTATTTTACAAAATGTCACGCGCTGGCTGCCTTCTGTCATCTCGAGCAAAGTTTAACTGCACCTGAACACGTCCAAAGCTCATTATTTTCAGTGAGACAATAACACGTCGTACATATTTCCTCAGCAAGTCAGTCAATTAAGCAGCAGGTATTTAGCCCATTCGAAAGTATTTGGAATCGATAGACAATTCACACGAAGCCGATATATATACAATTAACATCTTGTGAGTTGCAGTAAGAAAATATACAACTAACAACAGCTTCAATTCAAATAAAAAAGCAGCTTCAATTGGGGAGGAAACAGATGATTAATAACGTCAATATACAAATTACAACAAAGGGCGTTTGGTCTAGTGGTATGATTCTCGCTTTGGGTGCGAGAGGTCGCGAGTTCGATTCTCGCAACGCCCCAAATTTCAATTATTTTTTGTTTCCAATTGGTTGGTGATACGTTGTTGATTCTAGAGTTGTCTAAGCAGTTCCTTGCAGTGATGCAGTCCCCTACTTTATGCATCCTCCCATAGAAAATCTTGAAAAGTAAACCAAGTCTTGAAGGATAATGCTTGGGTGGGAAAGATTACTATGCCCTATTTATACCGTTCTAGCTTATAGCTGGGATTTCCAGAAAGATAAGCTCCCTCAGGGAAACTAAACAGAGGTAGAAGATATGTAAATCGTACCTAAAAGGGGAAATGCACTATTGTTATGCGGTTAGCTGATCAAGGGAATATTCCTAGAGGAAGAACAATCATAAAATAAGGAGATAGTTGGATGACAACTTCACAATGGACCACCTTCACAAATTGATTGATCTTTGGGTCAAGGTTCATGATGTTCACCTTGTTGAGGATGTGGATGATGACATCTCTTGAAACCTCACGGGAAATAGCCAATATTTCACGAAGTCGGCCTACGAGTTGCAATTCATTGACTCCATCTCCTCCTTTTTGCACAAAGCGGTTTCGAAGGCTTGGGCTCCCCCCAAGGCGAATTTTTCGTTGGGCTTCTCACTCAAAACCGCATATGGACGGCCGACCGGCTACAAAAATGTGGGTGGCCAAATTGTGGCCTTTGCCCCCTATGCAAGCAAACCACGGAATCATTTGTCCACCTCTTCATCGAGTGTAGGTTCTCCATTCGTCTTTCGAGCTATCTTCAACAATGGTTGCACATCCCCGACATCCAACCAAGTCAATGGGGTGGTCTCTCATTTCAGCTTTGGTGGCGAAACATGACGAATGCACATATGCCAAACCGCAAAGCCATCGCCTCCTTCACTCTTCTCGTCACTTGGGAGATTTGGAACGAACGGAACGAAAGGGTTTCCAAAAGCAAACATACGCTGCCTTTAGTTCTCGTAGAAAAAATAAAAAGGGAAGCCCACTTATGGGTGATCGCGGGTGCGAAAAAGTTGGGTGATATCATGCCGGGAGAGTAATCCCGTTTTGTTTTTTGTATTTAGTCCGGACTATCTTGGTACAATACTTCTCCTTAATTAATAGATTTGGGCAAAGTTTTTGCCCCCGTTTCAAAGAAAAAATGCGAGCTATGTCCAGATTGAGAATAAACTAGCAGAAAAGTGAGGTCAAACCATTTTGATTGGGTCTTCACCTCTCAAATATTTAGGTGTGCCAATCTCATAGAGGAAACTGCTAGCCAACAGGTGTCTACGGATGGGAGGACGGTGCTTGAGACTTTGAGTAATGTCCTGACTTATGTCATGGGGCTTTACTTGCTTTCCCGATGGTAACCATTGCAAATTGGGCATGTCGCGAGCTAAGTTTCATTGGGAAGGTGCAGGGAACGACATTTCACATAGGCGCAATATATACTTATGGGAAGTTAGTTAGTGTGTTAAATATATATGAGAAAGTCCGTACTATTTCTGAGTGAGTACTGGCAATGCACCAACGCTGCAAATAAGCTCACCAGATTTCCTCCTCTATTACAAAATGTCACTAGCTGGCTGCCTTCTGTCATCTCAAGAACACTTTAACTGCAGCTGAACAAGTCCAATGCTCACGATTTTCAGTGTGACAATAACACGTATATATTTCCTCAGAATTTTAGCAAGTAGATAACTCACACAAGGCCAATATATACAGTTAACATGTTCCAAGTTGCAGCAAGAAAATATACAATTAATAACAGCTTGAATTGCCAAATACGATCAATTGCCAGAACAAATCTGTCAAAACTACGATCACTTCTGCTGTCAAATAATAAAATTTCATTTCTGGTAATCCAACAGAACTAGCATAACTGCTCCCCAATTTCACTTAGAACCCTGAGATTTTACAATGCAGCTAGTTCTGCATTTGTACATCATAGCTATGGATATCAGAATAAGCAATGAGGCATTGAACTGACAAAATACATACATGTTAGCATCTAGAAAACTAAACTGGAATAATTAATACGTAGGGTTCAAGTCCTAATGGAAGGAACTAGATTGATCATCATTCTCCTTGTCCAAGCTTCTTCTAGTGGCACGACCTTTCAGAGCCAAACTGTTCAACCTTTTTGAAGTAACTGAAACTTCTGAACCCGCAGTGCTCTGAACATCTATTGAAGAGAATGCCCCCCGGCTGTAGTTATGTGTATCACATGATCCTTGTCTTTGGAGCGGTGGTTTATGGGAGCCAGATCCGCTCAGCCTTGCCTTAGCTGATTTGGTCAAGCCCATATAGCTCGGCGCACCGCCCTGCCCACAGTCTGATCTTCTTTCTGATGATGCGAAGTTGTTGCCGGACATTGGAGTAACTGAAGATGTTGATGGAGCGCTCTCGTCACCCACTGCGATTACGGAAGGAGGCTTTGCTGACACCCTAGTCGTGACATTGTTCCTTTTGATCTTGACTGAGCTTGCTTCAGAAAGTTTTGAGCTGACCTCGTTCATTTCGTCGATACTCTCTGAGCACCTGGAAGTGGTCTGTTCACTATGTGATTGCTCCAGAAGGCGACTCTCCCAGGGTTTCGTTGCCATCCACCCGTCCAAATAGCTCAACTGGTTGTTCCTATTAACCCCATGATTCCTGAGAGATACAGCGGGAGAGCTAGGCCTTCCGCTGTGGCTTGAGCTCCGCTGCTAAAGCAAACATGACAGCATGTCAAACAGAGTCGAGGAAATTATCTAGTATATGCCCAGATTATTCCAGCAGGATGTACCTGATGAGAGAGAGCGTAAGCGATGGCCCTTTCTCTCTTGATTGCACCCTCACGCCTCATGTATAGCTTCGATCTTACATCGTCCACAGTTCCTTGACTATCGCACCACCCTGTCTGCAATGTGAAGAATGTCATCCAAACAGGTGAGGCATCAGCATGATGATGAAACATTAACTTGTCTTATTTTACAGCAGCAGACTGTGTTTCTTATATGTTAAAAAAGCTGAAGACTAGATGTAAATTAGTTGTATGACTAGGAAAATTCTTGAAAGAATACAATTGGACAAGCCTGACTTAGCAAGAACAAGTTGCAGAAATGCATTACTGGTAGCACTTCCAAGGAAGACATACCAAAAACTGTCACTGCCCACTATGATTACTCATTCAGACAAGAAAATCATGGGCAAATGATACATAATGTCAAATCATTGGTATCAACGGAGCCAAATGCCTATATGACAGGACAATCATATCTAGCTTTCATCATGAATGAGGAGAGTAATCCTAGCGCAGCAAGTCTCTATCTAGTAAAAGTAGCGCACCACATTCGTTTATAGAAAACAAACAATAACATGACATCAACAGATCTTCTGGGGTATCGTACCTAGTTTTACTGATGCGAATCTCAACCAAGTGCACTCAAAGTGTAAAAATTCTTGACTTGTACAAGCAGTTTAACATAATGATGCGCTTAGCACTATCATGCAGAAATAGCAAACGGACCCAGCCATCACCATGAACAACAAAGCGCAACGGAAGAGAGTAGCAGTAGTGTATACCTCTGCCTCCTTGACGGGATCCGCGTGGCTGGCGCGTTCGTCGAGCGCGTCGCCCTGGGAGGAGTCGGCGGAGAGGCGCGTGCGCCTGTCCCTGGCCCGCGCCTGCACCCTGACGAGCGCCTGCATGCACTTGACGGTGACTGCGAGCTGCTTGCGCACGCGGCGGCCGCGCACGAGCGCCTGCAGCCGCACGATGCCCCGCAGCGCCCTCAGCGCCCTCCTGGCCTGCGCGCAGAGAGATCCAGCAAGGGGGTTTTGAGGAAGCGAACTCTGAAGAAGCTGGAATTTTGACGGAGGGAGGGACGGCGGCGTACCAGGAAGCCGCGGAAGGCTGTCTGGATTCGGAGCGCGGCCCACTCGTGCCTGATGACGCGGAAGTCCCTGGGCGTGGCGCGCACGACGGCCGCGACGGCGGAGCTGAGCGCGTCGGCTGCGGCGGCGGCCGTCGAGGAGGAGGTCTCGGAGACCTCGGAGGCCGCCGCCGACGCGGCGCCCCGCCCGCCGGAGGAGGTCCGCCAGAGCCGGCTCCACTTGCGGCCCTTGCCGTGCTTCTCCGCTGCGGTCGCCGGCTTGAGGCCCACCAGCGTCTTGATCCACTTCCCCGACGCCCCCATGGATGGATTCTTCCGCAACCGCGACGCCGACGAAACCCAAGGAAAATTGCCTCCCCGACGCGGCCTCTCTCGCGTTTTCTCTGGAACCGACTAGCGAGCACTACTCCCACGAACGAAGGAAGGAACGAGGCCAAACGGGCGGATTTTGACTTGTTGGGCGTCGTGCGTTCGGTTACGACTTTCGAGGCAGAGAGTGGGGATGATAGGGATTAGGGAGGAGCCGTTTGGGCGGAGTTTCAAATTTTGAAATGCAAGAGGAGCAAGAAGCCGGGAAAAAGCGAGCTGGGGGTAACGGTGGCCCACCGCGTGGGGCCCGCGCGTGCCGTTTTTGGTACGCTGGCTGGCGTTGTGGGGTCCGGCGACAAAGAGGCGCGGCATTTGCGGCGGGCGCCGTCACGCGGACGCTTTCTTTCTGCAGTCACACACACGTACAGTACATGGGGCTTGGCGAAAGAAGAAGGGCTCGGATTCCCGACGGGACGCTGCCGCGTGGGGCCAGATTGGTGCCTTGGCAGGAGATGCGTGGCGGGATCTACTGGGGACCGTTTGCCCGGCCCGTGAGTTGGACGAGCTCGTGGGCGTTGCTCGCTTGCGGTGACGACGAGCCGCGGCGCGCGTACGGTATGAACCACGGAATCGTGGGGCCCTGGAGCGGACGCACGCGTGTGTTACAGCTTTGTTCCTCATTTTCTTTTCTGCCGAGGACATCTCAGCGGGGCCGCGCGACGCATTTTAGCGTTCGGAAATGTTCGCGCGGGCGTTCGTTTGCGTCGGCTGAAATTGGTCGAAATCGACCGCGCGTCTGTTTGCGTCGGGGGTGGCTGCAGCGGCACAACGCATTTTTTTTGCCGAATCATTTTTGTTAACATGAAAACATAATTTACATAGTTTAACACATGAAAATAAAACCCTAAACGCCTGCGCCTACTGCTGCTCCTCGTCGCTGTCGAGCACGATGAGCTCCGGTGCCATCCACGTCCAGTTGGAAACCGGAGGAGCGTACGCCGGGCGCGCCGGCGTTGCTGGAGGTAGAGGCGCCCAGGGCTCTGGCTGTGGCGGCGGTGGAGGCACCCAGGGATGTGGCGGCGGTGGAGGCGCCCAGGGATGCAGCTGTGGAGGAGGAGCCTAGGGGTTGTACGGCGGCGGTCGTGGCGCGGTCAAGTCCTGTAGCGCCAGTCGAAGCGCTTCATCCTCCGACAGGCCCGACGATATGACACCGGTGGCGTAGCGGGGCAGCAGCGGCTGCACAGGTGGCTCGTTCTCGGAGACGATGACGCGAGTTTCGCCATCTCGTCGTCTGTCATGTTCACGGGGAAGTCAAATTTGCGGTCCTCCGCCATGGCTTGCTGCCATTCGTGGAAGACGGTCGCGACGTAGTCAACGTTGTCATCCTTGACATCCTCGTTATGGTACGCGAGCGTCTCAATGTAGTCGTCGTCGTTGTCGTGGCCGTCGTCTTCGTTGTACTGCGCGTGCGTCGGCGCCTGCTGTCTTCGTGGACGAGTCGGCGGTGGACGGTCGAAGGGAAAATCTCTGTCGCCCATGAAGCCCGTCCTCCTCCTCCTATCCGTCTCGGTCGACAGATAGGTACGCCAACTTTCAGAGTCGATGGCGTACGCCAGATCGGCGCGGAGGTCCGACGGCAAGTGCCGCCTCCTTCGCCGGATCTCCGCGGTCCGATCAGGCTCGCGCGCAGGGACGGGAGGTATGGGCACCCGGCGGAAACTGAGCCGCCAGGCAGTTGCACGCCTGACCAGGCCTCGCACGGCATCCATTTCCCGTGCATCAGCCTCCCCAGCGTGACGGGCAGTGGCACCCTCTGCGTCCCAACTTTGCTGCCGCTGCCGGAGGGCTCGAAGTCGTTCTTCCTCCCCATGGCGCTGCGGCGGTGGTGGTGCGAGTGGAGGTGTGTGATACGTCTCAAACGTATTGATACGCGTACAGCACGCGTCCGTTGGGAACCCCAAGAGGAAGGTGTGATGCGTACAGCGGCAAGTTTTCCCTCAGTACGAAACCAAGATTTATCGAACCAGTAGGAGCCAAGAAGCACGTTGAAGGTTGATGGCGGCGAGATGTAGTGCGGCGCAACACCAGCGATTCCGGCGCCAACGTGGAACCTGCACAACACAAACCAAGTACTTTGCCCCAACGAAACAGCGAGGTTGTCAATCTCACCGGCTTGCTGTAACAAAGGATTAGATGTATAGTGTGGATGATGATTGTTTGCAAAGAACAGTAGAACAAGTATTGCAGTAGATTGTATTTCAGTATAGAGATTGGACCGGGGTCCACAGTTCACTAGAGGTGTCTCTCCCATAAGATAAACAGCATGTTGGGTGAACAAATTACAGTTGGGCAATTGACAAATAGAGAGGGCATGACCATGCACATACATATTATGATGAGTATAGTGAGATTTAATTGGGCATTACGATAAAGTACATAGACCGCTATCCAGCATGCATCTATGCCTAAAAAGTCCACCTTCTGGTTATCATCCGAACCCCCTTCCAGTATTAAGTTGCTAACAACAGACAATTGCATTAAGTATTGCGCGTAATGTAATCAATAACTACATCCTCGGACATAGCATCAATGTTTTATCCCTAGTGGCAACAACACATCCATAACCTTAGGGGTTCTTGTCACTCCCTGCATTCACGGAGACATGAACCCACTATCGAGCATAAATACTCCCTCTTGGAGTTACAAGCATCAACTTGGCCAGAGCATCTACTAGTAATGGAGAGCATGCAAGATCATAAATAACACATAGATATAAATTGATAATCAACATAACATGGTATTCCCTATTCATCGGATCCCAACAAACACAACATATAGCATTACAGATAGATGATCTTGATCATGTTCGGCAGCGCACAAGATCCGACAATGAAGCATAATGAGGAGAAGACAACCATCTAGCTACTGCTATGGACCCATAGTCCAGGGGTAGACTACTCACACATCACTCCGGAGGCGACCATGGCGGTGAAGAGTCCTCCGGGAGATGATTCCCCTCTCCGGCAGGGTGCCGGAGGCGATCTCCTGAATCCCCCGAGATGGGATTGGCGGCGGCGGCGTCTCTGGGAAGGTTTTCCGTATCGTGGCTCTCGCATGCTGGGGGTTTCGCGATGAAGGCTATTTGTAGGCGGAAGGGCAGGTCAAGGGGCGTCACGAGGGGCCCAGGAGACAGGTCGGCGCGGCCAAGGGTGGGGCCGCGCCGCCCTACCTCCTGGCCACCTCGTGGCCCCACTTCATTGACTCTCCGGTCTTCTGGAAGCTTCGTGTGAAAATAGGCCCCACGGGCGTTGATTTCGTCCAATTCGAGAATATTTCCTTACTAGGATTTCGAAACCAAAAACAGCGTGAAAACGACAAGCTGGCTCTTCGGCATCTTGTTAATAGGTTAGTTCCGGAAAATGCATAAATATGACATAAAGTATGCATAAAACATGTAGATATCATCAATAATGTGGCATGGAACATAAGAAATTATCGATACGTCGGAGACGTATCAGCATCCCCAAGCTTAGTTTACGCTCGTCCGAGCGGGTAAACGATAACAAAGATAATTTCTGGAGTGACATGCCATCATAACCTTGATCATACTATTGTAAGCATATGTAATGAATGCAGCTGATCAAAACAATGTATATGACATGAGTAAACAAATGAATCATATAGCAAAGACTTTTCATGAATAGTACTTCAAGACAAGCATCAATAAGTCTTGCATAAGAGTTAACTCATAAAGCAATAATTCAAAGTAGAGGTATTGAAGCAACACAAAGGAAGATTAAGTTTCAGCGGTTGCTTTCAACTTATAACATGTATATCTCATGGATATTGTCAATGTAAAGTAATATAACAAGTGCAATATGCAAGTATGTAGGAATCAATGCACAGTTCACACAAGTGTTTGCTTCTTGAGGTGGAGAGAGATAGGTGAACTGACTCAACATAAAAGTAAAGGGATTTCTATTTTCGTGCCCTCGGGTCCTTAGTTGTACTCAGTTTTCCCCAGCCCCTTAGTTTTTCCTCAGTTTTACCCTAGCCTTTGTCTGAAGACCCGCAGAAGGAGCTCAGACGGAAGGAATCCGTTTATTTGGACGTTCCGTGGCGACGTGTTGCGCCGCGTCGTACGTGGGGCCGCGTCGTGTGGGGCCACGTCCGCGTGGGGCTGGTAGAAAGGGACCGCGTGGGACAGGACGAGAAGCGTTTGGTTGCACGTGAGCAGGAGCTGGGTTTTGTCTCTCTCGGCCCAAATTGGCATTTTTAAGAGCACCTTTTCCCCTCTTTCTCTCTCTGTCTTTTTCACAAAATTAGTATCAAATCTAGAGAAGCTTCTATTTCTGTCTTTCTTCAATATGGCAGCAAATCTAGTAGCAAATCTCTGGGGTTATTTATGCCTTTTGGCCCTCGTTTTTTGCCCAATATGGCAGCAAATCTAGTAGCAAATCTAGAAGCTAGTATATGATAAATTCACAACAGCATAATCACAAAACTAAGTATAATACATAAACTGCATACAACAGCCAAAAGCAGGCAATAACGTTGTTAATGTTCACGACAAACTAAGCTGAAAAATATACAAGACGCACGCAATGTATGGACAACAAGAAGATTAGGATGAATGAATTTGTTCTTCATTCCTCCTCATATATTTCTTCGTCGCTCCATTCGTGCATTTCCCCAAGGAAATATTCATTGAACTCCTTCCGTCTGCAGTGTGCGACCAATACATCCTCCAAACGGTATGGCCTGTGTTCATTACTCATACCGTAGCTTCCTATTCTATCCACACGAACTGGCCACTCATCCCAGGCCTTTGTATCATGAGAGTACTCTCTGATATAACCCAAATCCGCGTAGTAGATGCTGCCAGGTCGAAGTGTCGGGTACACTCTCGTGTCGACGGAGATACACCGGATATAATTCACGAAGAAGGCATTACTGCCAATGTTACTGACCGGATGGAGAGAGCGGCTCTGAGTGTCCACACGGTACACCAAAGGTTTGCCCGCCAAAGCCTCGCTGACCAACAACACAAGCAGCAGATCACCATCCGACTTCACAAGGTAGAACTTCGACGTCCAAGTTCTGGAAATGAAATTAGTGTCTCCATCTTGACAAGTGCTCGCATGCTGTCATGCAACTCGTACATTGGTGCACACTATTCTTCCGATCTCAAAATTGTCCGCAGCCTACCGCATACAGTTCACCATTGAACGGGGTAATGCAACACAGACAATGGTTCTTGATCGAAAATCTTCCTTCTCCCCAATCTTCATTTATATCCTTAGTTGGAGTGCTCTCATCGACCCAACCAATTTCCGACGGGTAATTGGCGGCAACGAAGATCATAGTCGGGGATTTGATAACGCCGATCGATTTCGGAAGAACAGATGGCATCTCGCGCCTCAAACATAGTGTTCGATTTCTTTGTGAGTGGGTTCAGCAGCCGTATCTTGTGCGGCGGGTTCTTCTGGGCAAGCACGATGACACCACAGCAAAAGCCGACGAAGTAGTATCTAAAATATATTGATGAAGATAACATTCAGCACTAAGATGTGTTTAAGATTGAAAATAAAAAGGTAGATATGGAGGAATTTGAACCTTGTATGAACTTCCGATAGATCTATGGTGACGTAGCGTGATGTGCCGAGTTGGAGGAAGGTGAACTCAGCGACGCGTGGAAGGGCGTGGTGTAGCATGATCCATTCGTCCGTGTGCACGTCGGGCTCATGCAAACCTGAGCGCCAATTTCTACGGACTTGCCTCATAGCGAGTAGGTGTCGGCGTACTCCTCGTTCGCCGGTAAGCATTGGCCGATCTTGTGAAGTGGTCCATCAGCCAGAGAGAGGCCCGAGCTCACGGAGGCGCCGCGCTTGGATGCGCCGCCCTCGGAGGCGACGCGCTCGGCGGCGACGGGCTCGGCGGCGACGGGCTCGGAGGCAACGGGCTCGGAGGCGACGGGCGCGGAGGCGACGGGCTCGGAGGCGACGGCCGCTGGCGCATTCTTCTTCTCCATCGCCGGCAGGGTAGCGTGCGTACGGCGGTTGGGGTTTTTTCGATTTGGAGAAGTTGATGGGACGTGAGAGGGGTGGTTTCGTGCGTGAGCGAGAATGAGACGACCGTGTGCGAGAGGGAGGGAGGGAGGGGCTTACGCGTCCTAAATGCGACCCGCGTCCTACGCGTCCACTATTTGCACGTCCGCACCGCGACACGCGTCAACAATGGCACGTCTTGCACTACGCACCGCAACACGCGTCCTCGGGTCTAACCCCGGAAATTTAGATATACTCGAGTATACCCCCGAGTCATATACTAGCATTTTTTGTGTGCTCAGTTTTCTCCTTGAGTGCTAATATCGGCTAGTGTAATATACTCAGTTTTACCCTCAAGTGGCTGGTCAACAGAGAGTCAACAAATGGGATTAACTAGTTAAATGAGTTATTTAATGTGCAAAAAAATCCGAAAAAGAGTGGCACTTACTCATGGAGTCTTTACCACAAATTGCCACTTCTCAAATCATAGATAAATCGTAGATAAATCAAGTTTTACCACAAATTGCCACTTCTCAAATCACCTAGTAGCAATGAAGGTGCATGGTTTTCCACAATAAGCCCTTCCCAAAACAGCTTCCCCCAAATCATACTTTGTCTAAATGAGGCCACAATTCTCACACTGATGTATATTGGTATTGCAAATAGTTTGAAGCAGGCCAAGATGGGTTTCATTGTACAAAACACGCATTTTCCATTTTTTAAATCTCATATTTGAATCCCTTAGTCTGTTTACTACTCACCTGCCCTTGGTTTCTTGATACTACTCAGTTTTGTCCTCTCCCTTCACAAACTCTCACACACGCCCAACATTGCCCTGATTGGTCTAGCCCATGTCACGCGGATCGTGCCCGCCGATCGTTGATCGTATGATCTAACGGGCAGGATAACCCCTATCTCTCTCTCTGGTCAGGGCCACCACCCTCTCTCTCCCTCTCTCTGTCGTCGGTTAGCTTCACGCAAAGTTTGGTTTTATGCATTATTTTTTACGAGCTAAATTATAAACTCTTTTTAGGCATTACTTTTCACGCAAAAAATGATAAACCATCACCGATTTGTTGTAGCCATTACTTTTCACGCAAAAAATGATACACCATCACCCATTTCGTGTACCCATTACTTTTCACGCAAAAAACGATAAACCATCACCGATTTTGTTGTAGCCATTATTTTTCACGCAAAAAATGATACACCATCACCCATTTCGTGTACCCATTACTTTTCACGCAAAAAAATGATACACCATCACCCATTTCGTGTACCCATTACTTTTCACGCAAAAAAAGATAAACCATCACCGATTTTGTTGTAGCAATTACTTTTCACGCAAAAAATGATACACCATCACCCATTTCTTGTAGCCATTACTTTTCACGCAAAAAACGATAAACCATCACCGATTTTGTTGTAGCCATTACTTTTCACGCAAAAAACAATAAACCATCACCGATTTTGTTGTAGCCATTACTTTTCACGCAAAAAATGATACACCATCAACGATTTGTTGTAGCCATTACGGTAAATGATAAACTATCACGAATTACCATTTCTTTTAGGCATTACTTTTCACGGTAAAATGATAAACTATATCACGAAGTTCCATTTCCGTCAAGATAGTCCGCGTTACTTTTTGTTGAGATATATACCCCCACAACGGTCATCTCCTCCTTAAATTATTGTGTAAACCCCCACAACGGTCACCTCCTCCTTAATTTATTGTGTAAACCCCTACAACGGTCATCTCTCCCTTATAAACATCCACAACGGCCATCCCTTGTGTCAATAGATTCTGCCTCTCTCTTCTTCGTTCATATACACTTGATCATCCATTGCCATGGCTTCCACGTCTCGGACGCGGAACGGAAGGGGAAGGGGAAGAGGAAGGGGCGGCCGGGTGGTGGATCATCATCATTGCCACCACCACCGTCGTCAACACTGCCATTGATCATAGAGGAGTTCTTCATCGTCATCTATGAAGACCCTTTGGTCAAGAAGGTACGTATGCGTTCCCACATATATGATGCATGTGATTAATTATGGGCATGTTCTAAAAAACCTTTAATTTCAAACGATCGGCGCTCGATCTCTTTGCGAGCACTCCCAAAAAAGTTTGCGGACTATCTTGACGGCCGGAGCCGCCTAAGGTGTATCTCGCGAGCAGCTGACTCGCGGTCCTCGTCTCCGGACCGTGGAGGTCCTATTTGACGGACAAGGCCGGATGTATCTCGACAAGGGCTGGGAGAATTTCGCCATCGCGCACGGTGTGGATTTCGGCTGCTACGTACACTTCAAATATGAAGGCGATGATGTGCTCACGATGAAGGTGTTCGACGGAACAATGTGCGGGAAGTACTACTACTCAGACGACGAAGATACTGACGATGAAAGTGACGTCGACGTGAAGCCATGCATCCATCCCCTTTAGAGATCTAGCTATTTTCTATATATTTAGAGATCTAGCTATTTTCTATATATTATGCACAATGTTTAGCATAAGAGTCACTTTAGATTAAACTACGAAAATAGTCATCTCGCCATGGGCCGAGGCGGCCCCACGAAGCGGTTCTATATTATATTCTCTAAATAAATAGACAACCCCAGCGGTCATTGGCTGCGTGAGGCCCCACGGAGCGGCAATATATGATTTTCTATAAATAAATAGACGACCCCACTGGTTATTGGCTGCGGCAGCCCCACAGAGCGGCAAATATATGTCTTTTCCTGAAAAATAGACGACCCCACTGGTCATTGGCTGCGGCAGCCCCACAGAGCGGCAATATATGTCTTTTCCTGAAAAATATACGACCCCACTGGTTATTGGCTGCGGCAGCCCTATAGACCGGCCCCATTTGTCATTGGCAGCACCGCATATAAAATCATGAAATAAAACGACCCACACGTCAGCGATAGATGGATGGCTGCTCCGACGTGTCTCCTGACCCTACCCGTCAGCACGAGACGGTCAGGGAGGAGCTGCCTCGTGCGGCCCCACCCGGTCGGACTAACGGTCAAGGCCTCCGACCCGACGGCTACCGGCCGTTCCAGCACTTGTGCGTGTTTCAAACTAGAGGAGGGGAAAACTGAGGAAAAACTAAGGGACTGGGGAAAACTGAGTACAACTAACGAACCAGGGGCACGAAAATAGAAATCCCAAAAGTAAAAGAATGATCCTTCAAAGAGGAAATCATCGATTGCTATATTTGTGCTAGAGCTTTGTTTTTGAAAACAAGAAACAATTTTGTCAACGGTAGTAATAAAGCATATGCGTTATGTAAATTATATCTTACAAGTTGCAAGCCTCATGCATAGTATACTAATAGTGCCCGCACCTTGTCCTAATTAGCTTGGATTACCGGGATTATCGCAATGCACATGTTTTAACCAAGTGTCACAAAGGGGTACCTCTATGCCGCTCGTACAAAGGTCTAAGGAGAAAGCTCGCATTGGATTTCTCGCTATTGATTATTCTCAACTTAGACATCCATACCGGGACAACATAGACAACAGATAATGGACTCCTCTTAATGCATAAGCATGTAGCAACAAATAATTTTCTCATATGAGATTGAGGATATATGTCCAAAACTGAAACTTCCACCATGGATCATGGCTTTAGTTAGCGGCCCAATGTTCTTCTCTAACAAAATGCATGCTCTAACTATTAGGTGGTAAATCTTCCTTACTTCAGACAAGACGAACATGCATAGCAACTCACATGATATTCAACAAAGAGTAGTTGATGGCGTCCCCAGGAACATGGTTATCGCACAACAAGCAACTTAATAAGAGATAAAATGCATAAGTACATATTCAATACCACAATAGTTTTTAGGCTATTTGTCCCATGAGCTATATATTGTAAAAGGTAGAGGATAGAAATTTAAAGGTAGCACTCAAACAATTTACTTTGGAAGGGATGAACCCCGCTGCATACGGGGGTAGCTGCGCACCCATGGTCCGTCCGACGCGTGTCTAACGCTGTCTATTTGCCTTCCTTCGGATGGAATCTTTCTTTGTGGTCCAACTCACACTGATTCTCTTCTAACCCAAACGCTTGTCCTCTCATCCTGAACCACTCAGTCCATCTCATCTTCCCCATCTCCTCCTCTCCACTAGCTGTCCACTGCTCCCAGATTGGCCGTGCGCCGCCGGAACCAGCTACATCCGCCCCCAACACCACGCCTCTGCCGCGCCAGCCACGACGCCTTCTACCTCGAGCTGCTCTGTGCTGCCCTCCGAAGAGACAACCATGGTGGCCTTCCCTGCCTCGGGGGATCGAGATCCCCCGCAACGCCCTTCGTCGGGCCGACCGTGCCGCCACCACCGGCTGCATCATGATGCCCTCGACGCCGGCAGCTGCTCGCGACCCGGCCGCCCGACTACCTCGGCGCCGCCGGCTGCGCGCGTCCCGGCCGCGCGACGGCCTCGACGCCGGCAGTTGCTCGAGACCCGGCGGCTGCGAGATGCAGCTCGCGTCCTGGCCACCCGACGACCTCCGCGCCGCCGGCTGCTCGCCTCCCGGCCGTCAAAGACCACGACCTGCTGCGCCGGTGCGTAGGATAGTGGGGATGATGGCGGCGCTGCAAGATCCGTCGAGCGCTCTTCGTCGAGCGGACGCAGCAAGGACATGTTGCGAGAGCTCGAGGGGGAGGCCATGGCGGACGCGCCACTGCCTCTCTCCTGGACCTCGTTGGGGAAGGGGACGGGTTGGAGCTCATCAGTGCCTCACCTCGCCCGCGTTGATTATTAACTACCTCAAGCATTGTCTCCTGCTACACATCTCCGCCGCGTGGGGGTCGATTCAGTTGATTGTTGACCGCCGCCGCACAGCGCGACGGGGCCCTCTGCCATGACGCGACCGGTCGGAGGTAGGAGACGAGGAAGGACAGCTCGCGGTGTCCGCCATGGCTGCAACCTCGAGCTGGCGTCGACTCAATTTGTGATTCCGTTCGTGGCACAGACGGATTTCTCCAACGAGCGGTGGTGAGTTGTAGCAAGCGAATGGAGGCGCTGGTGAGCGGTGGTAGGTGGTGAACTGTAGCAAGTCCTTTTCCGTAACTGTAGTCTTCGATCATAGAGTGCTGGAGTACTAATCTGTATTTGGTATAGCGTTTTATTAGTGCTATTGTTAATTAACGCTGGAGATTTAATTTGGTATCCTTTGTAAATCGGAGAGAGAAACAAACTGCTAGGCAAATATTCGAACGACAACACACCAAGCGACAAGGAACATGGCATCTCCCAATTTTTTATTCTCTTTCCATGAAATTGGTCCCACAAATCGCAAGCATTCCGTTGCAGTCACCGTGTAATCGCCGTTAATGCTTGGAAGAATCCAACGGTGAACTTAAATATCCAACGATAGTGCATGCATGCGCAGCTACCCATGTGGGTAGCAAAATCACTCTCTACTTTGGAATGGCGGGGAAATACCATGTAGTAGGTAGGTATGGTGGACACAAATGGCATAGTGGTTGGCTCAAGTATTTTGGATGCATGAGAAGTATTCCCTCTCGATACAAGGTTTAGGCTAGCAAGGCTATTTGAAACAAACACAAGGATGAAACGGTGCAGCAAAACTCACATAAAAGACATATTGAAAACATTATAAGACTCTACACCGTCTTCCTTGTTGTTCAAACTCAATACTAGAAATTATCTAGACTTTAGAGAGACCAAATATGCAAACCAAATTTTAGCATGCTCTATGTATTTCTCCATTAATAAGTGCAAAGTATATGATGCAAGAGCTTAAACATGAGCACAACCATTGCCAAGTATCACATTATCCAAGACATTATAGCAATTACTACATGTAGTATTTTCCAATTCCAACCATATAACAATTTAACGAAGAAGAAACTTCGCCATGAATACTATGAGTAAAGCTTAAGGACATATTTGTCCGTATGCAACAGCGGAGCGTGTCTCTCTCCCACACAATGAATGATAGGATCCATTTTATTCAAACAAAACAAAAAACAAAAACAAACCGACGCTCCAAGCAAAGCACATAAGATGTGATGGAATAAAAATATAGTTTCAGGGGAGGAACCTGATAATGTTGTCGATGAAGAAGGGGATGCCTTGGGCATCCCCAAGCTTAGACGCTTGAGTATTCTTGATATATGCATGGGTGAACCACCGGGGCATCCCCAAGCTTAGAGCTTTCACTCTCCTTGATCATGTTGTATCATCTCCCTCTCTTGATCCTTGAAAACTTCCTCCACACCAAACTCAAAACAACTCATTAGAGGGTTAGTGCACAATCAAAATATACATATTCAGAGGTGACATAATCATTCTTAACACTTCTGGACATTGCACAAAGCTACTGAAAGTCAATGGAATCGAAATATCCATCAAGCATAGCAAAATAGGCAATGCGAAATAAAAGGCAGAATCTGTCGAAATAGAACAGTTCGTAATGATGAATTTTATTGAGGCACCAGACTTTCTCAAATGAAAATGCTCAAATTGAATGAAAGTTGCGTACATATCTGAGGATCACTCACGTAAATTGGCTTAATTTTCTGAGTTACCTACAGAGAATTAGACCCAGATTCGTGACAAGAAAGAAATCTGTTTCTGCGCAGTAATCCAAATCTAGTATGAACCTTACTATCAACGACTTTACTTGGCACAACAAAACACAAAACTAAGATAAGGAGAGGTTGCTACAGTAGTAAACAACTTCCAAGACACAAAATAAAAACAAAGGTACTGTAGTAAAAACATGGGTTGTCTCCCATAAGCACTTTTCTTTAACGCCTTTCAGCTAGGCGCAGAAAGTGTATATCAAGTGTTATCAAGAGACGAAGTGTCAACATCATAATTTGTTCTAATAATAGAATCAAAAGGTAACTTCATTCTATTTCTAGGGAAGTGTTCCATACCTTTCTTGAGAGTAAATTGATATTTAATATTACCTTCCTTCATATCAATGATAGCACCAACAGTTCGAAGAAAAGGTCTTGTGGAGCTCTTTCCGTGTGCCATTCAGAGTAATTGATCATCATATTATCAAGAAGCTTTGTTGCTTCACCAAGAGTGATGGACATAAAGGTACCTCCAGCAGCTGAATCCAATAGGTTCCGCGAAGAAAAATTCAGTCCTGCATAAAAGGTTTGGATGATCATCCAAGTAGTTAGTCCATGGGTTGGGCAATTTTTAACCAGAGATTTCATTCTTTCCCATGCTTGTGCAACATGCTCATTATCCATTTGTTTAAAATTTATTATGCTACTCCTCAAAGATATAATTTTAGCAGGGGGATAATATCTACCAATAAAAGCATCCTTGCATTTAGTCCATGAATCAATACTATTCTTAGGCAGAGATAGCAACCAATCTTTAGCTCTTCCTCTTAATGAGAAAGGGAACAATTTTAATTTTATAATGTCACCATCTACATCTTTATACTTTTGCATTTCACATAATTCAACAAAATTATTAAGATGGGCACCAGCATCATCAGAACTAACACCAGAAAATTGCTCTCGCATAACAAGATTTAGTAAAGCAGGTTTAATTTCAAAGAATTATGCTGTAGTAGCAGGTGGAGCAATAGGTGTGCATAAGAAATCATTATTATTTGTGGTTGTGAAGTCACACAACTTAGTATTTTCAGGAGTACCATTTTAGCAACAATAAATAAAGCAAACTAGATAAAGTAAATGCAAGTAACTAATTTTTTTGTGTTTTTGATATAGAGTGCAAGATAGTAAATAAAGTAAAACTAGCAACTAATTTTTTTTGTATTTTGATTTAGTGCAGCAAACAAAGTAGTAAATAAAATAAAGCAAGACAAAAACAAAGTAAAGAGATTGGGATGTGGAGACTCCCCTTGCAGCGTGTCTTGATCTCCCCGGCAACGGCGCCAGAAAAGAGCTTGATACGCGTACATCACGCGTCCGTTGGGAACCCCAAGAGGAAGGTGTGATGCGTACAGCGGCAAGTTTTCCTCAGTACGAAACCAAGGTTTATCGAACCAGTAGGAGCCAAGAAGCACGTTGAAGGTTGATGGCGGCGAGATGTAGTGCGGCGCAACACCGAGGATTCCGGCGCCAATGTGGAACCTGCACAACACAAACCAAGTACTTTGCCCCAACGAAACAACGAGGTTGTCAATCTCACCGGCTTGCTGTAACAAAGGATTAGATGTATAGTGTGGATGATGATTGTTTGCAAAGAACAGTATAACAAGTATTGCAGTAGATTGTATTTCAGTATAGAGAATTGGACCGGGTTCCACAGTTCACTAGAGGTGTCTCTCCCATAAGATAAACAGCATGTTGGGTGAACAAATTACAGTTGGGCAATTGACAAATAGAGAGGGCATGACCATGCACATACATATTATGATGAGTATAGTGAGATTTAATTGGGCATTACGACAAAGTACATAGACCGCTATCCAGCATGCATCTATGCCTAAAAAGTCCACCTTCAAGTTATCATCCGAACCCCCTTCTAGTATTAAGTTGCTAACAACAGACAATTGCATTAAGTATTGCGCGTAATGTAATCAATAACTACATCCTCGGACATAGCATCAATGTTTTATCCCTAGTGGCAACAGCACATCCATAACCTTAGGGGTTCTTGTCACTCCCCCAGATTCACGGAGACATGAACCCACTATCGAGCATAAATACTTCCTCTTGGAGTTACAAGCATCAACTCTGGCTGGAGCATCTACTAGTAACGGAGAGCATGCAAGATCATAAACAACACATAGATATAAATTGATAATCAACATAACATGGTATTCCCTATTCATCGGATCCCAACAAACACAACATATAGCATTACAGATAGATGATCTTGATCATGTTCGGCAGCTCACAAGATCCGACAATGAAGCATAATGAGGAGAAGACAACCATCTAGCTACTGCTATGGACCTATAGTCCAGGGGTAGACTACTCACACATCACTCCGGAGGCGACCATGGCGGTGAAGAGTCCTCCGGGAGACGATTCCCTCTCCGGCGGGGTGCCGAGGCGATCTCTCGAATCCCCGAGATGGGATCGGCGGCGGCGTCTCCGGAAGGTTTTCCGTATCGTGGCTCTCGCATCGGGGGTTTCGCGACGAAGGCTATTTGTAGGCGGAAGGGCAGGTCAAGGGGCGTCACGAGGGGCCCAGGAGACAGGTCGGCGCGGCCAAGGGTGGGGCCGCGCCGCCCTACCTCCTGGCCACCTCGTGGCCCCACTTTGTTGACTCTTCGGTCTTCTGGAAGCTTCGTGTGAAAATAGGCCTCGGGCGTTGATTTCGTCCAACTCGAGAATATTTCCTTACTAGGATTTTCGAAACCAAAAACAGCAGAAAATAGCAAGCGGCTCTTCGGCATCTTGTTAATAGGTTAGTTCCAGAAAATGCATAAATATGACATAAAGTATGCATAAAACATGTAGATATCATCAATAATGTGGCATGGAACATAAGAAATTATCGATACGTCGGAGACGTCTCACGTATCTATAATTTCTTATGTTCCATGCTACTTTTATGATGATACTCACATGTTTTATACACACTTTATATCATTATTATGCATTTTCCGGCACTAACCTATTGACAAGATGCCGAAGAGCCAGTTGCTGTTTTCTGCTGTTTTTGGTTTCAGAAATCATACAAAGGAAATATTCTCGAAATTGGACGAAATCAACGCCCAGGGTCTTATTTTTCCAGGAAGCTTCTAGAAGACCGAAGTGGATACGAAATGGGGCCACGAGACGCCGCCACGCTAGGGCCGCGCGGCCGAGGGGCCCGCGCCGCCCTAGTGTGTGGGCCCCTCGTCAGCCCTCCAACGCTGCCCTTCCGCCTACTTATAGCCTTCATCGCGAAAACCCCAGTACCGAGAGTCACGATACGGAAAACCTTCCAGAGACGCCGCCGCCGCCAATCCCATCTCGGGGGATTCAGGAGATCGCCTCCGGCACCCTGCCAGAGAGGGGAATCATCTCCCAGAGTACTCTTCATCACCATGATCGCCTCCGGCTTGATGTGTGAGTAGTTCACCCCTGGACTATGGTTCCATAGCAGTAGCTAGATGGTTGTCTTCTCCTCATTGTGCTATCATGTTAGATCTTGTGAGCTGCCTATCATGATCTAGATCATCTATTTGTAATGCTACATGTTGTGTTTGTTGAGATCCGATGAATATGGAATATTATGTCAAGTTTATTATCAATCTATCATATATGTGTTGTTTATGATCTTGCATGCTCTCCGTTGCTAGTAGAGGCTCTGACCAAGTTGATACTTGTAACTCCAAGAGGGAGTATTTATGCTCGATAGTGGGTTCATGCCTCCATTAAATCTGGGACAATGACAGAAAGTTCTAAGGTTGTGGATGTGCTGTTGCCACTAGGGATAAAACATCGATGCTTTGTCTAAGGATATTTGTGTTGATTACATTACGCACCATACTTAATGTAATTGTCTGTTGTTTGCAACTTAATACTGGAAGGGTGCGGATGCTAACCCGAATGTGGACTTTTTAGGCATAGATGCATGCTGGATAGCGGTCTATGTCCTTTGTCGTAATGCCCGATTAAATCTCGTAGTAGTCATCATGATATGTATGTGCATTGTTATGCCCTCTCTATTTGTCAATTGCCCAACTGTAATTTGTTCACCCAACATGCTATTTATCTTATTGGAGAGACACCACTAGTGAACTGTGGACCCCGGTCCATTCTTTTACATCTGAAATACAATCTAGTGCAAACATTGTTCTTTACTGTTATTCGCATACAAACATCATTTTCCACACCATACATTTAATCCTTTGTTTACAGCAAGCCGGTGAGATTGACAACCTCACTGTTAAGTTGGGGCAAAGTATTTGGATTGTGTTGTGCAGGTTCCACGTTGGCGCCGGAATCCCTGGTGTTGCGCCGCACTACACTCCGCCACCAACAACCTTCACGTGCTCCTTGACTCCTACTGGTTCGATAACCTTGGTTTCTTACTGAGGGAAAACTTGCTGCTGTACGCATCACACCTTCCTCTTGGGGTTCCCAATGGGCGTGTGCTTGACGCGTCATCAGTGTGGGCGAAGGAGGAACGGAGCCGGTAGACTTTTAATGGCGGCCGCACGCGGGATACGATGCCATTGAAGGCGGCGCAGAAGCCCAGCCGCCGCCCGTCAGTGCGCGCGTGGGATACGATGCCATTGAAGGCGGCGCAGAAGCCCAGCCGCCGCCCGTCAGTGCGCGGGCAGAACAGGCAGCCACGCCATTGATGGCGAACGCTGCGGCGCAGACGCGGAATCGCTGACCGCCGAAGCGATGCCCTCGATGCAGACTCGCTGTCAGGCGGGCCTAGTGGAGACGCGAACGGACACTTTACGCGTCCGCGCAGCGTCCGCAAAGACGCAAACCTGCCGCAATCGTCAGGTTTCCGTCTCTGCGGATGGCCCGGTCACTTTGCGTCACGTGTCAGACGCATTTTTAGTCAAGACGAACGCAACGATCGCTCAGCGCTGGAGATACGCTTGAGGTTGATGTCGTCGCCTGTCGGCGTGTGCCATTGATAGATGCCCTGCGATCACGCGAAACCAGAGGGGGCGCGCAGCTTGCTTGCGTGGCGAGATGCCAGATCCGCCGCGGGAGACCACGCTGCTTTGATAACACGTTCGTGCAGGGTGCACCATCGATGGACGGATCACCGATGAGTCACTACTGCTGAAGTAATGCGGTGCGCTCCCATGCATCTTTTATTCCTCATCCTCCATGAGCTTCACAACCGTCGGGTGGAAAACCATATGGAGGTCAAATGAGAGTGAGCAAGATGGGACACTATCTGTAGATAGAACGAAGAAAAAAAACCTTCTGCTCACGATAGCTCCTGGACGTCTCCGACTCGGGCAACATCTCATTCGCCTGTAGAAACTGGGGATTAGGCCATCTCTAATGGGGCAACCCATTCCACGTCCTGCGTTTAGACAGGTCGCTTTGAACAAAAACGCGGCCCAACGCGATGATGTATTTTAAAAGCGGATGGCATCGGTGTCCGATACGATCCAAAGTTGGCCTAAATCTGGGCCAAGTTTACATGGGCGCGGATGACACGCTGCGTCCTTCCACGTCCGCTTGCTTGCATCCCAGGGCCCACCTATCGGCGGGCGTGCATCATATTAAATGTGGACTGGGAGGGGACTGTCCCTATCGACTCTAGTCCCCACAACCCTCTGCACGCACGCGCGCTCGAGCTTCCGTCGCCATGGCTCCGGAGAGCGAGTTCGCTCCCAACACCAATGACCACGAGGCTCAATCATGTCCACAGATTCTTGAATACGTAGGATCACACACTTAACGCTCAACATCGCTAGGGTAGTAATGGGATAAATAATGGTAAGACCGAATATTGTTCGGAGTCTCGGATAGAGTCCTAGACATAACAAGGAGCTTCGAAACGGTCCATATAAGAAAAGTTGATTTTAGGGTTCTGGAAAAGTTTGGGATTTTTTGAATTTTTTATAATCAATTATGGAATGATAGGATCTACATGTATATTTTTCTGTGAAGGTTTTTTTTATATCTTTGTTAATGTTACAATATATATTGGTAGAGACTCAAAACCATACGGCTTAACAAATATCTTAATGGAGTCTCTTTTTTTTTTATCTTTGTTGGAAAAGAAGAGAGCCGTGCACTAGACATCTTTCTCCAAAAAGGAAACCATGCATGCACATCTCCTCTTCTGTTGGAATTGATCTGCAAGTCCACGTACATATGGAACACATAGCAGCAATGCACGCATGGCCCTCCGCAAGATCGAGCAAGATGAGGGGGAACAAATCGCGCTCCGTGCTCTCCCACCTCTTCCAACTCGGCAGCAATCGCCGGTCACAACCACCCTTGCCGCCGCTGAAGCCCTCCGTACTCCTCCGACGAGGACTGTTCTTCTCCGTGTTCGGTCACATCATCAAACGGACACCACCACCGCTAATCGGCTCTCGCACACTGGCGACCCACCAGCGCGTATCGGCCCCGTGGCATGACGGGAAGATCGCTGTGGTGACAGCCATCGCTACCGGCGTCGCGTACGCCGCCGCACGCGCCAGGTACGGCGTGACGGAGCCCTTCACCGGCCGCACCCACCTGGCGCTGCTCTCCCTCCAAGAGGCGCGCAAGCGCGACGATGCCCGTTTCGCCGAGTACAAGAGAAAGAACGCGGGGAAGATCCTGGGTCCCAGCCACCCCGACACCGTTCGAGTCCGCGGCATCGCCCACAAGATCATCCACGCCGCCCACCATGGCCTCGCCATCAGGCAGTTGCACACATCGCCAAGCAGGCAGGGACGTTGCCACGAGGATGGGCTGCAGTGGATGGATGGGCTAGACTGGGAGGTGGTCGTCCTCAGAGACGATGACCCCAATGCACAGTGCTTCCCCGCTGCAGGCAAGATCGTTGTTAACACTGGAACACTCCACTGCTTGAAGAACGACGTTGAGATAGCCGTCACGGTCGCGCACGAGGTAACTTAAACGATGCGAGATTGCTTAGGTTGATAAGGTGAAAAAAATAGTAATTTCAGTTATCCTGAACGAGTGTCATTTTATTTATTTCTCACGGAGAAGTATTTTCACAAATAACAGTTGTATCTATGGAAACCAAGTAACCGTCATAGACATACTAGCATAATACCCGTGGTTTGCAACGGATCAACAAATGATAAATAGTTCCTTCGTTTATTTTGTGGGAATCATATTATTTCGAACCGAGAGGCATTGTTGGGGCAGTCCTTGGTTTTCTTGAAAATCGGTGGCACATCGCTGCCTAGCAGGGGGGTGGTGGCCTGGTGGGTTTATCTCCCCGTTTGACACCGATCTGATAATCTATTGACCAACGGTTGTAAAATGATTCAATATATGCTCACAAAACTAGAAAACAATATGATAGGATTTTTAGAATTTTGAGTACCATATATTTCACTTTGTACCACTTGAAATATTTTCGGTTCTACTTCTGATTTTGACGGTTGTTTGACTGTACATGAATCCTATCGAAATATATAGAAATAAGAACCTTGTCCTGAATTGAGTGAGAGAAAAAATCTAGCTAGGTTGTGATCTTCGGATTGGAGTTCCTTCCTTCATGAGCAAAGGCTGCCTTGTGAAAATCTCGAGCTTCTGATAATGCTTATCACCCCCACCTCGGTGCACATCGTTCACAACTTACATGCCATCTTTTGCAATTCTGAATTCCTGATACGATGGGATGGCAAGTCTTCAACAAGACGCTAGGGCCTCTTAGCATGCTGGTTTCCAGGTCACCTATACCTGGTAATGTTACCGCTGAGGATCCCAAGTAAAACCCGTCATGGCTTTTACAAACAACTCCAATTGTATACTACCTCCATCCCAAAGCTTAATTTTTTTTTTGAAAAGTCAAACCAAATAAAGTTTAACTAAACTTTTAGAACAATCTATCAAAAAATATAATATTTTATAGATATCATACAAAAATATATTTTATTATCTATTTAATGATATTAATTTTGTATTTTGCATGTTAATGATTTTTGGTAAAAGCTTAGTCAGAGTTGACATAGTTTAACTTTCTAAAAATAATATAAACCTTAAGCCTTGGGCTGAAGGTAGTATGAGAGAAGGCATATGCGTGTAGAACATATCTATATATCTACAAACGGATGAAATATATTTGCCAGATCGTGCATGTGTTTTTGTTGCTCGTTTTTTACATTAATGCATTATTTTGTGCTGGCTTTCTTATTTTTAATAGGTCGGGCACGTCATTGCAAGGCACTCCTCAGGGATAATCTACTGCTTAGATTTCGAGATTATTCCCATCTCGATCCTCTTGATATTGCTCTTTTTTCCTGTCGTGTTACCCTACAAACGAAGGTAATTCAGTTATAGTTCATATATCATCCATGCAACCTAATTTAATGTTTACCTTGTAGTGTTCTATAGGTTCTCCGTCTTTTTATCGGTCCTCAAACATAGATGTTCACAGTTCAAAAATGAAAAGATAGATGTTCATGTCCTATGCAGGTCCGAGTTAGAAGCAGATCACATTGGAATCTTGCTGCTCGCGGCTGCTGGAGTTGATCCAATCATAGCCGTTCTGGTCTGGCAGAACGAAGCAAAGATTAGACGAGAATCAACATTGACAGAATTTCTCTCTTACTTCAGTACTCATCCTTCTAGTAAGAAAAGATGGCAGTTTCTCTCGCAGCACAAGGTTATGGACGAGGCGTTGGAATTATACAAAACGGTAACTAGTCCTAATACAAGGTTGATTAATTATGGCATGCGAGATTTATTTTGACATGACATTGACATGTTTCTCAAAGATAGTACTACTACAAGCATTCTGAAAGGACACGAACTGATCGTAGCATGTAATTAACATTATGCTTTCGGTTGTTTTTGAGAGAATCGATCTATTATACATACTCCCTCCGTTTCATAAAACAAATATTTGTCTAAATTTAAATATATCTAGACATCTAAATTTTTATAAATCTTAGACATGTTTTAATGGGACTCAGGGAGTACTAAAAATAAAAATCTATGGTTCTAACAGAAACACCACACACATATATCAACAATATTAAAATTATTTTTATCGTTTGGTCTATAATGTATAGCTAGGCTTACAACCGTATATTCGTGTAATTCTATTAGACCAGATTGCAATGATAGAGTGGGTAGTTCAGACATGAGTATATATAAGTCTAATTCATGAGAGCTGCATGCATACATACCAAGATGTTAAGTTTTAACGTGTGTGCGAAGAATTTTTTTTAAAATATAAGCAAATTACCATATAATTTAGACTATCAATTGATAGTAGATAAAATATGATCATATAAACAAGACTTAAAATTATCATGTGAACTAGTAAAGTAGATAAAAGGACAACATAGATCATTCTTTTTTGATCGGGGATTACATAGATCACAACTAATCTGATTGCTAGAACGAAAAACTCTAGCATGATCTTGAAAAGAGAAAGATAGAAGCACATATGATGCGGCGGAAGCAGAACCGTTCAAGTCGGTATTGGCTTTTCCTTAGGTATGTCACCGAAGAGGTTGTTGACGTCCATGAAGAAGTCGTCGTCGGGGAAGGAGTCCTCTGACGTAGGTAGTATTATTAGTAGTCGCGCGAGGGCACTCCCCAAAAATCTGATCACCCCTCGCCCGAGCAGATCTATAAGCGGTCATCGTCCTTCAATGTACGTTAGATGATGGGATGGGAAATATGTGCGTGAACGATCATAGAGAAGTTGAAGAGGCGAATTCCAAACACAGTCCCGTCCTTTGGTGTACACTAGATTATTGGGTTGGGGAGGATGTGTGCGAACGGTCATAAGGAAGTCGAGGAGACGTGCAAATTAGATTCATTCTCAAAATGTTTAGGCCTCATATACAAAAGACGTTCATCGGATCATATCATTCCTAGAACCCGAGGCGTACATGACGAGCAGGCGGGCGGAGGAGGAGCGCGTGTGTAGATATATTTTTCTTCTCATGCTCACAAATGGGAAAGAGGCTTCTTTATAAGGAGGTCTAACTCATTGTAAACTACCAGATTAAACTTCAATCCAACCTCCTACCATACATGAATCGGCCAAATGGGCATTTGGGTTTTTTCTAATAAATTATTTCTAAGGAATATTGGAGTTGGCTCAACATCAATGTATATGTCTCACAAGAACAATACTAATTAACACATGAACAACTTATACCTTTGCACACCGGCGACTAGGGTCTAGGGCAAACCTGGCGGAGATCACATCGGTGACGCGGTTTAAGTCGGTGGTCATCTCTGACCTCTACCCTCAAATGAGATTGCACCACTGGGACTGTTGCACGAGGTTGGCTTGCCCAACTGCCTAGTCGTGGTGAGAAATTTTGCTATGGATCTAAGAGAGGTGGGAGACGGATGAGTCACACCACAACAACATAGACAGTTCCGGTGGTTTTAAACGCCGAGGCACACGCCTAATCATCGTGCTCACGCTAAGGCGAATAGTAAAAACTACCATAAATAATTGAATGGGGGAAAGTGTAGACGTGATTGTTGGGGGGATGACCCCCGGTATGCCAAAGGCATGCCAAACTTGCCTGGTTCAAGCTGGCTAAGGTACCGGTTTAAAGGTTATTCCGGATAAGAAAGTTGAGTTTGGCTAAGGAGAAGTTATGCCGGTATCCCAGAAGGGGTATACCGGAATAGGCTAAGAAGATACCGGAGTACCGGCATGGGCTACACTATAGCACATCGGCAAGCTGGTCAAAGATTTTCTCAAGAGCTAGAGGACAAAGACGAGCGAAGCACTTCAGCTTTAATCGAAGCTCTGAGGCCAAAGCAGAAGATGACGTTAAAGCTTCCGGAGGACGTCACCGTTCCCTGATTAAAGACATACCGGCGTCACCGGCTGTCAAAGAGGCTTTGTAAAGTAGTTTGTCTAGTCAAAGATGCCATTAGGGTTACTTCCCTTGTAAGCCACCCTCTCCCCTATATAAGGAGAGGGGGCACTCCCTTGCGCGGGGCAGATCATAAGTCGATAGAGAGAAACCCTAGTTCATAGAGCTTGTACTGTTTTTCTTCAACCTCTGGCCAAGGCCAAGTTCATCAACAAAGATACCGGAATCCACCCGAAATCCATCCCTTTGTTAACCAAACCCTCCCCTGAATCCTCTAGCGCACATTCGGCCCCAACTTTAGCCATCCCAAGGCATCTGTCTATTCAGCAAGACGACAGTTGGCGCCCACCGTGGGGCCAGCAGCTGCGCTTGCTGGAGTTCATATTCGGGCGGGCCTCCTCACCATCTCCGGCGAGCGTGTGGTCAGTGGTCTCGTCTACCGCCTCGGCTCGCTGGACTTCATCAACGACAACGCTGGCTGCTTCACCAACGGCGGTAAGTTCCCCAAGAATGACCGCATCATCGAGTTCGGCAGCCACCGCGTCTACCTCGGCACCGTCCATGTGCGCCAGTACCTCTCGCCGGTACTGGTGGCGCCGGACCCGCCAAGATCTGTTCATGGGCTGCGCAACGGCTGCGCCGCCGGCAGCGTGGAGGTGCTGGTGGTTGGCGCGGCTGACGCCAGCAAGGAGGCAGCGGCGGAAGGCGCGGGACAGACGAAGTCCACGCGCACGGCCAAGCCGCCGACCGAGCGTGACCAAGGCGTTGCGGGAGCATCTGCACCGCCACCGGAAACTCCTCTCCAAGCGGCCATGAGCGTGCTGGCGACGCCCATCACGCAGAACATCGATCCGGCAGCGGCCCAAGCGGAGCTGGAGGCGCAGTGGGAGAAGCTGCTCTCCGGAGGAGCGGACATCATCAGGGCGCAGCGCGAGCTAAACCTAACCCTACGTGAGTATAACGCTGCCCATGGCTTTGCTTCTGTTAGCGCTCAACCTGCTAGAGTACCGGAAAACCGGCTTAGAGCCCGTAACCTAGATCATGATCTACGCCGGGAAGTTCTTGCCGGAAAAAGTACATTAGCATCCTTAAGCATCGTAGAAAAACCTAAGTACAACAGTCCGGATAAAACAATAAAAGCTGCTAAGGCTGCGGTAGAGATGTGTGATTCGCTTACCGGCGATGCTCTAGCTAAACAACAAGATCGAGTTAGAGAATTGCTAGAAATGATACATGAACAAAATGCTGAGCTTGCTAAGGCAAACCAGGCAGCTGCGGCATTGAAATCAGTGCGTTCGGCAAGAAATGCCGGAAGCAAGTCCCATGGGCAGGCATCGTCCCCCCCGTCCGGACAGAAGAAGAGAAAAAGAGGCAAATGCACAGCAGATGACTGTGTATGATCCGGTACTTACCGGAAAACAACAGGTCGGGAAACATGATGCCGGTAGAAAAAGCTAAGGGGCAACACGTGGCTATGCCGGGAAAGGCTATGCCGGAAACAATTACGCCGGTAAAGGTGAAACCGGGCAAAATTATCGAGCTGCAAGGGCAGCGTACAATGAAGATGAGATGCCACCTCCAAGGTACCGGCAGGCAAGAGCCGCGGTACCGGACTATTATGATGAAGCTGATTCTGGAATGGAAAGGGTCGGAGCTTACCGGAACCCGTTGGGTGAACGTGTCGGGGAAAGACTCCTGCCAGACCAGGATGCGAGGCACAGGCTGGACAGAGTGCATCTTTCCAAGATAATCGAGGCTGAGGGTCCTCCGGGTCCAAAGTGCTTTGGCCCGCGGATCATGAGAGAAGAACCACCGGTTCGCAATTTCTAGTTGCCCCGTGATACAAAAACATACGATGGCACCACTAAGCCGGAAGATTGGCTTGCGGACTATGTAACCGCAGTGTACGTCGCTGGCGGCGGAGGAACCGCCACAGGCGGAGAATCATACCGTCCTTCCTGGTAGGACCGGCACGAAATTGGCTTAACAATTTGCCGAAGGGAAGCATAAATGGCTGGCTGGACTTTGAGGAAGCTTTCGTGAGCAACTTCAGCAGTACATACCGGAGGCCAAATAGGCCGCAGCAGCTAGCCCTGTGCCAGCAGCGTTCCAATGAAACAGACCGGGATTACCTGACCCGGTGGAACTCCACGAGGAACTCTTGTGAAGGGGTAATCGAGGCACGGGCCATTGCTTGGTTTTGCAATGGGTGCAGAAGAGGTTCACCACTGTGGCAAAAGCTGCAGAGAAACATGCCAACGACTCTGGCAGAGATGATACGTGTAGCAGATAGCTACGCATTGGGAGATCCAATGCAGCCGCAGTTCAGGCTGAGCCGGCGCAAACGGGCCAGCCACGCCAAGATCAGTACCGGGATAACCGGCACAACAAAAGAAGGGAAGATTTCCCGGATCGAATGTACGGTCCGCAGCAAGTGGCCGCGGTGCAGGATCATTCTGGCGCCAGCGGAAGCCAGACACAAAAGACAGGATCGCAGTCGTGGGCGGGTCCAAAAAAGCAATGGGTTGAAAAGAAACCGTGGCAAAATGAAGATAGATACACCATGGAATCCGCGATGGATCAACCGTGCCGGTGGCACACACCAAATCCAGCGAGACCGGCAAACCATTTGACAAAAGATTGCTCCTGGACCAAGAGGTTGATGGAGAGAGGCACGATGAAAGATGCCAGAAATCAAGGTTCCAGAAGGTTACCACCACCACCACCGCTTACCGGTGCAAATGCGCAACCGGTGCAGCCTCAGCCAAATCGGCATCAGCAGCAGGAAGTTCACCATGTGGAAAATGGCAATGACCAACCACCACCGCCAGCACCTTTGGGCAGGAATGTTTACCTAGATCCACACCTGTGCTGTGTCGTGTTCGTCACTGAACCCACTGATAAGCAAAGTATGCATCGCCATTCCATGGAAGTGAACGCGGTGATGCCGGCAATTCCGAAATACATGCTGTGGTCGGATCAGGAAATCACCTGGTCGTTCAAGGATAACCCAAAGATAATGCCAAACCCGGGTGGTTATGCACTAGTTGTGGATCCAATTATGCATGGGCCAACGACAAGGGTCAAGTTCAGCAAAGTGCTGATAGACAATGGGAGCAGCATAAACATCATGTACCGGCACACTATGCGGACGCTGGGCATAACAGAAAACATGCTGCAGCCAACTCACGCAACTTTCCACGGGATTGTTCCGGGCTTGTCTTGTTCGCCTATGGGAAAAGTCCGGGTGGATGTGTCCTTTGGAGGACGTGACAATTGCCGGGTCGAAAACCTTCTGTTCGAAGTGGTGGATTTGGACAGCCCTTACCATGCACTGCTGGGGAGACCGGCATTGGCGGCGTTCATGGCCTCCACTCATACCGCATATCTCAAGATGAAGATGCCGGCACCTCGTGGACCCTTAACTGTGGTGGGAAACTATAAAGTCTCACTGGAAACCGCTTCTGCCGGATCCAACCTGGCGGAGTCGCCGGTGATAGCGGAAGAAAAGAAAAGAATCCAAGCTGCTGTAGCGCTGGCTCAGTCCTCACAGCTGAGCTTAGCAGCGATGAGCGGAAACTTGGGCACACCGGCATTCAAGCCGATGAAAGAAACAAAGGACATTGTGCTGGACCCGGCATACCCAGAGCGTACCGTTCGTATCGGTGCCGGCCTGAATGAGGCATAGGAAAGCGTGCTCGTCAGCTTCCTCCGTGAGAATCGGAATATCTTTGCCTGGTCTACCGATGACTTGGTGGGTGTTCCGAGGGAGCTGGCTGAGCACTCTTTAAATGTCCGGAAGGATGCGAAGCCGGTGAGGCAGCCTTTACGCCGGTTCGCTGAAGACAGGAGGAAGATCATAGGAGAAGAAGTAACAAAGTTGCTGGTTGCTGGATTCATCGTGGAGGTGCTACATACCGAGTGGCTGGCCAATCCGGTGCTGGTCGAGAAGAAAAAAGAGGAGGACCCCAAAGCTCCAAAGGTGTGGCGCATGTGCATTGACTACACCAACCTGAACAAGGCCTGCCCAAAGGACCCATTCCCTTTACCCCGGATTGATCAGGTGATCGATTCTACTGCTGGTTGTGAGTTGTTGTCTTTTCTGGATGCTTATTCCGGTTTCCATCAAATCCCCCTGAAAAAGGAAGATCAAATAAAGACTGCGTTCATTACCCCGCACGGGGCTTATTGCTATGTCAACATGCCTTTCGGTTTGCGCAACGCTGGTGCAACGTACCAGCGTTGTATGCAAAAGTGCTTATTTGATCAAATCGGCAAGAATGTGCAAGTCTATGTGGATGATGTCGTGATAAAAACTAAGGTAAAAGAGACTTTGATCGATGATCTGAGGCAAACGTTTGACAACCTGAGAAGGTTCCGGATGAATCTTAATCCGGCAAAATGCACTTTCGGTGTCCCTGCCGGCAAACTACTTGGTTTCTTGGTATCAAGCCGCGGTATAGAGGTTAACCCGGTAAAGATCAGGGCCATCGAAAGAATGACTATACCGCAAGACCTTAAGGATGTGCAAAAGTTTACCGGAAGCTTGGCATCGCTGAGCCAGTTTATTAGCCGGTTGGGGGAAAAGGCTCTGCCACTCTATGCTCTAATGAAAAAATCAGATACCTTCGTCTGGACCCCTCAGGCAGACGCAGCGTTTAAAGAGCTAAAAACAATGCTAGCAACTGCGCCGGTATTGGCTTCACCTTTGGAAAGGGAACCCATGTTGTTGTATATAGCAGCAACAAACCGGGTCGTGAGTGTTGTGGTTGTGGTGGAAAGAGAAGAGGAAGGAAAAACCGTGCAGAGGCCGGTATACTACCTGAGCGAGGTGCTCTCACTCTCAAAACAAAACTACCCTCACTTCCAGAAGATGACCTACGGCGTGTTCATGGCCGCCACCAAGCTCAAACACTACTTCGAGGAGCACCTGATGAAAGTGGTGAGTGAGGCTCCAATCTCAGACATCATGTGCAACAAAGATGCTAGTGGCAGGATTGCAAAATGGGCAATTCAGCTATCACCTTACGTACCGGTATACGAGAGAAGAGATGCCATAAAATCACAAGCCTTGGCTGATTTCCTGGTCGACTGGGCGGAAATGCAATACAAGCCGCCGGAACAAAAAATAGAGTACTGGAAGATGCACTTTGATGGATCCAAACTCAAGGAGGGTCTAGGTGCCGGTGTGGTTCTCACTTCACCTAAGGGAGATCATCTCCGGTATATTCTGCAAGTACATTTCAGGGCATCGAACAATGTCGCTGAATACGAGGCTCTAATCCATGGACTCAAGGTCGCAAAAGAAATCGGTGCACACCGGATCATTTGCTACGGTGATTCGGATCTTGTTGTTCAATAGTGTTCTGGAGATTGGGACGCAAAAGATGCCAACATGGCTTCATACCGGTTTCATGTGCAAAAGATTGCCGGATTCTTCGAAGGGTGTGAATTTCACCATGTACCGCGGGCAGAAAACGAAGCCGCGGATGCTTTTTCCAAGCTGGGCTCGTCCAGGCAAGAAATTCCTCCCAGAATAGCTTTGGCTCACCTAAGGGCACCATCAATCAAGCCAAGTCCGGAATTCGACTCAATTTTCGTATCGGAATCACATGTTGTGCCTATGGAGATTGACGAAGGAAACCCGGGGACTGTTCCGGCAAGCATGGGGACTTCGGGGTCAAAACCGGAAGAAGCAATGCTGGTGGACAGCATGGAGATAGACGTACCGGTGTTTACGGTTCGGGAAGCACCAACTTGGGTTGAACCTATTAAGGAATTCCTGATCAACGGCATCTTGCCGGTTGACGAAACTGAATCAAGGAGGATCCAGAGGAGGTCCAAAGCCTATACCATCATCAACGGTGAGGTGTACAAAAGAAGTGTTACTGGTGTCCTTCAAACATGTGTGGAACCGGAAGAGGGAAAAGAGATGTTGGTGGAAATTCACCAAGGAGAATGCGGGCATCACGCCTCATCCAGGGCGTTGGTGGAAAAAGTGTTCCGGCATGGGTTCTACTGGCCCACTGCACTAGAAGATGCCGAGGATCTGGTACGGAAATGCAATGGGTGCTAGAGGTACACCAAGCAAAACCATACCCCGGCATCCGGTCTGAAAACCATACCGTTAACTTGGCCATTCGCTGTTTGGTGCCTTGACATGGTTGGCCCATTCAAAACGGCAAGGGGAAGCATGACCCACATCCTAGTGATGGTGGATAAATTCACCAAATGGCTTGAAGTGAAACCTATCGCAAAATGTGACGGGCACACGGCGGCGAAATTCTTGAAAGATGTTATCTTGCGGTATGGATACCCGCATAGCATCATCACTGATAATGGGACAAATTTTGCCCATGGAGAATTTAAGCGGTTCTGTGAAGATAACAACATCCGGTTGGATTTGTGTTCAGTGGCACACCCACAAGGCAATGGCCAAGTGGAAAGAATGAACGCGCTGGTGCTTTCCGGTATCAAACCAAGGCTCATTGAACCACTCGAAAAGACACCGGGATGCTGGCTCGACGAGTTACCGTCAGTGTTGTGGAGCATAAGAACAACACCGAACCGGTCTACCGGATATACTCCATTCTTCATGGTCTCTGGGGCAGAGGCTGTGATACCAACCGACATTATCCATGATTCACCAAGGGTTCAGCTCTATACCGAAGAAGAGGTAAAAGAGGCCCAAGAAAATGATGTGGACCTGCTCGAGGAAGCGAGAGAGCTGGCTTTGGCAAGAACAGCCATATACCAGCAAAACCTCAGACGCTATCATAGCCGGAAGGTTAATCCGAGAGTGTTCCGGGAAGGGGACCTGGTGCTACGCCTAGTGCAGCGCACTGAGGGCCGCCACAAACTCTCACCTTCGTGGGAAGGGACATTCATTGTGAGCAAGGCTCTGCACAATGATGCCTACTACTTGATTGATGCACAGGAATCGAAGAAAGGAAAGGCGGACAGGTCCGGAGATGAAACCAAGCGTCCATGGAACATAGCTTTGCTACGTCCTTTCTATTCCTGAAGATGTGCTGTAAGAAGTTCCTTTTTTGTACCTTATTTGCTATAAATAAAAGATGCCGGCACCTCGAGTAGGACTCGGGGACTGCCTCTACCGGAATTGCATGCAATGTGTTTATTTTTTCAGTATACCGGTTTAGTTGTTGGACGATTTCTTTTCCGGTTCAGTAACGTGCTAAACCTACCGGAGTCTTCGACTTGTCGTTGTCCGAAACCCGGCTTCATGGCAAGCAAGATAAACCGGAAGGACCCAAACACGTGAAAAATCCGAAGGGAAATTGGGAACAAGTAATCCGAGGAAAGTTTAACTAACCCCGGTTGTATCGGTTTTTTGTGAAAAATTTCGAATTTTTTCTAAGTTCAAGAAAATGCTTGCTTGGCAAAAGAACTTTGTGACTCATACGCCAAAAAACCAAGAGAGGTAGGCAGAGCCAAAGCAAAAGAACCAAGTGTGCATCAGATTGGATGCGGAAACAATTCCGGAATCTTCACTGTGCAAGATCAAAGCGAAACAACAAAGACAAATTGCTAAAGATAGCATATCAACATAACTTAATAAGTTACCGGTATATCATATGAGATACCGGCATAATAAATTGTACCATAACCAAAAGGACTTAACGGACATTGTTTTACATCAAACACCCCAGCATAACGGGGGAGAATTTAACGGACATTGTTTTGAGACAACAGGTGCAGCAAGCAAACGAAATAACAGGTTCATGCAACAGGGGGCTGGGGGCCAGCTCCAGGCGCTTACGGAGCTTGTTCCTCAGCATCCTCCTCCTCGTCCTCGCCGGCATCCTCCTCCTCGTCACCAGACATTTCATCCGCTAAGTCAGCATGAGAAGGGATGAAGGTGCTGGTAGGAACGGACTGGGCAATCCGGTACGCGCGGTCCCGACGCTTGCCGGTCAAGGAAGGATCTGTGTCGGTAGGAGCCTGGCCGCGCAAGCTGTGGAGAGCATCGAGGTCCAGCTCCTCGTACCAAGAGCAAGCAACACGGAGCGCTGCGTCAGCTCCGGCACGGGCAGATGAGCATTTCCAATAGCTGAATCTCTTGCCGGCATCTTTGAAGCGGTCGGAGAGAAGCGTTAGATTCGCCGGTACCACTTCCCCGGGCCACAAGACCCTGAAGATTTTCATGGCCACATCCGGCAGATCGACCAGATGCCGGTCCACAGCCCTCATATGGGAAATCCGGGCGGCCAGCACGACAAGATGGTCGTAGGCGTCCCAGGGCGCATCCGGGTTGCTGAGAGCTTGCTCAGCCCTACGCTCTGCTACCTTCTTGTACGCGTGCGGCTGGGACTCCGGGAAAAGCCCTGCAAGGAAAGAAAAGGAGAGAAAGAAGCAACCGGCATAAGGATATAATGCCAGAAGGTATAAGCTTACAAGCAAAAAGGAAAAGAAAAAAGACTTACTGAGGGCCAGCGTATCGGCCTGGATGACCAACCGGTCATACTCAGCCTGATCCGAGGTGAGCACGGCGTTCCGGTCCCTCGCCTCCTTCAGCAGCCGGGATTCCTCATCCAGCTCCTTCCGCAGCTGCGCGCTAGCGTCGGTGAAGTCCTTCAGCGACTCATCCAGCTTGGCCTCAGCGGCAGCCTGTGCATCCTTCAGCTCCTGCGCGTGCTAGAGTTCAGCTTGCACAAGCTTATCCTTCAGCTCAGCAGAGATTTTCTCCTGAGCGTCCAGGGCCTTGCGGTGCTCGAGGGCGACCTGCTCCTTTTCAGCTGTGATCCGGAAGAACAGACATTAAACAAAAAGGAAACCGGTGGATTCAAAAGAAGCAAGATAAAAGGAACAAGGAAATGGTACCTTTAAGCGCGGAGAGCTGGGCGGAGAGGTCCTCGAAGGAGGCTTCCGGAAGGGCAGCTGTACAAAGAACTTGTGAATATACATTATGAAAAGCAACCGGTACAAAAAGAGGCCGGAAGTGGGAAACTAACCTTGGCATTTGCTGTGGGCCTCAGAGAGATACCGGTGCTCCCACAGAAGCTCTTCAAAGAGCTGCTTCCGGTTATCCAGCGTGCCCTGTCCAAGTGAAAAGTTCTGGTAAGGCTATGCCGGCTTTTTGTTCCAAACAAGTTTCGCGCTAAGAACTGCGTGCTCAACCTGAAACTCGGGGACTGGCTATGCCGGATTTTTGTTCCAAACAAGTTTCGCGCTAAGAACTGCGTGCTCAACCCGAAACTCGGGGACTGGCTATGCCGGCTTTTTGTTCCAAACAAGTTTCGAGCTAAGAACTGCGTGCTCAACCCGAAACTCGGGGACTGGCTATGCCGGTTTTTTGTTTCAAGCAAGTTTCGCGCTAAGAACTGCGTGCTCAACCCGAAACTCGGGGACTGGCTATGTCGGTTTTTTGTTTCAAGCAAGTTTCACGCTAAGAACTGCGTGCTCAACCCGAAACTCGGGGACTGGCTATGCCGGTTTTTTGTTTATGGAAAGTTTCGCGCTAAGAACTGCGTACTTAACCCGAAACTCGGGGACTATGAGGATATATCTATAGGTTGAGAGATCGAAAACCGGCATTGTTGAAAGAAGAAAAAGTTTTGGATGTGGAACTTACCACCACGTTGCCGCTAACGTCGTGCCACGCGAGGTCAAACTCCTTGACGGCGCGCTTAAGCCGGCTCAGGTGTTGTGCCGAGCTCCGTGGGCCGGAAGGGTCAGCAACCGGAAGCTTGTCCTTGCTCAAGCCGCGGGTGGCCGGGGACAAGTCCGCCAGGTTCCACTTTTCGGCATACGCCTGCAGCGGGCCCAGGCTGACCTCGCCACGGCTAAGCTCAGTAATCCGGCCCAGCTGAGCTGAAGCCTTTTCACTGGCTGTAACGGCGGCGTGACCGGCATGAAGAACCAGCGACTGCGACCCGGAAGGTGGCGCGGTCGCCGCTGTGACCACCGCAGCAAGTTGCTGGGTGGTAAGAGTGGCGCCCTCCGGGCGAGTTGGCTCTGCGGCATCGGGTTTGCCGGTAGGAGCTGCCTTTGTTGGCGGTGCGTCCTTTGTTGGCGCAGGAGCTTCCGGTGCTTCCTTTGCCGGTGGTGAGCTTGCAGGCGCGGAAGTTTCCGGCACGGTCTTGGCGGGAGAGGCAGCGGCCTTCTTCTTCTTCTTCTTCTTCTTCTTGGGAGAAGGGGGAACCGGAGCTTCCGCCCGCTCCGCTTCTTCCTTTCCGGCGCCGATGTTGCTGGCGCCGGTGTCTTCGGTGTCTAGAGGGGAAGAGAAATCCTCCTCCGCGTGGTGATGAGAAGATTTTGGGGCCGCGCACCCCGCACTTGTGTTGCCTCCCAGAGGGAGGCTGAAGATTTGTCGGTACCAGATGGCACCGGGCTTGGTTGAGGAGGAGTTGAGGTCCTGGTGGCATCCTCAGAAGCTTCAGGCCTCATGCCCGGTGCGCTCCGGGTGAGGCTTAGAGCAGGTCTGAGAAAGGAGAAGGAAAGTTAGGAGAAGCAATGGAACAAGAAATCACAAGCAAAGAAAACTGGAAGCTTACCCGCTAGCTACCGGCATCTGGCTGCGGTACCGCTTCGTGCTGTAGGGCTTGCTGCCGCCACCTTTCTTGGAGCGCTTGGCGGGGGGGGAGCCTCGCTGGGGCCGGCCTCAGGGGCCGGAGCCTTGTTCTTGCGCCCCCGAGAGGCCAGGTTGTCCAGGAACTCCTGGCCAACTTCGGCTTGTAGAGGAGCCGCGCGCTCCACGACCTGGGAGTTGGCGTTGGCTGAGGCAGGATCTACAAAGAAACAGCTTATAAGGAAATGGGAGAACAAAATACCTTGAGGATAGTGACCTCGTCGTCAGAACCGGAATCATTTGCCGGACGAGGAATGGGGAAGTTACCGGGGCGCGAGGTGTGAGTCCGGCCCATCTTGGAGCTCTTGGAGACGTATGGGTCCGGGTCCACCGTGTCCAACCGGTTCTTCTGGCAAGGTTTTCGTACCTCAGCAGCGATACGAGGAAAGCACTCACGGGCCTGAAAGAGCAGAAGAAAGCAAGTTAGCTACATGTCAAATAGTTGCCGGAAACATCAACCCGGTTCCCCAAGCCCTTACTTCGTCGGAAGGAGGATTTTTGAAGCTCAGGGGGCGAAGGCCCCAGGACCAATCTGCCGGCATGTCGGTTTGGCAAATCTGTTTGGCCTTGCGAACCACATCAGACTTGCTCAGTCCGAAGCTGGTGATCCTAGTTGGATCCCGGCGGCCGCTCATCTGGCCCATCTTGTGAATCCGCCGTTGCAGAGGAAGAACCCGGCGCGAAATAAACGCGCGAATAATATCGTCAGAGCAGATGTCGGTATATTTGTTTAGTTGCTCCATAAACCGGATGATCTGGTTGGTCTCGATATGGGTGGTCCTCGGGTTGTGCCTCCAGTTGGATCTCGAAGGCAATCCGGGAACGTAAGCCGAGAGATTGATAAAATCGGCGGTGCCGGTATTCTTGACATAGAAGAAGGTTTCTTGCCATGCCCGGCAGGACTCCAAGCCGGAGAACTTGTAGAAGGGGCTCCCCTGGCGCGCGGTGACGATGCAGGCGCCGCATTGAACCAGGGGCTTAGGCTTGGGGATATTTTTGCCCTGGATCGAGTTGATCCGAAGGGTGAAGACACGAGAGAAAGCCTCGATGGTGGGCAGGAGGCCAACATAGGCCTCCATGAAGGAACGTAGCAAGAGAGGTAGAAGATGGCGTTGCCAGGGAGGTGATGAGGTTGGAGCTCGAAAAAATCTAAGAACCGGCGGAAAAAATCTGACGCCGGTAGGCCGAAGCCACGCTCAAAATGAGCGGCAAAGACCACTATTTCTCCCTCCAGCGGCACCGGCTCCAGCTCGTCGCCTGGAATCCGGTAGGCCACCTCTACCGGTATCCTACGGGAACGGTACAGCCAATCAATCTCCGGCTGCTTCACGTCTGAGCCTTTCCAGGCTCCGCGGGTGTATGCGGTTAAGTCCACGCCGGGACCTTGGCGGGAGCTGCTGGCCTCCTGACCCCTTCCGGTATCAGCTTCCGGAGCAGAGGAGGTAGTATCCATCTGGGCGAGATCCGCCGTGAGCCCGTCAGAAGCTTTGTCAACCGGAGTTTTCTCTCCGGAAGGATCGGTGGAACTCTCGGTATGGTGGCTACTAGCACGGGATTCCGATTCGTATTCCCCGGAAGACATACTTGCCTAGAAGATTCACAGATCTAGCTAAAAACAATTTTACCCGGATCTAGCCTTTCGCGAAGATCTACGAGAAAGAGAAAAACAAGAAAAAAGAGAGGGTAAATACCCTACCAACCCAACAACAATGCGATGAAAGGGGAGAAGACAGCTTCGTTTGCAAGACTGACCTGAGGGCGGCGGAGAACGACGAAGACAACGGCCCGCCAGAGCTTGGTGAGCTAGCGACTAAGGGCGGCGGACAAGAAGGAGGAAGAAGAGCTTTCCGTGCAAGGCTCTGAGCAGGAGATGCGAAGAGGTTGCGGTGGATCTCAGCGGAGCAGAGCCTGGAGGAGTTCCTTCGGAGGCTCGTCGGAGAGCAAAGCTTCGGTGGCGAGCGACGGAGAAGAGGAGCGCAAAGGGCAGGGGCTCTGAGCGCTCGAGGAGTTCGGAATGCGAAGAAGAAGACAGTGGGGAACCGCCGCGCCCTTAAATAGAGGAGGGGTTCGTGGGCCAGAAACCGCTGGGCCGCGGCGCTTCGCCTCGTGGGCTGCCACGTGGCACAGGGTTACACGCGTAAAAAATAAGATCCCACAGGGAGGCCACACGGATCCGGAACGGTGGTGAGGATCCGGTGTGGCACATTAAATGCGAGCGCAGAAGTCGAAGGGAAGTGACCCCTGACACTGGCGCATTAGAAACAGTGCGTATGTCTCTAGCAGGCACTGTACCCGAGATATTCTCGACTTCGCCGAGGAGACTTAATAACAAAGCTACCGGAAAAGACCGGTATGGTGAGATGAGTTCGACAAAGATGCCGGAAGGTTTTGAGCTGGTTCCCGGAAGACTTAAACCGGTACATTAAGAAGTAGGAACCTGGCATGGTCCGTCTGATAGGATCCGCCGGACTATACCAGCTTCGGGGACTAATGTTGGGGGGATGACCCCCGGTATGCCAAAGGCATGCCAAACTTGCCTGGTTCAGGCTGGCTAAGGTACCGGTTTAAAGGTTATTCTGGATAAGAAAGTTGAGTTTGGCTAAGGACAAGTTATGCCGGTATCCCAGAAGGGGTATACCGGAATAGACTAAGAAGATACCGGAGTACCAGCATGGGCTACACTGTAGCACGTCGGCAAGCTGGTCAAAGATTCTCTCAAGAGCTAGAGGACAAAGATGAGCGAAGCACTTCAGCTTTAATCGAAGCTCTGAGGCCAAAGCAGAAGATGACGTTAAAGCTTCCGGAGGACGTCACCGTTCCCTGATTAAAGACATACCGGCGTCACCGGCTGTCAAAGAGGCTTTGTAAAGTAGTTTATCTAGTCAAAGTTGCCATTAAGGTTCCTTCCCTTGTAAGCCACCCTCTCCCCTATATAAGGAGAGGGGGCACTCCCTTGCGCGGGGCAGATCATAAGTCGATAGAGAGAAACCCTAGTTCATAGAGCTTGTATTGTTCTTCTTGAACCTCTGGCCAAGGCCAAGTTCATCAACAAAGATACCGGAATCCAGCCGAAATCTATCCCTTTGTTAACCAAACCCTCCCCCGAATCCTCTAGCGCACATTCGGCCCCAACTTAAGCCATCCCATGGCATGTGTCTGTTCGCCACGACGACAGTGATGCTCTTTTCTTGCGATAGTTAGGGATCCGCCATGTGCTCTCGTATGCGGGACCAATACTAAAACGCATCGATACCTTAACCGACAAGCCCAAACATTAGTGTTGTGTACATGTAAGGTGCGGCACATTATTTTTGATGTGTTTGATGCACCTTTTGGCGGCACCAATTTAATCACAACAATACAAAAAAATGGTTCATCCATTCCATTCAAAAGGTAATTTATGTGTCATTAATTAATATGGATAATTATATTTCATGAATCACATTACACTGCAATCACTTATCCAAGGATGTATCGATTTGTCTACGATCTTAGATCTAGACCTGCTTAAAAAATCAGAAAGATGAGCGTCTTGAGCCTCTCCGAATTCAGCATATCTACCTCCAAAAAGAAGGGAAAACCAAACTAGAAAAACTATCCTAATTATTCCCTCTAGCTCCTCACTATTCCACAAGCCATTCACTACGTAGTTGACCATGTCAGCATGGATCCGCACAGGAATCACCGAGCAGCTGAAGACATCGGCATGATTCCGCACGCCATCCTTCGTGGGCCTTAGAATGGCGACCTCCTCTTGAATCTAAAAACGGAGGGAGGTCGACTAGAGAGGGTACTAGATGGAACTAAATCTGTAGATGGAATGAAGAACATACCTTCAACTCGAGATCGCTGGTGGACGTATCCGACTTTGTTACCATCTCCTTCGCATGCACAAAGTGGGGATTGGAAGGAGAAGTGAGCAGGGAGGCTAGCAGGTGACAAGGGGTAACCTTATCAATGCTCATAATGATGGACTTGGGTTTTCGGGAAGAAGAGCGCTCGTGAATTCAAAGACCGGCCAGCCAAACTAGGTAGCCGATGAAAAGTAAGATCAATTGTGAAAGTCGTCGATATTGTATTATCAAACTAGGGTTACATGGGTGTTGCGGGTTGTTAATCTAGATCCCCTCTCGGTGGCTCCTCCTAGCCCTTATATAGTGGGATAGGTTTCAAAGTCCACCTCCGGGTCGGTTACATTGGTTACATCAGTTTACCTGATATAGGCCTAGCCTACCAATTTTACGTAGTCATCGGGTTTCGACTCCGTGTAGTATTCTTCATGGGCTTCGCCTATTCCTTCCGGGATTCGCACCAGGTATGATAATGTTAAGTACCCTATATGGCATACCCATGGCAGCTAGGAGTGAAATCTAGCGCTTGGAGTGGAGAGAGTTAGGATCTGATAGATGGGGGGAGTACGACATGGTGGGACTGATAAGTGGCCCCTGTGTTATATAGAAAACAAGAGTGTTTCATGGGCCGTAAAAGAAGTGGGCCAAGTTTGCATAAAGGGGGCTAAGTTTTGACTACATAGATAATCATTAACCTATTGTTATTCATCGACAATACCTAAAGATAGGCCATCTAGTACAAACCTAACTAGATCTAGAGATTAGGAAACCTCAAGCAAACATCACGAATCTCCCTTACGGAAGGGGCATCATCTTGTTTAGCTTCACTCCTTGCTTCCTCCTCGTTAGACGAATCGCTCCCTTCTTCCTCGAGGGATTGTTTCCATGTTTGTCCATGTTTGGAGAAAAGGACATTGTAGTTGATTTGAGTGCGGTTGCTCCCTCCATACCAAGTAAGGGCACTTCGGGGTTTTGTAGTTGTAGCCATAGAAGCTGTGGATGGTCTCACAGCTCTTAAATGTGATGTGTCTGCGAGGGAATCTATCACAAAAACATCTTTTGTCAAAGCGATAAATCAGAAGGACGATGTTCCAGTCTAGATCATAGATCCATTGTCATACTTTGTTGGCTTAGTTAGAAAGCCATCAAATTATATTTGTGAGATCGAAGTACCAAAATGGATCCGGAGAAAAGAAATCCCCGAATTGGATTGAGAAAACAATCAAATTAGCTTGCATATCCCCACTGTCTAGCGATGTTCCATCTTCGTGTCGCCTCTGTGCTCATCGACATTATCCTCTGCTCGTTGTCGAGTGCCTAAACAATCACCTCCGCCAGTCGCCGCCACATCGCTGAAGATTCGTCCTAGGAGATTATCTGGTGCAACGCGAGATATAAGGCCAAGGCCCAAAGATGGTAGGGAGAGACTAGCCAACGACCCAAGCATAACTAGTCTGCGGGATGTGGTTGACCATTCTCAAGAATGGGACCCACACCTAACGAAGCGTACAATAGACATTGTAATTAAAAGAACATGGATCCTTCATGTATAGTTTTGGTAATTGATGACAATCCCCATGGACTAATGATTGCATTGAGTTTCTCTTATAGGTTTTGTCCATAGATAATGCTTGAACCATATGTTGGTTTCAAGGTTGCAAGAAGAAGAAAATGAAGAAGAGCAAGTGCCAAGTATATCTTGAAGAAGAAGAAGAATCGAGTTCTCATGCATGTCTTCAAGATATCAAAAATATGGAGAATGAAGACCTTGGAGTGCAATGAAGAAGAAGAGGTTTGAAGAACCAACCTGAAATTGCAGTAGGATGGATCATCCGGCCCCCCTCTCCTAGATGACCAAGTGGCGTACTCACAAAAAGGGGAAATTCCATCTGGGCCCCGGATGTAATTTTCACCCCCCCCCCCCCCACCAGGAGATGTGGTGCACTCGCAGAAAGGGGGCGGAGGGAATCTTCATCTGCCCCGGAAGAAGAAAATCTCCGGGGTGGCCAGATCATCCACCCCAACGCATGCATGACTAAAGCCGGACCATCCGGGGTAACTTAACCCGGATCATCCGCCCCCTGGGGGATGTAACGGCTCCAAGGGCATGTACGAGCTATGAAAGGAGGAGCACAAATAACATGAAGATATGTCAAAGAAGAAGATCTCCCATGATGGATTATGGGGGAGCAATCCGCAAGACTTCATCAAGCAAGCACAATAAAGAAAGGTGTTCCATCTTGAAGCAGTCAAGATCGTCATCGTCAAACTCGAGTGGAATGAGCAAGGTCAAGGTTTGTCATTGATAGGTTTTCTCTCTTACCGGTCTCTTGTTGGTGTTGGGAGACCCGGTGTGTAGGATAGTTGACCGTACTATCAAGAGGGCTCTTGAATGAGTCACTGGGTCGTATCGTTCGGAGAGAGCTCAAACCCTTGCATGCTTTGCATCATGCTTTTTCTTGTTCTTGGTTCTTATCCATATGATGGTTTAGAGCTTGTTTTCATTCTCATGACAAGATCTAGATCATTGAAAATGGATTCCGCAGGTATCACTTGATGCATTTTCAATTTTGAAGGGTTTATCGGAATGTCTTTTTAGATATGTCAAACATTTTATCATTTGTTTTTATCTTAACTTGTTAGAATATGATGGTTCCCTGCATAATCTTGTAGATCTTGTTTCTAGCTTCAAAACAAGCCCAATATCATCAAAATCGGAGTCCAGATGCTCAAATTATGGTCGTTTCAGTTTCAGTCGGTCTACCAGTTTTTGTGGGGATCTAGCCCGGATGCAATAGTTCGCCACCCAAATTTAAGGTGGATTAACCACCCCCGGACCCCTGGACCCCCCCCCCCCCCCCGCGCTGCACATAACGGTTGGATTTCAGGGGATCTATGTAAGGGGCCCTTCTTCTCCGGTGGTTCACCACCCTTTTGGCAAGTTCTTGAGCATGTTTTTCACCTCCATTATTTACCCTCTTAAGATTACTATCTCCTCAATCCCTCCATGATTTTTCATTTTTAATGGTAAAGAGATAGGAGATCTAGATCTACAATCCTACAAATCAAAATCCCCTTCTAGTGAGGGAATCTTTCTAGATCTATATCTTGGAGTCCTTTGTGGATATCCTCCCTTGCTCTCTTTCATTGTTGTTCATCTTGAGAGTTTGAAATATTTTCTCCCCCTTAAAATCTTGTTGCATCTTTTTGGGAAAAGAAAGAGGAGACCTAGATCTGCTACGCTACCAATCAAATTTCTCTCTTTGTGAGGGAATCCCTAGATCTAGTTCTTGGAGAGTTTTTTGGTGTTCATCCATCTTGTTGTTCTTCCTCCCTTATTCCCCCAATATATTTTGTAGCTTTGTTTTGAATTAGGGAGTGAAGGACTTGGGAATCTTAGTGGTGTTCTTGTCATTGCATTAGGTGCATCGGTTTGAGTTCCCTACGGAGATTGGTTCTTGTGAGAGTTAGTGGGTATTAGCTCTTTGGTTCTTGGAACCCTAGATGGTTTGTAGGCCTTTGTGGCGCTATTGCCTTTGTGGCATATGGTAGCCTTTGTGGCGTGGTATCTTTTGTGGAGATGTTGCCTTTGTGGCCTTGTTGCCTTTGTGGTAGTGTAGCCTTTGTGGCCTTGTAGCCATTTGTGGCGTTGTAGTCTTTGTGGACTTGTAGCCATTTGTGGCGGTGTACTTGGGAGCCTCCAATTGTTGTGGAGTTTGCGTCAAGCTTGTTACTTGGGAAATTTCCCCAAGCTTGTACGGTTTTGGTGACCACCCTCAAGGGTCCCTTAGTGGATCGATGTTTTCCCTTTTGGTGGGAAGGCTCGAGGAGAATACGGTGGCCTTTGTGGCATTTGGAGTGCCTTGCATGTGCCTCCACACCATGATGAGCGCAAATTGCACACCGTTGGGGAACCCCAAGAGGAAGGTATGATGAGCATAATGCGAAAGTTTTCCCTCAGTAAGAAACCAAGGTTTAATCGACCAGTAGGAGAAAGGCGTGACTTCTGAAGGTGTTGCTAGCTGACTAGTGGCAGGGCGCACTACCGGCGTCAGCAACAACGTGGAACTTGCACACATCACAACCAAAATACTTTGCCCCAACTTACAGTGAGGTTGTTAATCTCACCAGTTTCGCTGAACACAAAGGATTAAATATATCGAGTGGAAAGATGTATTTGCAGTAATTAAAGAGAACAATGCTTGCAGTAAGTAAACAGAACATGATTGCAGTGGATGAATTTATCAGTGTAAAGGAAAGGACCGGGGTCCATATTTCACTAGAGGTGTCTCTCCATAAAGATAAATAACATCCTGGGTGAACAAATTACAGCTGGGCAATTGACAGAATACCGACCATACATGACAAGATGATTACTATGAGATTCGTTTGGGCATTACAACATCATACATAGACCATAATCCAATTGTGTCTATGACTAATAATCCACCTTCCGGTTATCGTCCGAACCCCTTCCAGTATTAAGTTGCAAGCAACAGATTATCGCACTAAGCAATGTGTGTAAAGTAAACAATAGAATTATCCTTGGATTAAACATTGTTGTTTTCTCTCTAGTAGCAAAAACACATCTACAATCTTAGAAGTTATTGTCACTCTTCCAGAAAACTAGAGGCATGAGCCTACTATCGAGCATAAATACTCCCTCTTGGAGTCACAAGCGTTTACTTGGCCAGAGTATCTACTAGCAACGGAGAGCATGCAAGATCACAAATAACATATGAAAAGAATATATAATCGATCTCAACATAGTATTCAATATTCATCGGATCCCAGCAAACACAACATGTAGCATTACATAAAGATGATCTTGATCATGTAGGGCAGCTCACAAGATCTAAACATGAGGCACAAATTAGAGAAGACAACCATCTAGCTACTGCTATGGACCCATAGTCCAGGGATGAGCTACTCACACATCAATTCGGAGGCGGGCATGGCGATGTAGATGCCTCCGGCGATGATTTCCCCCTCCGGCAAGGTGCTGGGAAGAGCTTCAGAACCCTCCCGAGCTAGAGTCTACAATGGCGGTCACAACGGAACTTTTCGTGGATGGAGGCTCGGGTGTTCATGGTTTTCCCGAGACCGTGAATAAATAGGTGGAGGGGCGATGTCGGTGGAGGCCAGCGGGGCCCACACCACCCCTAGGCGCGGGCCAAGGCTAGGCCGCGCCTAGGTGTAGTCTGGCTGCCCTGCGCCACTTCTTCGACCCCCCTATGGACTTTGTCTTCGTTACGGAAAAATATTGACTTCAGCTTTTGTTTCGTCCAATTCCGAGAATATTTCCTCTACAACTTTTCTGAAATACAAAACAACAGAAAACAGGAACCGGCACTGTGGCATCTTGTTAATAGGTTAGTGCCGGAAAATGTATAAAAGTGCAACGAAGCATGAGCAAAACATATACAAATTGGTGTAAAACAAGCATGAAGCATCAAAAATTATAGATACGTTTGAGACGTATCAAGCATCCCCAAGCTTAACTCCTGCTTGTCCTCAAGTAGGTAAGTGGTAGCAAAATAATTTTTGAGGTGACATGAATCCAACACAATCTTGATCAAGCATTGTAAAGCATTGTAAGCTGGGATCAAAGTACTCTAAACATAAACATGATATATGTAATTCTAACAATAGAACTTAGCAACTATGTTATAACATGAGAAGTAACTCAAACAAAGGATCATGAATAATAGTCCATTGAAAGCAACTGTTTGTTTATGAGCATAGAGAAAACATAGCAAAGTGGTACTCAACATGTCCTTTATGAAGTAGCCAAACATAAATGCCAGAACACCTTCAAAGTTCAAAGGGTGACTAGATGCAAGTGATTTAAGAACAAGCAATAGCATAATCATGAATCAATCAATAATAATTTTGGGGCTATGCACATTGCACTAAGAATGACAACTATGCTCTCTTAATTGGTGCATAAAGAAGAAGCCGAAGACTCACCATAAAAAATGAAAGACTCTTTGCAGAGTAAGCAAGATTAACAAGTTTTATAAACCTTCCAAAAAGTATGGTACTCATTAGCTTTGAGCTCTCATTGCCCCTATCATAAGCATCTTGAATGGTTAAAGTTAATGTGATGGAAAATATGAGCTATATGCTTGACAAATCACAATTTGAAAATCTCATGCCCCTTGAATACGAGTACCTAAACCTCATGCTACTCAACTTAGGTCTCAAATAAGTTCTTGTCATTGTAAGTATACATGTATCATCGATAACCGCCAACGGGGTGCTTCTTAGCCCATGACATATGAGCATTCCCATATCAAAATGACAAGACAAACAGACAATGAGCATCTCAGCAATCTTTTTATTTACTATGGGTATAGCTTTTTATTGAAGATGCTTCATAGAATGCCCACTATGGTTCACTGTAAATTTCCACCATGAATGATGCATGACTTAGATTAGCGGCCCAGGCGTCTCTAACACATACAAACTCCATGGACTTACAAGTTTCCATTTTATTTCTCATCGCTAGGCATCCATATATAAACAAAGGAACGTGACGTTAACTAAATATGAATAAGTGCAATGTTGAAAGCGTTCCCCGTGAAAGCATGGTTGTGCTAACTCCCAACTCACAATTTGCAAACATATAAACTTCATAAGATAGTCGCAATGGTCAAGTTTATTAAGTGCAAGAAAGTAAATGTGCCATCAAGTTCGTGAGAGCTTTACTAACTAATTTTCTCGTGCCAAAATTTAATTTGGAAGATAAATAAAAACATGATGAATATACTTGGAATAGCAATAATGCTACTAGGTAGATATGGTGGACACAATTGGCAAATTTTGGTTATTGGTGGTTGGATGCACGAGTAGAGTTCATACTCAGTACATGCGAAGGCTGGCAAAAGACTGGGAGCGACCAACTAAGAGAGTAATAATGGACATAATCATGCATAGCGACAAAACATTATCAATCAAAGCATAAAGTGATATTACAAGTCAAAAACTAAATGATCATAGAGGCTTTAGTTGACTAGTTATGGTCATAACATGGTATAAGCATGTCTAAGTCAACCCAATAAAGCATCAAAGGAGAATACCACAATATTATGCTTTTTATGATGGAAACAACACATGATTCTTTCAATGACACATTATGCACTCTCAGCTATTTGAGACAAGTCATGATACAACAATAAATACTAAGCATATGACAAGAATAACATCCAACATGACATGCTAAACTCTATGCCACAGTCTAGACAAGCTTCCTTTTGCATCACTATAACCATGAAACATTTTACTCGTCTCCAACACCAATCAACTTATTTTAAATAACTCTCAAAGATGAAAAACAATATGGACCAGAGAGATAATCATACATAAATAAAGAATACCAACGAGCCCTGAATAAAATTGAGTGAAAGAACAAGAGCTAAACACAGTACTAGAAAACTAGAACACTCGCAGAACAATAAGAGCGAAAACTAGATCGTTCTATGCAATTAAAATGGAGTGTGTCTTTCTCCAAAAAAATATGCCGGGATCCAACCATATGCTACAGCAAACAAAACAAAAACTAAAAACAAAAATAAAGACGTTACAAGAACAACACATAACGTATGAAGCAATAAAAATATAGCGGACATGTTGCTTTATTGATGAAGAGGGGATGCCTTGGGCATCCCCAAGCTTTGACACTTGTACCTCTTGGGTATTTCTTGGGGTGCAGGGGCATCCCCAAGCTTGAGCTTTTGTCCATTCTTCATCTCATCAACAAAGCTCTGGATTAGTACAATCAAAATAAACAAATCCACTTGGGTTCAGTTCTAACATATATAACACATCTATTAATGCATTAGCTACTGTAGCAACTCTTCAAAAGGCTCTTTGATCAAAAGAACTAAAAAATAAAGAGATTAAGAGGCAAATACAAATAGTGGCAGAAATCTGTCAAAATAGAACATCAAGTAAAGATCGTTTTTTTTAGAAAATCTTCTGTTGCTCAACTCGAAAAGTGTTCAACTAACAAAAGTTAGATAATAACCTGGGGCATAAGCACAAAAATTGTCAAAATTCCACGGATATTTATACGATTTTTTATGGTGACAACATAGAATCTATTTTCAGGACAACAATTTCCCCAAACATTACTTTCTTTCTATTAGAGGATATTCTTGGCACAAAAACGAAATTAAAAATGATAAGAAGAGGTTATTACAGAGTTAATAACTTTCAAGACTCAACAGAAGAAAAATTACAGAAATAAAACATGAGTTATCTCCCAAGTGTTCTTTTCTTTAACGCCTTTCAGTTAGGCGCAGAAAAAGAGCTAGCATCAACTATTATCAAGTGAAGAAGCATCAATCATAATTTGTTCTAATAATAGAGTCATAAGGTGACTTCTTTATTTTCCGAGGAAAGTATTCCATACCTTTCTTGAGTGGAAATTGATATTTAATAATCCCATCTCTCATATCAATAGCAGCACCAGCAGTTCTAAGAAATGGTCTTCCCAAAATAATTGGACAACAAGCATTGCATTCAATATCCAAAAAAACAAAATCAACGGGGACAAGGTTATTTTTAACCATAATAAGAACATTATTAACTCTCCCCAAAGGTTTCTTTGTAGCAATATCAACAAGATGAACATCCAATTAACATTGTTTCAACGGTGGCAAATCAAGCATGTCATAGATTTTTCTAGGCATAATAGAAATACTTGCACCAAGATCACATAAAGCATTGCAATCAAATACATCTACTTTCATCTTAGTGATAGGCTCCCAGCCATCTTCTAACTTTTTAAGAATAGAAGCTTCACGTTTTAATTTATCCTCTCTAATTTGCATGAGAGCATTTGTAATGTGCTTTGTAAAAGCCATATTTATAGCACTAGCATTAGGACTTCTAGCAAGCTTTTGTAAGAACTTAATTACTTCAGAGATATTGCAATCATCAAAATAAAATTCATTTTTATCAAAGGTGAAAAGACTATTGCCTCCCATACTCTGAAAAAATTCAGCACACTTATCAGGAGCAGTTTCAGTGGTTCTAGGCAATTTTGTAGAAGGAGCGAGGACTTTTCCTACACCAATTATTTTACCATTAATAGTAGGAGAGTGGATAGCATTTGAAACTTCATTACTACTGGTGGTGGTGATGGCACAAATTTTAGTCAAATTATTATTTCTAGCAATTTCATCTTCTCTTTCCCACCTAGCATGCAATTCCGCCAACATCCTAACATTTTCATCAATTCTAACTTGAATGGCGTTCAAAGTTTTGCTTTCTTTAACATAATGAGGCATAACTTTAAATTTAAGAAATTCAACGTCATGAGCAAGGCTATGAACTTTAGAAGCAAGAACATCAATTTTGCTAAGCTTTTCCTCAACAGTTTTATTGAAAGCAGTTTGTTTACTAATAAAATCCTTAAGCATGACTTCAAGATTAAAGGGTGCACTTTATTGTTGCTGTAAGAATTACCATAAGAATTGTCATAAGCATTACCATTATTAGAAGGATATGGCCTATAATTGTTGCTACCAAAATTATTCATATAGGCACTATCGTTGAAATTGTTGCTTTTAATAAAACTCACATCAACATGTTCTTCTTGAGCAACAAAAGAAGCTAACGAAATATTATTTGGATCAACATGTGCTTTACTATTAACAAGCATAGACATAATAGTATCAGTTTTATCACTCAAGGAGAAGGATTCTTCGACATAATTTACCTTATTACCTTGTGGAGCTCTCTCGGTGTGTCATTCAAAATAATTTATCATCATATCATCAAGTAATTTAGTTGCAGCCCCCAAAGTGATGGACATAAAGGTACCCCCAGAAACTGAATCAATTTTAGCAAAATTAAAGCTAAGCAACATGAATAACAACTATAATAGAAACTATTTTTTTGTGTTTTTGATATAAAGAAGCAAACAAGACAAAATAAAATAAACTAAGCAAAACTATAACAAAGTAAAGAGATTGGAGATGAGAGACTCCCATTGCAGAAATCCTCTTTTCTCTCCGGCAACGGCGCTGATGTCTACGGGTGCTTCTATTCTTGTAGACAGTGTTGGGCCTCCAAGAGCAGAGGTTTGTAGAACAGCAGCAAGTTTCCCTTAAGTGGATCACCCAAGGTTTATCGAACTCGGGGAGGAAGAGGTCAAAGATATTCCTCTCAAGCAACCCTGCAATCACGATACAAGAAGTCTCTTGTGTCCCCAACACACCTAACACACTTGTCAGATGTATAGGTGCACTATTTCGGCGAAGAGATAGTGAAATACAAGTGGTATGAATGAATATGAGCAGTAGTAACGGCGCCAGAAAAGTGCTTGCTGGCGTGCAGTTGATGGTAGTAATATTGCAGGAAGTAAACATGCGATAGAGAACGATGAAACAAGCGTGTTTGCGGTGTTGGAAACAAGGCCTAGGGATCATACTTTCACTAGTGGACACTCTCAACATTGATCACATAACAGAATAAATAGATAAATGCTATACTCTACACTCTCTTGTTGGATGATGAACACCACTAATTGTGTAGGATTACACGAACCCTCAATGCCGGAGTTAACAAGCTCCACAATATTCGATATTCATGTTTAAATAACCTTAGAGTGCACGATAGATCAACACAACTAAACCAAGTACTAACATAGCATGCACACTTGTCACCATCACACTATGAAGGAGGCATAGATCACATCAATACTATCATAGCAATAGTTAACTTCATAATCTACAAGAGATCACAATCATAACCTACGCCAAGTACTACACGATGCACACACTGTCACCATTACACCGTGCAGGAGGAATAGACTAATTTAATAACATCACTAGAGTAGCACATAGATGAATAGTGATACAAAACACATTGCAATCATAAAGGGATATAAATAAGCACTTCATTATGCTATTCATAACAATGAATAAGTATTCTGTGAAATATAGCCTAAGAGACCCACACGGTGCACACACTGTCACCTTTACACACGTGGGACAAGGAGTCTCCTGGAGATCACATAAGTAAAATCCACTTGACTAGCATAATGACATCTAGATTACAAGCATCATCATATGAATCTCAATCATGTAAGGCAGCTCATGAGATTATTGTATTGAAGTACATAGGAGAGAGATTAACCACATAGCTACCGGTACAGACCCTTAGCCTCAATGGAGAACTACTCCCTCCTCATGGGAGACAACGAGCGTTGATGAAGATGGCGGTGGTGTTGATGGAGAAGCCTTCCGGGGCACTTCCCCGTCCCGGCGGCGTGCCGGAACGGAGACTCCTGTCCCCCGGATCTTGGCTTTGCGATGGCGGCGGCTCTGGAAGGTTTCTCGTACCGTGGCTTTTCCGTCTCGAGGTTTTAGGTCAGGGACCTTTAAATAGGCGAAGAGGCGGAGTCGGAGGGCTGACGAGGCGGTGACACAATAGGGGGGCGCGGCCCAGCCCTGGCCGCGCCGCCCTAGCGTCTGGTGGCCCTGTGGCCCCCCTCTGGTTCCTCTCGGGTGTTCTGGAAGCTTCGTGGAAAAATAGGATGCTGGGCATTGATTTCGTCCAATTCCGAGAATATTTCCTTACTAGGATTTCGAAACCAAAAACAGCGAAAAACGAGAACCGGCACTTCGGCATCTCGTCAATAGGTTAGTTCCGGAAAATGCATAATAATGACATATAATGTGTATAAAACATGTAGGTATTGTCATAAAACTAGCATGGAACATAAGAAATTATAGATACGTTTGAGACGTATCAAGCATCCCTAAGCTTAGTTCCTACTCGCCCTCGAGTAGGTAAACGATAACAATGATAATTTCTTAAGTGACATGCTACCAACATAATCTTGATCAACATTATTGTAAAGCATATGAGATGAATGCAGCGATTCAAAGCAATGATGAAGACAATGAGTAAACAAGCTCGAATCATATAGCAAAGACTTTTCATGAATAGTACTTTCAAGACAAGCATCAATAAGACTTGCATAAGAGTTACTCATAAAGCAATAGATTCAAAGTAGAAGGTATTGAAGCAACACAAAGGATGATTAAGTTTCAGCAATTGCTTTCAACTTGTAACATGTATATCTCATGGATAGTTGTCAACATAAAGCAATATAACAAGTGCAATAGGTAAACATGTAAGAATCAATGCACACAGTTTACACAAGTGTTTGCTTCTAAGATAGAAAGAAGTAGGTAAACTGACTCAACATAAAGTAAAAGAAAGGCCCTTCGCAGAGGGAAGCAGGGATTGATATATTTGTGCTAGAGCTTTGGTTTTGAAAACAAGAAACAATTTTGTCAACGGTAGTAATAAAGCATATGCATTATGTAAATTATATCCTACAAGTTGCAAGCCTCATGCATAGTATACTAATAGTGCCCGCACCTTGTCCTAATTAGCTTGGATTAACACGGATTATCATTGTATAACATATGTTTCAACCAAGTGTCACAAAGGGGTACCTCTATGCCGCTTGTACAAGGGTCTAAGGAGAAGGTTCGCATTGGATTTCTCGCTTTTGATCATTCTCAACTTAGACACCCATACGGGACAACATAGACAACGAGATAATGGACTCCTCTTTTAATGCTTAAGCATTCAACAACGAGGTAATATTCTCATAAGAGATTGAGGTTTTGTGTCCAAAGCTGAAACTTCCACCATGATTCATGGCTTTAGCTAGCGGCCCAATGTTCTTCTCTAACAATATGCATACTCAAACCATTCGATCATGAAAATCGCCCTTACTTCAGACAAGACGAACATGCATAGCAACTCACATGATATTCAACAAAGGTAAAAGTTGATGGCGTCCCCGAAACATGGTTACCGCTCAACAAGCAACTTATTAAGAAATAAGATACATAAGTACATATTCTTCACCACAATAGTTTTTAAGGCTATTTTCCCATGAGCTATGTATTGTAAAGGCAAAGAATGGAAGTTTAAAGGTAGCACTCAAGTAATGTACTTTGGAATGGCAGAGAAATACCATGTGGTAGGTAGGTATGGTGGACACAAATGGCATAGTTTTTGGCTCAAGGATTTGGATGCACGAGAAGAATTCCCTCTCAATACAAGGCTAGGATAGCAAGGTTGTTTGAAGCAAACTCAAGTATAAAAAGGTGCAGCAAGACTCACATATGAACATATTGTAAGCATTATAAGACTTTACATCGTCTTCCTTGTTGCTCAAACACCTTAACCAGAAAATATCTAGACTCTAGAGACCAATCATGCAAACCAAATTTTAACAAGCTCTATGTAGTTCTTCATTAATGGGTGCAAAGTACATGATGCAAGAGCTTAAACATGATCTATATGAGCACAACAATTGCCAAGTATCAAATTTTTCAAGACATTATACCATTTACCACATGCGGCATTTTCCGTTTCCAACCATATAACAATGAACGAAGCAGTTTCAACCTTTGCCATGAACATTAAAAGCTAAGAACACATGTGTTCATATGAACCAGCGGAGCGTGTCTCTCTCCCACACAAGCATTTATTCAAACAAAAACAGAAACAAAAACAAACAGACGCTCCAAGCAAAGTACATAAGATGTGACCGAATAAAAATATAGTTTGAAGAGAAGAAACCTCATAAGTTGTCGATGAAGAAGGGGATGCCTTGGGCATCCCCAAGCTTAGACGCTTGAGTCTTCTTGAAATATGCAGGGGTGAACCACGGGGGCATCCCCAAGCTTTGACTTTTCACTCTTCTTGATCATAGTATATCATCCTCCTCTCTTGACCCTTGAAAACTTCCTCCACACCAAACTCGAAACAAACTCATTAGAGGGTTAGTGCATAATCAAAAATTCACATGTTCCGAGGTGACACAATCATTCTTAACACTTCTGGACATTGTCGAAAGCTACTGGAGGTTAATGGAACACAGAAATCCATCCAACACAGCAAAAGAGGCAATGCGAAATAAAAGGCAGAATCTGTCAAAACAGAACAGTCCGTAAAGACGAATTTTAAAGTGGCACCAGACTTGCTCAGATGAAAATGCCCAAATTGAATGAAAGTTGCGTACATATCCGAGGATCACGCACGTAATTTGGCAGATTTTTCTGAGTTACCTACAGAGAATTCTGCCCAGATTCGTGATGAAGACAATCTGTTTACTCGCGAGTAATCCAAATCTAGTATGAACCTTGCTATCAAAGACTTTACTTGGTACAACAATGCAATAAAATAAAGATAAGGAGAGGTTGCTACAGTAGTAACAACTTGCAAGACACAAATATAAAACAAAAGTGTTGTAGTAAAATAAACACATGGGTTATCTCCCAAGAAGTTCTTTCTTTATAGCCATTAAGATGGGCTCAGCAATTTTAATGATGCACTCGTAAGAAATAAGAGTTGAAGCAAAAGAGAGCATAAAGAAGCAAATTCAAAACACATTTAAGTCTAACATGCTTCCTATGCATAGGAATCTTGTAAATAAACAAGTTCATGAAGAGCAAAGTAACAAGCATAGGAAGATAAAACCAGTGTAGCTTCAAAAATTTCAGCATATAGAGAGGTGTTTTAGTAACACGAAAATTTCTACAACCATATTTTCCTCTCTCATAATAATTTTCAGTAGCATCATGAACAAACTCAACAATATAACTATCAAATGAAACATTCTTATCATGAGCTATATGCATAAAATTATTCTCTCCACATAAGCATAATCAATTTTATTAGTGTGAATCAAGTATTATCAAGAGATGAAGCATCGACATCATAATTTGTTCTAATATATAGAATCATAAGGTAACTTCATTCTCTTCTAGGAAGTGTTCCATACCTTTCTTGAGAGGAAATTGATATTTAATATTACCTTCCTTCATATCAATGGTAGCACCAACAGCTTCGAAGAAAAGGTCTTCCCAATATAATGGGACAAGATGCATTGCATTCAATATCCAAGACAACAAAATCAACGGGGACAAGGTTAATGTTAACCATAATATGAACATTATCAATCCTCCCCAAAGGTTCTCTTTATAGCATTATCAGCAAGATTAACATCCAAATAACAATTTTTCAATGGTGGCAAGTCAAGCATATCATAGATTTTCTTAGGCATAACAAATACTTTTGTACCAAGATCACATAAAGCATTACAATCAAAATCATTGACCCTCATCTTAATGATGGGCTCCCAACCATCTTCTAACTTCCTAGGAATAGAAGTTTCAAGTTTTAGTTTCTCTTCTCTAGCTTTTATGAGAGCATTTGTAATATGTTTTGTAAAGGCCAAATTCTAGCACTAGCATTAGGACTTCTAGCAAGTTTTTGTAAGAACTTTATAACTTCAGAGATGTGACAATCATAAAAATCTAAACCATTATGATCTACAGCAATGGGATCATTGTCCCCAATGTTGGAAAAAAATTCAGCGATTTTATCACAAGCAAGATTCAACATGGTTTAGTATGTTCAGGTAATTTTGCACGCTTTGCACTAGGAGTAGAAACATTGCCAACACCAATTATTTTACCATTGATAGTAGGAGGTGTAGCAACATGTGAATCATTATCATTACTAGTCGTGGTAATAGTCCAAACTTTAGCTACATTATTCTCTTTAGCTATGTTTTTCGTTTTCTTCTCTTTCCCACCTAGCATGCAATTCAGCCATCAATCTTATATTCTCATTAATTCTAACTTGGATGGCATTTGCTGTAGTAACAATTTTATTATCAATATCCTCAGGTTTAGCAGCCATTTTATTAATTAAGTAGGATTGTGACGCAGACATGTATGAGATTCGGTTTTCAGGATTTGAAATCTTAGTTTGCAAACCCGAAATTCATATATTCAAATTTTCAAGTTGATTTCCTATATTTTTCAACAAGGTAGATTGTTCATTCATAGTTTTAGTAAACAATTGATTTTGCTCATATTGTGATTGCATAAAGCTCTTAGTGGATCTTTCAATTTCTAGCATCTTTTCCTCATATCTACCATAAGAATTACCATAATTATTACCACTAGCAGGATATGGCCTATAGTTGTTACCCAAATTATTCCTATAAGCATTGTTGTTGAAATTATTATTTTTAATGAAGTTCACATCAACATGTTCTTCTTGAGAAACCAATGAAGCTAAAGGAACATTATTAGGATCAATATTAGATCTACCATTCACAAGCATAGACATAATCACATCAATCTTATCACTCAAGGAAGAGGTTTCTTCGACTGAGAATTTACCTTCTTACCTTGTGGAGCCCTTCCGTGTGCCATTCGTAGGTAATTGATCATCATATCATCAA
>NC_061513.1:124224423-124463844 GCF_022539505.1 Lolium rigidum | reverse complement strand
ACAAGTATAGGGGATCGCAACGATCTTCGAGGGAAGTAAAACCCAATTTATTGATTCGACACAAGGGGAGACAAAGAACACTTGGAAGCCTTAACGAGCGGAGTTGTCAATTCAGTGCACACTGGAAACGGACTTGCTCGCAAAAGTTTATCGATAGTAGCAGATTTTATAGCGATAGCAGTAGTGAAATAACAGCGACGAGTAACAAAGACAGCGGTAGTGATTATAGTAAACAGCGAGGATTAAAATATCGTAGGCACGGGGACGGATGAACGGGCGTTGCACGGATGAGAGAAACTCATGTAACAATCATAGCGGGGCATTTGCGAGATAATAATAAAACGGTGTCCAAGTACAAAGCAATCAATAGGCATGTGTTCCATATATAGTCGTGCGTGCTCGCAATGAGAAACTTGCACAACATCTTTTGTCCTACCGGCCGGTGGCAGCCGGGCCTCAAGGGAAACTACTGGATATTAAGGTACTCCTTTTAATAGAGTACCGGAGCAAAGCATTAACACTCCGTGAACACATGTGATCCTCACATCACTACCATCCCCTTTGGTTGTCCCAATTCTTGTCACTTCGGGGCCATTGGTTCCGGACAGCGACATGTGTATACAACTTATAGGTAAGACCATAAACAATGAATATCTTGATGAAACAATAACATGTTCAGATCTGAGATCATGGCACTCGGGCCCTAGTGACAAGCATTAAGCATAACAAGTTGCAACAATATCATCAAAGTACCAATTACGGACACTAGGCACTATGCCCTAACAATCTTATGCTATTACATGACCAATCTCATCCAATCCCTACCATCCCCTTCGGCCTACAGCGGGGGAATTACTCACACATGGATGGGGGAAACATGGCTGGTTGATGTAGAGGCGTTGGCGGTGATGGCGGCGATGATCTCCTCCAATTCCCCGTCCGGCGGAGTGCCGAACGGAGACTTCGGCTCCTGCGACGGAGTTTCGCGATGTGGCGGCGTTCCGGAGGGTTTCGGCGACTTCGACTTCTCTCCGTGCGTTTTTAGGTCGAGGCCGATAAATAGTCCGAAGGAGGGCGTCGGAGGCCGGCCGAGGGGCCACACCACATGGCCGCGCGGGCCCCCCAGGCCGCGCCGCCCTATGGTGTGGGGCCCTCGGGCCTCCACCTGACTTGTCCTTCTGGCTCCGTCGGTATTCTTGGAAAATAGGGCCTTCGCATAAATTCCGAGGATTTTCCCGAAAGTTGGATTTCTGCACAAAAACGAGACACCGAGAGCGGTTCTGCTGAAAACAGCGTTAGTCCGTGTTAGTTGCATCCAAAATACACAAATTAGAGGCAAAACAATAGCAAAAGTGTTCGGGAAAGTAGATACGTTTTGGACGTATCAACTCCCCCCAAGCTTAGCTTATTGCTTACAGTGAGGTTGTCAATCTCACCGGTTTCGCTGAACACAAAAGATTAAATGTATCGAGTGGAAAGATATGTTTGCAGTAATTAAAGAGAACAATGTTTGTAGTAAGTAAACAGAACATGATTGCAGTGGATGAATTTATCAGTGTAAAGGAAAGGACCGGAGTCCACAATTCACTAGAGGTGTCTCTCCATAAAGATAATTGACACGCTAGGTGAACAAATTACAGCTGGGCAATTGACAGAATACCGACCATACATGACAAGATGATTACTGTGAGATTCGCTTGGGAATTACAACATAATACATAGACCGTAATCCAACTACATCTATGACTAATATAATCCACCTTCCGGTTATCGTCTGAACCCCTTCCAGTATTAAGTTGCAAGCAACAGATTATCACACAAAGCAATGTGTGTAAATTAACAATAGAATTACCCTTGGATAAAACATTGTTGTTTTCTCCCTAGTAGCAACAACACATATACAATCTTAGAAGTTATTGTCACTCTTTCATAAAACTAGAGGCATGAACCTACTATCGAGCATAAATACTCCCTCTTGGAGTCACAAGCATTTACTTGGCCAGAGTATCTACTAGCAACGGAGAGCATGCAAGATCACAAAATAACATATGACAAAATATATAATTGATCTCAACATAGTATTAAATATTCATCGGATCCCAGCAAACACAACATGTAGCATTACATAAAGATGATCTTGATCATGTAGGGTGATACGTCTCCGACGTATCGATAATTTCTTATATTCCATGCCACATTATTGATGATATCTACATGTTTTATCCATACTTTATGTCATTATTATGCGTTTTCCGGAACTAACCTATTGACGAGATCTTTGAAGGGCCGATTCTTTGTTTTCTGCTGTTTTTGGTTTCAGAAATCCTAGTAAGGAAATATTCTCGGAATCGGACGAAATCAACGCCCGGGGTCTTATTTTTCCACGAAGCTTCCGGAAGTCCGAAGGGGAAACGAAGTGGGGCCACGAGGTGGGGACACGGTAGGGCGGCGCGGCCCAAGCCCTGGCCGCGCCGGCCTAGTGTGTGGCCCCACCGAGGACTCCACCGACCTTGCCCTTCCGCCTACTTAAAGTCTCCGTCGCGAAAACCCTACCACGTTCGACGAAACCAGAGAAAACCTTCCAGAGCCACCGCCATCGTGAAGCCAAGATCTGGGGGATAGGAGTCTCTGTTCCGGCACGCCGCCGGGACGGGGAAGTGCCCCCGGAAGGCTTCTCCATCGACACCACCGCCATCTGCATCACCGCTGCTGTCTCCCATGAGGAGGGAGTAGTTCTCCATCGAGGCTCGGGGCTGTACCGATAGCTATGTGGTTCATCTCTCTCCTATGTACTTCAATACAATAATCTCATGAGCTGCCTTACATGATTGAGATTCATATGATGATGCTTGTAATCTAGATGTCATTATGCTAGTCAAGTGGATTTTACTTATGTGATCTCCGGAGACTCCTTGTCCCACGTGTGTAAAGGTGACAGTGTGTGCACCGTGTGGGTCTCTTAGGCTATATTTCACAGAATACTTATTCACTGTTATGAATGGCATAGTGAAGTGCTTATTTATATCCCTTTATGATTGCAATGTGTTTTGTATCACAATATTTCGCGTGCTACTCTAGTGATGTTATTAAAGTAGTTTATTCCTCCTGCACGGTGTAATGGTGACAGTGTGTGCATCGTGTAGTACTTGGCGTAGGCTATGATTGTGATCTCTTGTAGATTATGAAGTTAACTATTGCTATGATGGTATTGATGTGATCTATTCCTCCTTTCGTAGTGTGAAGGTGACAGTGTGCATGCTATGTTAGTACTTGGTTTGGTTATGTTGATCTGTCATGCACTCTAAGGTTACTTAAACATGAACATTGAATATTGTGGAGCTTGTTAACTCCGGCATTGAGGGTTCGTGTAATCCTACACAGTTAGTGGTGTTCATCATCCAACAAGAGGGTGTAGAGTCTAGCATCTATCTATTTATTCTGTTATGTGATCAATGTTGAGAGTGTCCACTAGTGAAAGTATGATCCCTAGGCCTTGTTCCTAAATACGCTATCGCTTGTTTCTTGTTTTCTTGCATCTTTACTTCCTGCAATATTACTACCATCAATGCACGCTGACAAGCACTTTTACGGCGCCGTTACTACTGCTCGCATTTATTCATACCACCTGTATTTCACTATCTCTTCGCCGAACTAGTGCACCTATTAGGTGTGTTGGGGACACAAGAGACTTCTTGCTTTGTGGTTGCGGGGTTGCATGAGAGGGATATCTTTGACCTCTTCCTCCCTTAGTTCGATAAACCTTGGGTGATCCACTTAAGGGAAACTTGCTTGCTGTTCTACAAACCTCTGCTCTTGGAGGCCCAACACTTGTCTACAAGAATAGAAGCACCCGTAGACATCAAGCACTTTTCTGGCGCCGTTGCCGGGGAGGAAAGGTAAACGGCACACACACACCGGATCCCGGCAACGAAGCACTTTTCTGGCGCCGTTGCCGGGGAGGAAAGGTAAAAGGCTCTCATACTCCGGTCCCAGGTAAAGTACTTTTCTGTTGCCGTTGTGTGTGTGCTCGAAGCTATTTCCTTTAGATCCTGCAATTGCATCTTTTTGTTTCTTGTTTACACTAGTTAGGCATAATGGACAACAATGAGCTTCTTATTCTATTTCCTGATTTAAGAAATGGATGGTTTGATGCGAAAATTAAAAAACATATGGAACATATTAGTATGAACGCTTTGAACACCATTGTTGCTAATGATATGGAAAATTTTAAGCTTGGGGAAGCTGGCTTTGATGAGCATGATATTTTTAGTCCCCCAAGCATTGAGGAGAAAATTTACTTTGATGATACTTTGCCTCCTATTTATGATGATTATAATGATATTGGTCTTTTAGTGCCGCCTACTATGGAGAGTAATTTTTATGATGATAATACTATGCCTCCTACACTTGATGAGAATAATAATGATAGATACTTTGTTGAATTTGCTCCCACTACAACTAATAAAATTGATTATGCCTATGTGGAGAGTAATAATTTTATGCATGAGACTCATGATAAGAATGCTTTATGTGATACTTATATTGTTGAATTTGTTCATGACACTACTGAAAGTTATTATGAGAGAGGAAACATGGTTGTATGCATCTTAATAATGTTAAGTTTCCCCTCTTTATGTTGAGAATTGTGAAGTTACTCTTGTTTTATCCTCTTATGCTTGTCACTTTGTTCTTCATGAATTCATTTGTGTACAAGATTCCTTTTCATAGGAAGCATGTTAGGCTTAAATTTGTTTTGAATTTGCCTCTTTATGCTCTCTTTTGCTTCAAATACTGAGCCTATCTTAACGGCTATAAAGAAAGAACTTCTTGGGAGGTAACCCATGTGTTTATTTTGCTACAGTACTTTTGTTTTATATTTGAGTCTTGGAAGTTGTTACTACTGTAGCAACCTCTCCTTATCTTTATTTTATTGCATTGTTGTGCCAAGTAAAGTCTTTGATAGTAATGTTGATACTAGATTTGGATTATGCTGAGAAACAGATTTACGTCTATCACGAATCTGGGCAGAATTCTCTGTAGATAACTCAGAAAAATCTCCCAATTTACGTGCGTGATCCTCAGATATGTACGCAACTTTCATTCAATTTGGGCATTTTCATCTGAGCAAGTCTGGTGCCACTTTAAAATTTGTTTTTACGGACTGTTCTGTTTTGACAGATTCTGCCTTTTATTTCGCATTGCCTCTTTTGCTATGTTGGATGGATTTCTTTGTTCCATTGACTTCTAGTAGCTTTGGGAAATGTCCAGAAGTGTTAAGAATTATTGTGTCACCTCTGAACATGTGAATTTTTGATTATGCACTAACCCTCTAATGAGTTTGTTTTAAGTTTGGTGTGGAGGAAGTTTTCAAGGGTCAAGAGAGGAGGATGATATACTATGATCAAGAAGAGTGAAAAGTCTAAGCTTGGGGATGCCCCAGTGGTTCATCCTGCATATTTCAAGAAGACCCAAGCGTCTAAGCTTGGGGATGCCCAAGACATCCCCTTCTTCATCAACAACTTATCAGGTTTCTTCTCTTGAAACTATATTTTTATTCGGTCACATCTTATGTACTTTACTTGGAGCGTCTGTTTTTTTTTGTTTATGTTTGAATAAGTTCATCCTTGTGTGGGAGAGAGACACGCTCCGCTGGTTCGTATGAACACATGTGTTCTTAGCTTTTAATGTTCATGGCGAAGGTTGAAACTGCTTCGTTCATTGTTATATGGTTGGAAACAGAAAATGCTACATGTAGTAATTGATAAAATGTCTTGGATAATTTGATACTTGGAATTGTTGTGCTCATGTTTAAGCTCTTGCATCATATACCTTGCACCTATTAATGAAGAAATACATAGAGCTTGCTAAAATTTGGTTTGCATAATTGGTCTCTCTAAGGTCTAGATAATTTCTAGTAAAGAGTTTGAACAACAAGGAGGACGGTGTAGAGTCTTATAATGTTTACAATATGTCTTTTATGTGAGTTTCTTTGCACCGGTTCATCCTTGTGTTTGTTTCAAATAACCTTGCTAGCCTAAGCCTTGTATCGAGAGGGAATACTTCTCATGCATCCAAAATCCTTGAGCCAACCACTATGCCATTTGTGTACACCATACCTACCTACTACATGGTATTTCTCCGCCATTCCAAAGTAAATTGCTTGAGTGCTACCTTTAAATAATTCAAAATTTATCACCTCTGATTTGTGTCAATGTTTTATAGCTCATGAGGAAGTATGTGGTGTTTATCTTTCATTCTTGTTGGGCAACTTTCACCAATGGACTAGTGGCTTCATCAGCTTATCCAATAATTTTGCAAAAAGAGCTGGCGCGGGGTTCCCAGCCCCCAATTAATCAACCTTCATTAATAATTCTCTTCACATGTTTTGCTACGATTCATCGGTAAGCAACTTAATTTTGCAAATAGACACTCCTTCATGGTATGTGAATGTTGGAAGGCACCAGAGGATTCGGTTAGCCATGGCTTGTGTAAGCAAAAGGTTGGGAGGAGTGTCATCCATAAATAAAACTAAAATGCATGTGTAAACAAAAGAGAAGAGGGATGATCTACCTTGCTGGTAGAGATAACGTCCTTCATGGGAGCCGCTCTTTGAAGGTTTGTCTGGCAAGGGGGTTAGAGTGCCCACTACCATTCGTTGACAACAACAAACACCTCTCAAAATTTTATTTTCATGCTCTCTTTATGTTTTCAAAACCAAAGCTCTAGCACAAATATAGCAATCAATGCTTCCCTCTGCGAAGGGCCTTTCTTTTACTTTTATGTTGAGTCAGTTCACCTATCTCTTTCCACCTCAAGAAGCAAACACTTGTGTGAGCTGTGCATTGATTCCTACATACTTGCATATTGCACTTGTTATATTACTTTGCATTGACAAATATCCATGAGATATACATGTTATAAGTTGAAAGCAACCAGCTGAAACTCAATCTTCCTTTGTGTTGCTTCAATACCTTTACTTTGATTTATTGCTTTATGAGTTAACTCTTATGCAAGACCTATTGATGCTTGTCTTGAAAGTACTATTCATGAAAAGTCTTTGCTTTATGATTCATTTCTTTACTCATGTCATTACCATTGTTTTGAACGCTGCATTCATTACATATGCTTACAATAGTATGATCAAGGTTATGATGGCATGTCACTCCAGAAATTATCTTTGTTATCGTTTACACTCTCGGGACGAACAGGAACTAAGCTTGGGGATGCTGATACGTCTCCGACATATCGATAATTTCTTATGTTCCATGCCACATTATTGATGATATCTACATGTTTTATGCATACTTTATGTCATTATTATGCGTTTTCCGGAACTAACCTATTGACGAGATGCCGAAGGGCCAGTTGTTGTTTTCTACTGTTTTTGGTTTCAGAAATCCTAGTAAGGAAATATTCTCGGAATCGGACGAAATCAACGCCCAGGGTCCTATTTTTCCACGAAGCTTCCAGAAGTCGAAAGGGGAAACGAAGTGGGGCCACGAGGTGGGGACACAGTAGGGCGGCGCGGCCCAAGCCCTGGCCGCGCCGGCCTAGTGTGTGGCCCCACCGAGGACTCCACCGACCTTGCCCTTCCGCCTACTTAAAGTCTCCGTCGCGAAAACCCTACCACGTTCGACGAAACCGAGAGAAAACCTTCCGGAGCCGCCGCCATCGCGAAGCCAAGATCCGGGGGACAGGAGTCTCTGTTCCGGCACGCCGCCGGGACGGGGAAGTGCCCCGGAAGGCTTCTCCATCGACACCACCGCCATCTTCATCACCGCTGCTTGTCTCCCATGAGGAGGAGTAGTTCTCCATCGAGGCTCGGGGCTGTACCGGTAGCTATGTGGTTCATCTCTCTCCTATGTACTTCAATACAATAATGTCATGAGCTGCCTTACATGATTGAGATTCATATGATGATGCTTGTAATCTAGATGTCATTATGCTAGTCAAGTGGATTTTACTTATGTGATCTCCGGAGACTCCTTGTCCCACGTGTGTAAAGGTGACGGTGTGTGCACCGTGTGGGTCTCTTAGGCTATATTTCACGAGAATACTTATTCAACTGTTATGAATGGCATAGTGAAGTGCTTATTTATATCCCTTTATGATTGCAATGTGTTTTGTATCACAATATATCTGCGTGCTACTCTAGTGATGTTATTAAAGTAGTTTATTCCTCACTGCACGGTGTAATGGTGACGGTGTGTGCATCGTGTAGTACTTGGCGTAGGCTATGATTGTGATCTCTTGTAGATTATGAAGTTAACTATTGCTATGATGGTATTGATGTGATCTATTCCTCCTTTCGTAGTGTGAAGGTGACAGTGTGCATGCTATGTTAGTACTTGGTTTGGTTATGTTGATCTGTCATGTACTCTAAGGTTACTTAAACATGAACATTGAATATTGTGGAGCTTGTTAACTCCGGCATTGAGGGTTCGTGCAATCCTATACAGTTAGTGGTGTTCATCATCCAACAAGAGGGTGTAGAGTCTAGCATCTATCTATTTATTCTGTTATGTGATCAATGTTGAGAGTGTCCACTAGTGAAAGTATGATCCCTAGGCCTTGTTCCTAAATACTGCTATCGCCTTGTTCTTGTTTTCTTGCATCTTTACTTCTGCAATATTACTACCATCAACTGCACGCCTGACAAGCACTTTTACAGCGCCGTTGCTACTTGCTCGCATTTATTTATACCACTTGTATTTCACTATCTCTTCGCCGAACTAGTGCACCTATTAGGTGTGTTGGGGACACAAGAGACTTCTTGCTTTGTGGTTGCAGGGTTGCATGAGAGGGATATCTTTGACCTCTTCCTCCCTGAGTTCGATAAACCTTGGGTGATCCACTTAAGGGAAACTTGCTGCTGTTCTACAAACCTCTGCTCTTGGAGGCCCAACACTGTCTACAAGAATAGAAGCACCCGTAGACATCATAGGGCAGCTCACAAGATCTAAACATGAGGTACAAATTGGAGAAGATAACCATCTAGCTACTGCTATGGACTCATAGTCCATGGATGAACTACTCACGCATCACTTTGGAGGCGGGCATGGCGATGTAGATGCCTCCGGCGATGATTTCCCCCTCCGGCAGGGTGCCGGGAAGAGCTTTAGAACCCTCCCGAGCTAGGGTCTACAATGGTGGCCGTGATGGAACTTTTCGTGGATGGATGCTCGGGTGTTCAGGGTTTTCCCGGGATCGTGAATAAATAGGCGGAGGGACAATGTCGGTGGAGGCCAGGGGGCCCACACCACCCCTAGGCGCGGGCCAAGGCCAGGCCGCGCCTAGGTGTGGTCTGGCCTCCCTGCGCCACTTCTTCAACCCCCCTCTCTATGTCTTCGTTACGTAAAAATATTGACTTCGGCTTTTGTTTCGTCCAATTCCGAGAATATTTTCTTTACAATTTTTCTGAAATACAAAACAGCAGAAAACAGGGAACTGGCACTGTGGCATCTTGTTAATAGGTTAGTGCCGGAAAATGTATAAAAGTGCAACAAAACATGAGCAAAACATATAAAAAATTGGTGTAAAACAAGCATGGAGCATCAAAAATTATAGATACGTTTGAGACGTATCACACCGCACCAACAGAGAGTAACATCCGCAAAGGGTGTGAACTTCAGGATACATCGTCGTCTCTGCGTGCATCGGTTACTTCTCAACCCGAGCTCATTTATTTATGCACTTACTTTGTGATAGCCTTCTTGCTTGATGTTCTATATATTGCTATCACCTTGTTGCTTATCTTGTTTAGCATAGGTTGTTGGTGCACATAGGCAAACCTTATTTTATAGGCTTTGTGCTTGACAAGTAAAACTTAGTTTTATTCCACACTTGTTCAAGTCCCCCTAATAAAAGTTTTTAAACCGCCTATTCACCCTCTCTAGGTGACATCCTTGGTATTTCAGTAATAATTAATGCCTCCTTTTCACTAGCGTGCCATGAAAACACGCCGCTCTTGTATGGCACCTGCCAGAACACCGTTTATGTGCCCACAATGGCTAGAACACGACACATAATAGTAAGTCAACCTGTCTAGCCACCGTGATATTCCATTTTGCTCGACAAAAAGCTTTTGCAGGAATTTTTTGCTTGTGCCATCCAAAAAATCCTCCGGGTATGAGGTGCATTTTTTAGTGTCATCTACAAGGGAGCAAGTGAGGGCTCGCCAAGGATCAAAGCAGCTGGGGTATACGGGGGTAATGATGTTTGGACTCCAAGTGCAGAGTGTTGTGTCAGCAGAGTATTTTCCCTACAAAGGTGACTCAAGGGTTTATATTGAACTCTCGGGGAACTGGACAAAGAGTATTCCCTTTTCCCTTCTTCTAGAAATCCTGCAAGTAAAATAAAAGCCTTGTGTCCCCAACATACACCGTGTGGTTGTCAAGCACAAGGTTGCGTGTAAGTAAATAAAACACAAGTAAAAAAATAAAGGGATTTCTATTTTCGTGCCCTCCGTTCCTTAGTTGTGCTCAGTTTTCCCCAGCCCCTTAGTTTTTCCTCAGTTTTCCCCAAGCCTTTTTCTGAAACCCGCAGAAGGAGCTCAGACGGAAGGAATCCGTTTATTTGAACGTTCCGTGCTGACGTGTGGGGCCGTGTCGTCTGTGGGGCCGCGTTGTGTGGGGTTGGTAGGAAGGGACCGCGTGGGACAGCACGAGACCGTGTTTGGTTGTACGTGAGAGCTGGGTTTTGTCTCTCTCGGCCCAAATTGGCATTTTTAAGAGCACCTTTTCCCCTCTTTCTCTCTCCGTCTTTTTCACCAAATTAGTATCAAATCTAGAGAAGCTTCTATTTCTGTCTTTCTTCAGTTATTTATGCCTTTTGGCCCTCGTTTTTTGCCCAATATGGCAGCAAATCTTGTAGCAAATCTAGAAGCTAGTATATGACAAATTCACAGCAGCATAATTGATACGTCTCAAACGTATCTATAATTTCTTATGTTCCATGCTAGTTTTATGACAATACCTACATGTTTTGTTCACACTTTATATCGTTTTGATGCGTTTTCCGCAACTAACCTATTGACGAGATGCCGAAGTGCCAGTTCCTGTTTTCTGCTGTTTTTGGTTTCATAAATCGTAGTAAGGAAATATTCTCGGAATTGGACGAAATCAACGCCCAGCATCTTAGAATTCCACGAAGCTTCCGGAACACCGAGAGCCACCGGAGGGGAGCCACAGGGGGCCCACACATGTGGCCGGCGCGGCCCGGGCCACGGCGCGCCGCCCTGTTGTGTGGTGGCCCCGTCGGCTTTCCGACTCCGCCTCTTCGCCTATTTAAAGGTCCACGACCTAAATCTTCGATACGGAAAAGCCACGGTACGAGAAACCTTCCGGAGCCGCCGCCATCGCGAAGCCAAGATGCTGGGGGACAGGAGTCTCTGTTCCGGCACGCCGCCGGGACGGGGAAGTGCCCCGGAAGGCTTCTCCATCAACACCACCGCCATCTTCATCAACGCTGCTTGTCTCCCATGAGGAGGGAGTAGTTCTCCATCGAGGCTAAGGGCTGTACCGGTAGCTATGTGGTTAATCTCTCTCCTATGTACTTCAATACAATGATCTCATGAGCTGCCTTACATGATTGAGATTCATATGAGTTTTGTATCACTATTAGTCTATGTGCTACTCTTGTGATGTTATTAAAGTAGTCTATTCCTCCTTCACGGTGTAATGGTGACGAGTGTGTGCATCGTGTAGTACTTGGCGTAGGTTATGATCATAATCTCTTGTAGGTTATGGAGTTAATTATTACTATGATAGTATTGATGTGATTTATTCCCCCTTCATAGTGTAAAGGTGACGAGTGTGTATGCTATGTTAGTACTCGGTTTAAATTGCAAAGATCTATTATGCTCTAAAGGTTACTTAAATATGAATGCCGAATGTTGTGGATCTTGTTAACTCCGGCATTGAGGTGCTCTTGTAGCCCTACACAACGAATGGTGTTCATTATCAAACAAGAGTATATGTAGCACAAAGGAAGAGAACTTATTTATTTATGTGATCAATGTTGAGAGTGTCCACTAGTGAAAGTATGATCCCTAGGCCTTGTTTCCAAATACGCAATCATCGCTTGTTTCTTGTTTTACTACATCTTTACTTCCTGCAATATTACTACCATCAATCGCACGCCAGCAAGCACTTTTACGGCGCGATTACTACTGCTCATATTCATTCACCACTTGTATTTCACTATCTCTTCGCCGAACTAGTGCACCTATACATCGACAAGTGTATTGGGTGTGTTGGGGACACAAGAGACTTCTTGTATCGTGATTGCGGGGTTGCTTGAGAGGGATATCTTTGACCTCTTCCTCCCCGAGTTCGATAAACCTTGGGTGATCCACTTAAGGGAAACTTGCTTGCTGTTCTACAAACCTCTGCTCTTGGAGGCCCAACACTTGTCTACAAGAATAGAAGCACCCATAGACATCAAGCACTTTTACAGCGCCGTTGCCGGGGAGGAAAGGTAAAATGCACTCATACTCCGGTCCCGGGTAACTAAGTACTTTTACGTTGCCGTTGTGTGTGTGCTCGAAGCTATTTCCTTTAGATCCTGCAATTGCATCTTTTTGTTTCTTGTTTTACACTAGTAAGGCATAATGGAAAACATCTGTGAGCTTTTTAAACTATTTCCCGAGTCAAGACATGAATGGTTTAATGCGAAAATTAAAAAACCTATGGAACCTTATTTGCATGCTAGTAGTAATATTAGTATGAACGCTTTGAACACCATTGTTGATAATGATATAGAAAATTCTAAGCTAGGGGAGGTCGGTTTTGATGAAAATGATCTCTTTAGCCCTCCGGGTATTGAGGAGAAAGTTTATGTTGATTATGATATGCCTCCCATATATGATGATTATAATGATAGTGGTCTTACAGGTGCCGCCTACTATGGAGGATAAAGTTTATTATGATGATACTATACCTCCTATATTTGATGATGAGAATAATAATGATAGCTACTTTGTTGAATTTGCTCCCACTACAACTAATAAAATTGATTATGCTTATGTGGAGAGTAATGATACTTTTATGCATGTGAATAAGAGTGCTTTATGTGATACTTATATTGTTGAGTTTGTTCATGATGCCTCTGAAAGTTATTATGAGAGAAGAAAATATGGTTGTAGAAATTTTCATGTTACTAAAACACCTCTCTATATGTTGAAATTTTTGAAGTTACACTGGTTTTATCTTCCTATGCTTGTTACATTGCTCTTCATGAACTTGTTTATTTACAAGATTCCTATGCATAGGAAGCATGTTAGACTTAAATGTGTTTTGAATTTGCTTCTTGATGCTCTCTTTTGCTTCAACTCTTATTTCTTGCGAGTGCATCATTTAAATTACTGAGCCCATCTTAATGGCTATAAAGAAAGCACTTCTTGGGAGATAACCCATGTTTTTATTTTACTACAGCAACTTTTGTTTTATATTTGAGTCTTGGAAGTTGTTACTACTGTAGCAACCTCTCCTTATCTTATTTTATTGCATTGTTGTGCCAAGTAAAGTCTTTGATAGTAAGGTTGATACTAGATTTGGATTACTGCGCAGAAATAGATTTCTGTCTGTCACGAATTTGGGCAGGGTTCTCTGTAGGTAACTCAGAAAAACCTGCCAATCTACGTGCGTGATCCTCAGATATGTACGCAACTTTCATTCAATTTGAGCATTTTCATCTGAGCAAGTCCAGTGCCTCTAAAAAATTCGTCTTTACTGGACTGTTCTGTTTTGACAGATTCTGCCTTTTATTTCGCATTGCCTCTTTTCTTTGTGTTGGATGGATTTCTTTGTTCCATTGACTTCTAGTAGCTTTGTGCAATGTCCGGAAGTGTTAAGAATGATTGTGTCACCTCCGAACATGTGAAATTTTTGATTATGCACTAACCCTCTAATGAGTTTGTTTCGAGTTTGGTGTGGAGGAAGTTTTCAAGGGTCAAGAGAGGAGGATGATATACTATGATCAAGAAGAGTGAAAAGTCTAAGCTTGGGGATGCCCCGTGGTTCATCCCTGCATATTTCAAGAAGACCCAAGCGTCTAAGCTTGGGGATGCCCAAGGCATCCCCTTCTTCATCGACAACTTATCAGGTTTCTTCTCTTGTAACTATATTTTTATTCGGTCACATCTTATGTGCTTTACTTGGAGCGTCTATTTGCTTTTGTTTTGTTTGAATAAATTCATGCTTATGTGGGAGAGAGGCACGCTCCGCTTGTTCATATGAACTCTTTAATGTTCATGGCGGAGTTGAAAACCGTTTCGTTAATTGCTATTTGGTTGGAAACAGGAAATGCTTCATGTGGTAATTGGTATAATGTCTTGAATAATTTGATACTTGGCAATTGTTGTGCTCAAATAGATCATGTTTAAGCTCTTGCATCATGTACTTTGCACCTATTAATGAAGAACTACATAGAGCTTGTTAAAATTTGGTTTGCATGACTAGTTTCTCTAGAGTCTAGATATTTTCTAGTTAAGGTGTTTGAACAACAAGGAGACGATGTAAAGTATTATAATGCTTACAATATGTTCATATGTGAGTCTTGCTGCACCGTTTTATACTTGAGTTTGCTTCAAACAACCTTGCTAGCCTAGCCTTGTATTGAGAGGAATTCTTCTCATGCATCCAAATCCTTGAGCCAAAAACTATGCCATTTGTGTCCACCATACCTACCTACTACATGGTATTTCTCTGCCATTCCAAGCAAATACTTCATGTGCTACCTTTAAACAATTCAAAAGCTATTATCTCTTATTTGTGTCAATGTTTTATAGCTCATGAGGAAGTATGTGGTGTTTTATCTTTCGATCTTGTCATTTACTTTGACAGACTTTCACAATGGACTAGTGGCTTCAGCCGCTCATCCAATAACTTTGCAAAAAGAGCTGGCAATGGGGTTCCCAGCCCCAATTAATTAACTTGCATTAATAATTCTCTTCACATGTTTTGCTCTGATTCATCAGTAAGCAACTTAATTTTGCAAATAGACACTTCTCCATGGTATGTGATTGTTGGAAGGCACCCGAGGATTCGGTTAGCCATGGCTTGAGAAAGCAAAGGTTGGGAGGAGTGTCATCTAAAAAAATAAAAAATATAAACTAAACTAAAGTACATGTGTAAACAAAGAGAAGAGGGATGATCTACCTTGCTGGTAGAGATAACGTCCTTCATGGGAGCCGCTCTTGAAAGTCTGGTTGCTGAGGTAGTTAGAGTGCCCAATACCATTCGTTGACAACAACAAACACCTCTCAAAATTTTACTTTTATACTCTCTATATGATTTCAAAACTTGAAAAGCTCTAGCACATGATGTAATCCCTGCTTCCCTCTGCGAAGGGCCTATCTTCTACTTTATGTTGAGTCAGTTTTCCTACTTCTTTCTATCTTAGAAGCAAACACTTGTGTAAACTGTGTGCATTGATTCTTACATGTTTACCTATTGCACTTGTTATATTGCTTTATGTTGACAACTATCCATGAGATATACATGTTACAAGTTGAAAGCAATTGCTGAAACTTAATCATCCTTTGTGTTGCTTCAATGCCTTCTACTAAGAATTTATTGCTTATGAGTTAACTCTTATGCAAGACTTATTGATGCTTGTCTTGAAAGTACTATTCATGAAAAGTCTTTGCTATATGATTCAGTTGTTTACTCATTGTCTTTACTATTGCTTCGAATCGCTGCATTCATCTCATATGCTTTACAATAATGTTGATCAAGATTATGTTGGTAGCATGTCACTTAAGAAATTATCATTGTTATCGTTTACCTACTCTAGGGCGAGCAGGAACTAAGCTTGGGGATGCTTGATACGTCTCAAACGTATCTATCATTTCTTATGTTCCATGCTAGTTTTATGACAATACCTACATGCTTTGTTCACACTTTATATCGTTTTGATGCGTTTTCCGGAACTAACCTATTGACGAGATGCCGAAGTGCCAGTTCCTGCTTTCTGCTGTTTTTGGTTTCAGAAATCCTAGTAAGGAAATATTCTCGGAATTGGACGAAATCAACACCCTTGGAGGCGACGGGCTCGGCGGCGACGGGCTCGGCGGCGACGGGCTCGGATGCGACGGGCTCGGAGGCGACGGGCTCGGGGGCGATGGCCACCGGCGCATTCTTCTTCTCCATCGCCGGCAGGGGAGCGCTCGTACGGCGGTTGGGGTTTTTTGGAGAAGTTGATGGGATGTGAGAGGGGTGGTTTCGTGCGTGAGCGAGAATGAGACTTACTGTGTGCAGAGGGAGGGAGAGAGGGGCTTACGCGTCCTAAATGCGACCCGCGTCCTACGCGTCCACTATTGCACGTACGCACCGCGACACGCGTCAACAATGGCACGTCTTCCACTTACGCACCGCAACACGCGTCCTCGAGTCTAACCCTGGAAATTTAGATATACTCGGGTATACCCTCGAGTCATATACTAGCATTTTTTGTGTGCTCGGTTTTCGCCTTGAGTGCTAATACTAGCTAGTGCAATATACTCGGTTTTACCCTCAAGTGGCTGGTCAACGAGAGAGTCAACAAATGGGATTAACTAGTTAAATGAGTTATTTAATGTGCAAAAAATTCCGAAAAAGAGTGGCACTTACTCATGGAGTCTTTAGCACAAATTGCCACTTCTCAAATCATAGATAAATCATAGATAAATCAAGTTTTACCACAAATTGCCACTTCTCAAATCACCTAGTAGCTATGAAGGTGCATGGTTTTCCACAATAAGCCCTACCCAAAACAGCTTTCCCCAAAACATACTTTGTCTGAATGAGGCCATAATTTTCACACTCATGTATATTTGTATTGCAAATAGTTTGAGGTAGGCCAAGATGGGTTTCATTGTACCAAACACGCATTTCCCATTTGTTAAATCTCATATTTGAATCCCTTAGTCTGTTTACTACGCACTTGCCCTTGGTTTCTTGATACTACTCAGTTTTGCCCTCTCCCTTCACAAATTCTCACAGACGCCCAATATTGCCCTGATTGGTCTAGCCGATGTCACGCGGATCGTGCCTGCCGACCGTTGATCGTAGGATTTAACGGGCAGGATAACCTCTATCTCTCTCTCTCTGGTCGGGGCCACCACCCTCTCTCTCTCTGTCGGCGGTTAGCTTCCACCCTCATGTATGCTTAAGGGCGGTTACCCAGTACGCTAAAGTTTGGTTTTCTGCATTATTTTTCACGAGCTAAATTATAAACTCTTTTAGGCATTATTTTTCATGCAAAAAATGATACACCATCACCAATTTGTTGTAGCCATTACTTTTCACGCAAAAAATCCCAAAATGATAAACCATCACCAATTTGTTGTAGCCATTAATTTTCACGCAAAAAATGATACACCATCACCAATTTGTTGTAGCCATTACTTTTCACGCAAAAAATGATACACCATCACCAATTTGTTTAGCCATTAGTTTTCACGCAAAAAATGATACACCATCACCCATTTCTTGTAGCCATTATTTTTCACGCAAAAAATTATACACCATCACCCATTTCTTGTAGCCATTACTTTCCACGCAAAAAATGATAAACCATCACCGATTTGTTGTAGCCATTACTTTTCACGCAAAAAATGATGAACAATCACCGATTTCTTGTAGCCATTACGGTAAAATGATAAACTATCACGAATTACCATTTCTTTTAGGCATTACTTTTCACGGTAAAATGATAAACTAAACCACGAAGTTCCATTTCCGTCAAGATAGTCCGCATTACTTTTTTGTTGAGATATATACCCCCACAACGGTCACCTCCTCCTTAAATTATTGTGTAAACCCCCACAACGGTCACCTCCTCCTTAATTTATTGTGTAAACGCCTACAACGGTCATCTCTCCCTTATAAACACCCACAACGGCCATCCCTTGTGTCAATAGGTTCTGCCACTCTCTTCTTCGTTCACATACACTTGATCATCCATTGCCATGGCTTCCACGTCTCGGACGCGGACCGGAAGGGGAAGGGGAAGGGGAAGGGGAAGGGGCGGCCGGGGTGGTGGATCATCATCATTGCCACCACCACCGTCAACACTGCCATTGATCATAGAGGAGTTCTTCATCGTCATCTATGAAGACCCTTTGGTCAAGAAGGTACGTACGCGTTCCCACATATATGATGCATGTGACTAATTATGGGCATGTTCTAAAAAACCTTTAATTTCAAACGATCGGCGCTCGATCTCTTTGCAGGCACTCCCAAAAAAGTTTGCGGACTATCTTGACGGCCAGGAGCCAGCTAAGGTGTATCTGCGAGCAGCTGACTGCGGTCCTCGTCTCTGGACCGTGGAGGTCCTATTTGACGTACAAGGCAGGATGTATCTCGACAAGGGCTGGGAGAATTTCGCCATCGCGCACGGTGTGGATTTCGGCTGCTACGTACACTTCAAATATGAAGGCGATGATGTGCTCACAGTGAAGGTGTTCGACGGAACAATGTGCAGGAAGTACTACTACTTAGACGACGAAGACTGACGATGAAAGCGATGACGACGTGAAGCCATGCATCCATCCCCTTTAGATAAGGGGATTATGACCAAGAATATATATGTAGCTTCATATGCATCGATTTAGAGATCTACTAGCTATTTTCTATATATTTAGAGATCTAGCTATTTTCTATATATTATGCACAATGTTTAGCATAAGAGTCACTTTAGATTAAGCTATGAAAATAGTCACCTGCCATGGGCTGAGGCGGCCCCACAAAGCGGCTCTATATTATATTCTCTAAATAAATAGACAACCCCAGCGGTCATTGGCTGCGGAGGCCCCATGATACGTCTTAAACGTATCTATAATTTCTTATGTTCCATGCTAGTTTTATGACAATACCTACATGTTTTGTTCACACTTTATGTCATTATTATGCGTTTTCCGGAACTAACCTATTGACGATATGCCGAAGGGCCAGTTCTTGTTTTCTGCTGTTTTTGGTTTCAGAAATCCTAGTAAGGAAATATTCTCGGAATCGGACGAAATCAACGCCCAGCATCCTATTTTTCCACGAAGCTTCCAGAACACCCGAGAGCCAGCAGAGAGGGGCCACAGGGCCACCACACGCCAGGCCGGCGCGGCCCAGGCCCTGGCCGCGCCGCCCTATTGTGTGGGGCCACCGTCAGCCCTTCCGACTCCGCCTCTTCGCCTATTTAAGCCTCCTCGACCTAAAACCTCGAGACGAAAAAGCCACGGTACGAGAAACCTTCCAAAGCCGCCGCCATCGCGAAGCCAAGATCTGGGGGACAGGAGTCTCTGTTCCGGCACGCCGCCGGGACGGGGAAGTGCCCCCGGAAGGCTCCTCCATCGACACCACCGCCATCTTCATCAACACTGCTGTCTCCCATGAGGAGGGAGTAGTTCTCCATCGAGGCTAAGGGTTGTACCGGTAGCTATATGGTTAATCTCTCTCCCTATGTACTTCAATACAATAATCTCATGAGCTGCCTTACATGATTGAGATTCATATGATGATGCTTGTAATCTAGATGTCATTATGCTAGTCAAGTGGATTTTACTTATGTGATCTCCGGAGACTCCTTGTCCCACGTGTGTAAAGGTGACGAGTGTGTGCACCGTGTGGGTCTCTTAGGCTATATTTCACGGAATACTTATTCATCTGTTATGAATAGCATAGTGAAGTGCTTATTTATATCCCTTTATGATTGCAATGTGTTTTGTATCATTATTCATCTATGTGCTACTCTAGTGATGTTATTAAAGTAGTCTATTCCTCCTGCACGGTGTAATGGTGACAGTGTGTGCATCGTGTAGTACTTGGAGTAGGTTATGATTGTGATCTCTTGTAGATTATGAAGTTAACTATTGCTATGATAATATTGATGTGATCTATGCCTCCTTCATAGTGTGATGGTGACAGTGTGCATGCTATGTTAGTACTTGGTTTAGTTGTGTTGATCTATCGTGCACTCTAAGGTTATTTAAACATGAATATCGAATATTGTGGAGCTTGTTAACTCCGGCATTGAGGGTTCGTGTAATCCTACACAATTAGTGGTGTTCATCATCCAACAAGAGAGTGTAGAGTATAGCATTTATCTATTTATTCTGTTATGTGATCAATGTTGAGAGTGTCCACTAGTGAAAGTATAATCCCTAGGCCTTGTTTCCAATACTGCAAACACCGCTTGTTTACTGTTCTCTTGCATCTTTACTTTCCGCAATATTACTACCATCAACCGCACGCCAGCAAGCACTTTTCACGGCGCCGTTACTACTTGCTCATATTCATTCATACCACTTGTATTTCACTATCTCTTCGCTGAACTAGTGCACCTATACATCGACAAGTGTATTAGGTGTGTTGGGGACACAAGAGACTTCTTGTATCGTGATTGCGGGGTTGCTTGAGAGGGATATCTTTGACCTCTTCCTCCCTGAGTTCGATAAACCTTGGGTGATCCACTTAAGGGAAACTTGCTGCTGTTCTACAAACCTCTGCTCTTGGAGGCCCAACACTGTCTACAGGAATAGAAGCGTGCGTAGACATCACCCCACAGAGCGGCAATATATGATTTTCTATAAATAAATAGACGACCCCACTGGTCATTGGCTGCGGCAGCCCCACAGAGCGGAAAATATATGTCTTTTTCTGAAAAATAGACGACCCCACTGGTCATTGGCTGCGGCAGCCCCTCAGAGCGGCAATATATGACTTTTCCTGAAAAATAGATGACCCCACTGGTCATTGGCTACGACAGCCCTATAGAGCGGCCCCATTTGTCAGCACGAGACGGGTCAGAGAGGAACTGCCCTCTGTGCAGCCCCACCCGTCAGATTAACGGTAACGGTAAGGCCTCTGACCTGACGGCAACCCTCCCGTCCGAGCGTCTGCGAGGGGTTTCAAACTAGAGGGAGGGGAAAACTGAGGAAAAACTAACGAGCTGGGGAAAACTGAGCACAACTAAGGATCCGAGGGCACGAAAATACAAATCCCAAAAATAAAACGAGTAAAACCAGACAAAATAAAATAACTAAGTAAAAACTGTAAAGGGGTTGATTGTTTTTCGTGTTTTGGATGCAAATAAAAAAAGTAAATATTTTTTTATTTTCGGATTAAAATATTGCAGCAAATAGAAAACAAGATAAAAGCAATATAAAGGTGTTTTTTATGATAAAAAGTGGATCGGGTTCACGGGTTCACTTGAATATTCTCTCTTTTAAGTTGTAGTGGACAAACAGTATTTCATCAATGAGATATGAGGATGCAAAATAATAATATGAGTAAGATAAACATTCATATGGGCATCACATCCTAACATAGAGATGATGCAACACATCTATCTTCCACGAGAAAGGGAAAACTCCATGCAATCTTGTATTAAGAATTGACATATCATAGCAATAAATACTTTGACATATGATGTTTGAATATCAAATATGCTACCTTGAACCAACAAGATCATCACTACTGTCACGTGACGAACATAGCACATGCATTCACTTTATCCCTAGTGAGGTAGCAAAATAAAAGGCAAACCCATAATAGATCATTAATTTATTGTCACTATCCAATCATTAAAATCATGCTACTTCATCTAATACACACATCACCCCACACACGCTTGATACGTCTCCAACGTATCTATAATTTCTGATGTTCCATGCTAGTTTTATGATAATACCTACATGTTTTGCTCACACTTTATAATGATTTTATGCATTTTCCGGAACTAACCTATTAACAAGATGCCGAGGTGCCGGTTCTGTTTTCTGCTGTTTTTGGTTCCAGAAAGGCTGTTTGGGCAATATTCTCGGAATTCGACGAAACAAAAGCCAAACATCTTATTTCACCGAGACGGACCAGAACACCGAAGGGGAGCCGGAGAGGAGGCCCAGGGCCTCCACACCATAGGATGGCACGGCCTAGAGGGGGGCGCGCCGCCCTATGGGGTGGGCCCCCCAGGGACCCCCTTGCGCCGCCTCTTCGCCTATAAAATCCCTCGCGACCTAAAAACGCGATACGAATTGACGAAACTCCAGAAAGACTCCAGGGACGCCGCCGCCATCGCGAAACTCCGTTTCGGGGGATCGAAGTCTCTGTTCCGGCACGCCGCTGGGACGGGGAAGTGCCCCCGGAAGCCTTCTCCATCGACGCCACCGCCTCCATCATGCTCCGTGAGTAGTTCCCCCATGGACTACGGGTTCTAGCTGTAGCTAGTTGGTACTCTCTCTCCCATGTACTTCAATACAATGATCTCATGAGCTGCCTTACATGATTGAGATCCATCTGATGTAATCGGTGTTGTGTTTGTTGGGATCCGATGGATTGTTACATTATGATTAGTCTATCTATATAAGTTTGTGAAGTTATTGTTGCTGCAATCTTGTTGTGTTTAATGCTTGTCACTAGTGCACGAGTGGCATGATCTTAGATTTAAGCTCTATAATTATTGCTTAGATTGTATCTACAAGTTGTTTGCACATGTCTATGTCCGGAACCCGAGGCCCCGGAGTGACAACAAGCTGGGATAGCTGGAGGGAAGGCGTAAGTATGAGGATCACATGTTTTCACCAAGTGTTAATGCTTTGCTCCGGTGCTCTATTAAAAGGAGTACCTTAATTGCCGATAGATTCCCTTGAGGCCCGGCTGCCACCGGCTGGTAGGACAAAAGATGTTATGCAAGTTTCTCATTACGAGCACGTATGACTATATATGGAAAACATGCCTACATGATTAATAATCTTGATGTTCTGTCTTAATGCTATTTCAATCCTATCAATTGCCCAACTGTAATTTGTTCACCCAAACACTTGTTATTTGAGAGTTACCACTAGTGTAGATAGCTGGGAACCCCGGTCCATCTCTTATCATCATATACTCGTTCTATATGTCATTGGAAGTAGTATCAACTATTTTCTGGTGCCATTGCCTCTGTGTTACTGTTAATGCTTGTTGTGTTACTCGTTACTATTGCTCTCATATTACTTGTTGCTTTCACATCACCCCTGTTACTAGTGCTTTTCCAGGTGCAGCTGAATTGACAACTCGGTTGTTAAGGCTTATAAGTATTCTTTACCTCCCCTTGTGTCGAATCAATAAATTTGGGTTTTACTTCCCTCGAAGACTGTTGCGATCCCCTATACTTGTGGGTTATCAAGACTATTTTACGGCACCGTTGCTGGGGAGGTAAGGTAAAAGGTATTCACATCCTCCGACTACTAAGCTATTTCCTAGCACTGTTGCCGGTGTGTGAGTGCTCGAAGCTATTTCCTTTAGATCCTGCAATTATATCTTTTTGTTTCTTGTTTTTATTTTCACTAGTTAGGCATAATGGAAAACAACAAAAAAATTAGAGATCTTTATAGTATTTATCTTGAATTAGGACATGATGTGTTTGAAGAGAAAATTAAAAAACTCATGGAACTTTGTTTGCAAAATAGTTGTAGCAATGTTATTAGCATGAACTCTTTGAACACTATTATTGCTAATGCTATGGAAGAATTTAAGCTTGGGGAGGTCGGTTTTGATGAAAATGATATTTTTAGTCCCCCAAGCATGGAGGAGAAAATTTACTTTGATGATACTTTACCTCCTATATATGATGATTACAATGATGAATATGATATTTTCAGTCCACCTACTATTGAGGAGAAAATTAATTATGATTATAATATGCCTCCTATGTATGATGATTATGGTGATGAGAATAATAATGAAGGCTATCTTATTGAATATGCTCCCACTACAATTAATAGTAATGATTATGCTTATGTGGAGAGTAATAATTTTATGCATGTAGCTCATGATAAGAATGTTTCATGTGATAGTTATATTGTTGAGTTTGTTTATGACGCTACTGAAAGTTATTATGAGAGAGGGAAACATGGTTATATGCATCTTAATAATATTAAGTTTCCCCTCTTTATGTTGAGAATCTTGAAGTTGCGCTTGTGTTGCCTTCCTATGCTTGTTGCATTATGCTTACATGATTTGTTTATTTACAAGATTCCTTTTCATAGGAAGTGGGTTAGGCTTAAATGTGTTTTGAATTGGCTTCTTGATGCTCTCTTTTACTTCAACTCTTATTTCTTGCGCGAGCATCATTAAAATTACTGAGCCCATCTTAATGGCTATAAAGAAAGCACTTCTTGGGAGATAACCCATGTTTTATTTTGCTACTGTTTTGTTGTGTCTTGGAAGTTGTTACTACTGTAGCAACCTCTCCTTATCTTTACTTTATTGCATTGTTGTGCCAAGTAAAGTCTCTAATAGTAAAGTTGATACTAGATTTGGATTGCTGCGCAGAAACATAATTTATACCTGTCACTAATTTGAGTAGATCTCTCTGTAGAAGAATCAAAAAAATCTGCCAATTTACATGCGTGATCCTCAGATATGTACGCAACTTTCATTAGTTTTGAGATTTTTCATCCGAGCCTGTTAAGTGCCTCTAAAAAAATTGTCTTTACGGACTGTTCTGTTTTGACAGATTCTGCCTTTTATTTCACATTGCCTCTTTTACTGTGTTGAGTGGATTTCTTTGTTCCATTAACTTTCAGTAGCTTTGGGCAATGTCCAGAAGTGTTAAGAATGATTATGTCACCTCTGAATATGTGAATTTTTGATTATGCACTAACCCTCTAATGAGTTTGTTTTGAGTTTGGTGTGGAGGAAGTTTTCAAGGATCAAGAGAGGAGGATGATACAATATGATCAAGAAGAGTGAAAAGTCTAAGCTTGGGGATGCCCCCGTGGTTCATCCCTGCATATTTCAAGAAGACTCAAGCGTCTAAGCTTGGGGATGCCCAAGGCATCCCCTTCTTCATCAACAACTTATCGAGGTCACTTCTAGTGAAACTATATTTTTATTCAGTCACATCATATGTGCTTTACTTGGAGCGCCTGTTTGTTTTTATTTTTGTTTGTGTTTGAATAAATTCGGATCCTAGCAATCCTTGTGTGGGAGAGATACACACTCAGCTTTTTCATATGAACACTGGTGTTCTTCGTTTTATTTTTCATGTTCATGGCGGAAGCTGAAAGCCGCAGCACTTATTGATATTCGGTTGGCAACAGAAAATGCTTCATATTGTCTTGAATAATTTGATACTTGGCAATTGTTTTGAGCTCTCAAGTAGATCATGTTTAAGCTCTTGCATCATGTAGTTTAAACCTATTAGTGGAGAACTACCGTAGAGCTTGTTGAAATTTGGTTTGCGTGATTGGTCTCTCTAAGGTCTAGATATTTTCTGGTAAAAGTGTTTGAGCAACAAGGAAGATAGTGTAGAGTCTTAAAATGCTTGCAATATGTTCTTATGTAAGTTTTGCTGTACCAGTTCATACTTGTGTTTGCTTCAAACAACCTTGCTAGCCAAAGCCTTGTACTGAGAGGGAATGCTTCTCGTGCATCCAAAACCTTGAGCCAAAACCTATGCCATTTGTGTCCACCATATCTACCTACTATGTGGTATTTCCTGCCATTCCAAGTAAATACTTCATGTGCTACCTTTAAACAATTCAAAAGCTATTATCTCTTATTTGTGTCAATGTTTTATAGCTCATGAGGAAGTATGTGGTGTTTTATCTTTCGATCTTGTCATTTACTTCGGACAGACTTTCACCAATGGACTAGTGGCATATCCCCTTATCCAATAATTTTGCAAAAAGAGATGGCAATGGGGTTCCCAGCCCCAATTAATTACAACTTTCACTAATAATTCTCTTCACGTGTTTTGCCCTGATCTATCAGTAAGCAACTTAATTTTGCAAATAGACACTCCTCCATGGTATGTGAATGTTGGAAGGCACCCGAGGATTCGGTTAGCCATGGATTGTGTAAGCAAAAGGTTGGGAGGAGTGTCATCCATTAATGAAACTAAAATACATGTGTAAACAAAAGAGAAGAGGGATGATCTACCTTGCTGGTAGAGATAACGTCCTTCATGGGAGCCGCTCTTGAAAGTCTGGTTGATAAGGTAGTTAGAGTGCCCACTACCATTCGTTGACAACAACAAACACCTCTCAAAACTTTACTTTTATGCTCTCTATATGATTTCAAAAATTGAAAAGCTCTAGCACATGATTTAATCCACTGCTTCCTCTGCGAAGGGCCTTTCTTTTACTTTATGTTGAGTCAGTTTACCTACTTCTTTCTATCTTAGAAGCAAACACTTGTGTCAAGCTGTGCATTGATTCTTACATACTTGCTTATTTGCATTCATCATATTACTTTGTGTTGACAAATATCCATGAGATATGCATGTTGAAGTTGAAAGCAATTGCTGAAACTTAAATCTTCCTTTGTGTTGCTTCAAACCTCTTATTAAGAATTTATTGCTTTATGAGGTAACTCTTATGCAAGACTTTTTGATGCTTGTCTTGAAAGTACTATTCATGAAAAGTTTTGCTATATGTTATCTATGTGTTAGCAAACTATAGATCGTTGCCTTGAATCACTTCATTCATCTCATATGCTTTACAATAGTATGATCAAGATTATGTAAGTAGCATGTCACTACAGAAATTATTCTTTTTATCGTTTACCTACTCGAGGGCGAGTAGGAACTAAGCTTGGGGATGTTTGATACGTCTCCAACGTATCTATAATTTCTGATGTTCCATGCTAGTTTTATGATAATACCTACATGTTTTGCTCACACTTTATAATGATTTTATGCATTTTCCGGAACTAACCTATTAACAAGATGCCGAGGTGCCGGTTCTCGTTTTCTGCTGTTTTTGGTTCCAGAAAGGCTGTTCGGGCAATATTCTCGGAATTCGACGAAACAAAAGCCAAATATCTTATTTCACCGAGACGGACCAGAACACCGAAGGGGAGCCGGAGAGGACGCCCAGGGCCTCCACACCATAGGCTGGCGCGGCCTAGAGGGGGGGCGCGCCGACCTATGGGTTGGGCCCCCCAGGCACCCCCTTGCGCCGCCTCTTCGCCTATAAAATCCCTCGCGACCTAAAAACCCGATATGAATTGACGAAACTCCAGAAAGACTCCAGGGGCGCCGCCGCCATCGCGAAACTCCGTTTCGGGTGACAGAAGTCTCTGTTCCGGCACGCCGCCGGGACGGGGAAGTGCCCCCGGAAGCCTTCTCCATCGATGCCACCGCCTCCATCATGCTCCGTGAGTAGTTCCCCCATGTACTACGGGTTCTAGCTGTAGCTAGTTGGTACTCTCTCTCCCATGTACTTCAATACAATGATCTCATGAGCTGCCTTACATGATTGAGATCCATCTGATGTAATCGGTGTTGTGTTTTTGGGATCCGATGGATTGTTACATTATGATTAGTCTATCTATATAAGTTTGTGAAGTTATTGTTGCTGCAATCTTGTTGTGTTTAATGCTTGTCACTAGCGCACGAGTGGCATGATCTTAGATTTAAGCTCTATAATTATTGCTTAGATTGTATCTACAAGTTGTTTGCACATGTCTATGTCTGGAAACCGAAGCCCCAGAGTGACAGCAACTGGGATAACTGTAGGGGAAGGCGTAGGTATGAGGATCACATGTTTTCACCAAGTGTTAATGCTTTGCTCCGGTGCTCTATTAAAAGGAGTACCTTAATTGCCAGTAGATTCCCTTGAGGCCCGTGCCTTACCGGCTGGTAGGACAAAAGATGTTATGCAAGTTTCTCATTGCGAGCACGTATGACTATATATGGAAAACATGCCTACATGATTAATAATCTTGATGTTCTGTCTTAATGCTATTTCAATCCTATCAATTGCCCAAGCTGTAATTTGTTCACCCAACACTTGTTATTTGAGAGTTACCACTAGTGTAGATAGTCGGGAACCCCGGTCCATCTCTTATCATCATATACTCGTTCTATATGTCATTGGAAGTAGTATCAACTATTTTCTGGTGCCATTGCCTCTGTGTTACTGTTACTGCTGCTGTGTGATGTCTACGTGTGCTTCTATTCTTGTAGACAGTGTTGGGCCTCCAAGAGCAGAGGTTTGTAGAACAGCAGCAAGTTTCCCTTAAGTGGATCACCCAAGGTTTATCGAACTCAGGGAGGAAGAGGTCAAAGATATCCCTCTCAAGCAACCCTGCAATCACAAAGCAAGAAGTCTCTTGATGTATAGGTGCACTAGTTCGGCGAAGAGATAGTGAAATACAAGTGGTATGAATGAATATGAGCAGTAGTAACGGCGCCAGAAAAGTGCTTGCTGGCGTGCAGTTGATGGTAGTAATATTGCAGGCAGTATAAATGCGAGTAAAACGAGTAAACAAGCGGCGATAGCGATATTTAGGAACAAGGCCTAGGGATCATACTTTCACTAGTGGACACTCTCAACATTGATCACATAACGGAATAAATAGATAGATGCTAGACTCTACACCCTCTTGTTGGATGATGAACACCACTAACTATGTAGGATTACACGAACCCTCAATGCCGGAGTTAACAAGCTCCACAATATTCAATGTTCATATTTAAATTACCTTAGACTGCATAACAGATCAACATAACCAAACCAAGTACTAACATAGCATGCACACTGTCACCTTCACACTACGAAAGGAGGAATAGATCACATCAATACTATCATAGCAATAGTTAACTTCATAATCTACAAGAGATCACAATCATAGCCTACGCCAAGTACTACACGATGCACACACTTGTCACCATTACACCGTGCGGGAGGAATAAACTACTTTAATAACATCACTAGAGTAGCACACGAGATAAATTGTGATACAAAACACATTGCAATCATAAAGAGATATAAATAAGCACTTCACTATACCATTCATAACAACGAATAAGTATTCCGTGAAATATAGCCTAAGAGACCCACACGGTGCACACACTCGTCACCTTTACACACGTGGGACAAGGAGTCTCCGGAGATCACATAAGTAAAATCCACTTGACTAGCATAATGACATCTAGATTACAAGCATCATCATATGAATCTCAATCATGTAAGGTAGCTCATGAGATTATTGTATTGAAGTACATAGGAGAGAGATTAACCACATAGCTACCGGTATAACCCTTAGCCTCGATGGAGAACTACTCCCTCCTCATGGGAGACAGCAGCGTTGATGAAGCTGGCGGTGGTGTCGATGGAGAAGCCTTCCGGGGGCACTTCCCCGTCCCGGCGGCGTGCCGGAACGAGACTCCTGTCCCCCAGATCTTGGCTTCGCGATGACGGCGGCTCTGGAAGGTTTCTCGTACCGTGGCTTTTCCGTCTCGAGGTTTTAGGTCAGGGACCTTTAAATAGGCGAAGAGGCGGAGTCGGAAGGCTGACGGGGTGGTGACACAATAGGGGGGCGCGGCCCAGGCCCTGGCCGCGCCGCCCTATCATCTGGTGGCCCTGTGGCCCCCCCCCCAGCTGGCTCTCGGGTGTTCTGGAAGCTTCGTGAAAAAATAGGATGCTGGGCATTGATTTCGTCCAATTCCGAGAATATTTCCTTACTAGGATTTCTGAAACCAAAAACAGCAGAAAATAGGAACTGGCACTTCGGCATCTCGTCAATAGGTTAGTTCCGGAAAATGCATAAAAACGATATAAAGTGTGAACAAAACATGTAGGTATTGTCATAAAACTAGCATGGAACATAAGAAATTATAGATACGCTTGAGACGTATCAAGCATCCCCAAGCTTAGTTCCTACTCGCCCTCGAGTAGGTAAACGATAACAATGATAATTTCTTAAGTGACATGCTACCAACATAATCTTGATCAACATTATTGTAAAGCATATGAGATAAATGCAGCGATTCAAAGCAATGATGAAGACAATGAGTAAACAACTGAATCATATAGCAAAGAATTTTCATGAATAGTACTTTCAAGACAAGCATCAATAAGACTTGCATAAGAGTTAACTCATAAGCAATAAATTCTTAGTAGAAGGCATTGAAGCAACACAAAGGAAGATTAAGTTTTAGTGGTTGCTTTCAACTTGTAACATGTATATCTCATGGATAGTTGTCAATGCAAAGCAATATAACAAGTGCAATAAGCAAGCATGTAAGAATCAATGCACAGTTAACACAAGTGTTTGCTTCTAAGATAGAGAGAAATGGGTAAAGCTGACTCAACATAAAAGTAGAAGAATGGCCCTTCGCAGAGGGAAGCATTGATTGCTATATTTGTGCTAGAGCTTTGGTTTTGAAAACAAGAAACAATTTTGTCAACGGTAGTAATAAAGCATATGCATTATGTAAATTATATCCTACAAGTTGCAAGCCTCATGCATAGTATACTAATAGTGCCCGCACCTTGTCCTAATTAGCTCGGATTACTCGGATTATCATCGCAATACATATGTTTTAACCAAGTGTCACAAAGGGGTACCTCTATGCCGCCTGTACAAAGGTCTAAGGAGAAAGCTCGCATTGGATTTCTCGCTTTTGATTATTCTCAACTTAGACATCCATACCGGGACAACATAGACAACAGATAATGGAGTCCTCTTTAATGCATAAGCAATTAGCAACAATTAATGTTCTCATATGAGATTGAGGATACTTGTCCAAAACTGAAACTTCCACCATGATTCATGGCTTTAGTTAGCGGCCCAATGTTCTTCTCTAACGAGTATGCATGCTCTAACCATTCAACTAGTGGTAAATCTCCCTTACTTCGAGACAAGACGGACATGCATAGCAACTCACATGATATTCAACAAAGTGTTGATGGCGTCCCCGAAACATGGTTATCGCACAACAAGCAACTTAATAAGAGATAAAGTGCATAAGTACATATTCAATACCACAATAGTTTTTAGGCTATTTGTCCCATGAGCTATATATTGCAAAGATAAAGAATAGAAATTTAAAGGTAGCACTCAAGCAATTTACTTTGGAATGGCGGAGAAATACCATGTAGTAGGTAGGTATGGTGGACACAAATGGCATAGTGTTTGGCTCAAAGATTTGGATGCACGAGAAGTATTCCCTCTCAATACAAGGCTTAGGCTAGCAAGGTTATTTGAAACAAACACAAGGATGAGCTGGTACAGACAAAACTCACATAAGAACATATTGCAAGCATTATAAGATTATACATTGTCTTCCTTGTTGTTCAAACACCTTTACCGAGAAAATATCTAGACTCTAGAGAGACCACTCATGCAAACCAAATTTTAACAAGCTCTATGTATTTCTTCACTAATAGGTGCAGAGTATATGATGCAAGAGCTTAATCATGAGCACAACAATTGCCAAGTATCGAGTTATTCAAGACATCATACCAATTACTACATGTAGCATTTTCCGTTTCCAACAACATAACAATTAACGAAGCAGTTTCAACCTTCGCCATGAACATTAAAAGCTAAGAACACATGTGTTCATATGAACCAGCGGAGCGTGTCTCTCTCCCACACAAGGATGAACTTATTCAAACAAAAACAAAAACAAACAGACGCTTCAAGTAAAGTACATAAGATGTGACCGAATAAAAATATAGTTTCAAGAGAAGAAACCTGATAAGTTGTCGATGAAGAAGGGGATGCCTTGGGCATCCCCAAGCTTAGATGCTTGAGTCTTCTTAAAATATGCAGGGATGAACCACGGGGGCATCCCCAAGCTTAGACTCTTCACTCTTCTTGATCATAGTATATCATCCTCCTCTCTTGACCCTTGAAAACTTCCTCCACACCAAACTCGAAACAAACTCATTAGAGGGTTAGTGCACAATCAAAAATTTCACATGTTCAGAGGTGACACAATCATTCTTAACACTTCGGACATTGCCCAAAGCTACTGGAAGTTAATGGAACAAAGAAATCCATCCCACATAGCAAAAGAGGCAATGCGAAATAAAAGGCAGAATCTGTCAAAACAGAACAGTCCGTAAAGATGAATTTTAAAGTGGCACCAGACTTGCTCAGATGAAAATGCTCAAACTGAATGAAAGTTGCGTACATATCTGAGGATCACGCACGTAAATTGGCAGATTTTTCTGAGTTACCTACAGAGAATTCTGCCCAGATTCGTGACAGACAGAAATCTGTTTACGCGCAGTAATCCAAATCTAGTATCAACCTTGCTATCAAAGACTTTACTTGGCACAACAATGCAATAAAATAAAGATAAGGAGAGGTTGCTACAGTAGTAACAACTTCCAAGACTCAAATATAAAACAAAGTACTGTAGTAAAAAAAACACATGGGTTATCTCCCAAGAAGTTCTTTCTTTATAGCCATTAAGATGGGCTCAGTAATTTCAATGATGCACTCGCAAGAAATAAGAGTTGAAACAAAAGAGAGCATCAAAAAGCAAATTCAAAACACATTTAAGTCTAACATGCTTCTTATGCATAGGAATCTTGTAAATAAACAAGTTCATGAAGAGCAAAGTAACAAGCATAGGAAGATAAAACCGAGTGTAACTTCAAAAATTTCAGCATATAGAGAGGTGTTTTAGTAACATGAAAATTTCTACAACCATATTTTCCTCTCTCATAATAACTTTCAGAGGCATCATGAACAAACTCAACAATATAAGTATCACATAAAGCATTCTTATTCACATGCATAAAATTATTACTACTCCCAACATAAGCATAGTCATTCTTATTAATTGTAGTGGGAGCAAATTCAACAAAGTAGCTATCATTATTATTCTCATCAAGTGTAGGAGGCATATTATTATCATCATAAAAATTACTCTCGATAGTAGGCAGCACTAAAAGACCAATATCATTATAATCATCATAAATAGGAGGCAAAGTATCGTCAAAGTAAATTTTCTCCTCAATGCTTGGGGGACTAAAAATATCATGCTCATCAAAGCCAGCTTCCCCAAGCTTAGAACTTTCCATATCATTAGCAACAATGGTGTTCAAAGCGTTCATACTAATATGTTCCATAGGTTTTTTAATTTTCGCATCAAACCATCCATGTCTTAAATCAGGAAATAGAATAAGAAGCTCATTGTTGTCCATTATGCCTAACTAGTGTAAACAAGAAACAAAAAGATGCAATTGCAGGATCTAAAGGAAATAGCTTCGAGCACACACACAACGGCGCTAGAAAAGTACTTTACCTGGGACCGGAGTATGAGAGCCTTTTACCTTTCCTCCCTGGCAACGGCGCCAGAAAAGTGCTTGATGTCTACGTGTGCTTCTATTCTTGTAGACAGTGTTGGGCCTCCAAGAGCAGAGGTTTGTAGAACAGCAGCAAGTTTCCCTTAAGTGGATCACCCAAGGTTTATCGAACTCGGGGAGGAAGAGGTCAAAGATATCCCTCTCAAGCAACCCTGCAATCACAAAGCAAGAAGTCTCTTGTGTCCCCAACACACCTAATACACTTGTCAGATGTATAGGTGCACTAGTTCGGCGAAGAGATAGTGAAATACAAGTGGTATGAATGAATATGAGCAGTAGTAACGACGCCGTGAAAAGTGCTTGCTGGCGTGCAGTTGATGGTAGTAATATTGCGGGCGATATAAATGCGAGTAAAACGAGTAAACAAGCAGCGATAGCGATATTTAGGAACAAGGCCTAGGGATCATACTTTCACTAGTGGACACTCTCAACATTGATCACATAACGGAATAAATAGATAGATGCTAGACTCTACACCCTCTTGTTGGATGATGAACACCACTAACTGTGTAGGATTACACGAACCCTCAATGCCGGAGTTAACAAGCTCCACAATATTCAATGTTCATATTTAAATAACCTTAGAGTGCATAACAGATCAACATAACCAAACCAAGTACTAACATAGCATGCACACTCGTCACCTTCACACTACGAAAGGAGGAATAGATCACATCAATACTATCATAGCAATAGTTAACTTCATAATCTACAAGAGATCACAATCATAGCCTACGCCAAGTACTACACGATGCACACACTGTCACCATTACACCGTGCAAGAGGAATAAACTACTTTAATAACATCACTAGAGTAGCACACAGATAAATTGTGATACAAAACACATTGCAATCATAAGGAGATATAAATAAGCACTTCACTATGCCATTCATAACAGCGAATAAGTATTCTGTGAAATATAGCCTAAGAGACCCACACGGTGCACACACTCGTCACCTTTACACACGTGGGACAAGGAGTCTCCGGAGATCACATAAGTAAAATCCACTTGACTAGCATAATGACATCTAGATTACAAGCATCATCATATGAATCTCAATCATGTAAGGCAGCTCATGAGATTATTGTATTGAAGTACATAGGAGAGAGATTAACCACATAGCTACCGGTACAGCCCTTAGCCTCGATGGAGAACTACTCCCTCCTCATGGGAGACAAGCAGCGTTGATGAAGATGGCGGTGGTGTTGATGGAGAAGCCTTCCGGGGCACTTCCCCGTCCCGGCGACGTGCCGGAACGGAGACTCCTGTCCCCCAGATCTTGGCTTCGCGATGGCGGCGGCTCTGGAAGGTTTCTCGTACCGTGGCTTTTCCGTCTCGAGGTTTTAGGTCAGGGACCTTTAAATAGGCGAAGAGGCGGAGTCGGAAGGCTGACGGGGTGGTGACACAATAGGGGGGTGATACGTCTCAAACGTATCTATAATTTCTTATATTCCATGCCACATTATTGATGATATCTACATGTTTTATACACATTATATGTCGTATTTATGCATTTTCCAGCACTAACCTATTAACAAGATGCCGAAGAGCCAGTTGTTGTTTTCTGCTGTTTTTGGTTTCAGAAATCCTACAAAGGAAATATTCTTGGAATTGGACGAAATCAACGCACAGGGTCCTATTTTTGCACGAAGCTTCCAGAAGACCGAGGGGGAAAGGAAGTGGGGCCACGAGGCGCCGCCACACTAGGGCGGCGCGGCCCAGGTCTTGGCCGCCCGGCCCTAGCGTGTGGGGCCCTCGTGTGGCCCCCGCGTTGCCCTTCCGCCTACTTAAAGCCTTCGTCGCGAAACCCCCAGTACCGAGAGCCACGATACGGAAAACCTTATTGAGACGCCGCCGCCGCCAATCCCATCTCGGGGGATTCAGGAGATCGCCTCCGGCACCCTCGCCGGAGAGGGGAATCATCTCCCGGAGGACTCTTCACCACCATGGTCGCCTCCGGAGTGATGAGTGAGTAGTTCACCCCCTGGACTATGGGTCCATAGCGGTAGCTAGATGGTCGTCTTCTCCTTATGTGCTTCATTGTTGGATCTTGTGAGCTGCCTAACATGATCAAGATCATCTATCCGTAATGCTATATGTTGTGTTTGTCGGGATCCGATGGATAGAGAATACTATGTTATGTTAATTATCAATCTATTACCTATGTGTTGTTTATGATCTTGCATGCTCTCTGTTATTAGTAGAGGCTCGGCCAAGTTTTTGCTCTTAACTCCAAGAGGGAGTATTTATGCTCGATAGTGGGTTCATGCCTCCATTAAATCCGGGACGAGTGACGGAAAGTTCTAAGGTTGTGGATGTGCTTGTTGCCACTAGGGATAAAACATTGATGCTATGTCCAAGGATGTAGTTGTTGATTACATTACGCACCATACTTAATGCAATTGTCCGTTGTTTGCAACTTAATACCGGAAGGGGTTCGGATGATAACTCGAAGGTGGATTTTTTAGGCATAGATGCATGCTGGATAGCGGTCTATGTACTTTGTCGTAATGCCCAATTAAATCTCACAATACTCATCATATCATGTATGTGCATGGTCATGCCCTCTTTATTTGTCAATTGCTCAACTGTAATTTGTTCACCAAACATGCTTATTCTTATCGGAGAGACACCACTAGTGAACTGTGGACCCCGGTCCATTCTTTTAATCGAATACAATCTACTGCAATACTGCATCAGGGGGCGCGGCCCAGGCCCTGGCCGCGCCGCCCTACCATCTGGTGGCCCTGTGGCCCCCCTCTGCTGGCTCTCGGGTGTTCTGGAAGCTTCGTGGAAAAATAGGATGCTGGGCATTGATTTCGTCCAATTCCGAGAATATTTCCTTACTAGGATTTCTGAAACCAAAAATAGCAGAAAACGAGAACCGGCACTTCGGCATCTCGTCAATAGGTTAGTTCCGGAAAATGCATAAAAACGATATAAAGTGTGAACAAAACATGTAGGTATTGTCATAAAACTAGCATGGAACATAAGAAATTATAGATACGTTTGAGACGTATCACTGTGTTACTGTTACTACTATTGCTCTCATATTACTGCTGCTTTCACATCACCCCTGTTAGTGCTTTTCCAGGTGTAGCTGAATTGACAACTCAGTTGTTAAGGCTTATAAGTATTCTTTACCTCCCCTTGTGTCGAATCAATAAATTTGGGTTTTACTTCCCTCGAAGACTGTTGCGATCCCCTATACTTGTGGGTTATCAACGCTCTTGCATATATGTTGGATCAGAACATATACTTAAGAACAGGGTACATACTATGCATCTATCAATACATCTTTCACATAATACAATCAGAACTCATAGCACAATATCCTAGAATAAAGATCCACCACATGTGTATTACAAATATGGCCATAATCATGTGAGGCAGCTCATATGGCACTAAGAACTATGAAGAACATGAGAGAAATATATCAAGCTACTGCCACAAACCCATAGTCCAGAGGTGGACTACTGCGGTGACCCAACATACCACTGCATGTTGTAGTATACAAGTCGTTGATATGATCCTTATGAAGGGACTTCTTCACAAATATCACATCCCTCAGAGTGGTACAACAGAAACATTGCTGGTCATAACACTCTAGATAATATTACAAACATGGTCTTAACAAGTTAGTATTATCACAGGTCCGATGAGAACACCCTAAGATAGTACTTAAGTACTCTTACAACTCAACTTAAGGATCATACTGAGCTCAACAACTTATTTAGGTAAGCTACTACGCTGCTCGGCTCTAAGATGTCTAGGGTAAGACTCTACTCCCCTGCCTCGTTGTTGTCAGCTCCGTAGACTATTCTGTTGTCCACACCTTCCACTCCTCGTGACAGATCAGGCTCCTCATAGACCAGCTCGTAGTCTCCTTCTGGTGCTCTGTCGTTGGCCTCCACTTCATTGTCACAGTCTAGCAAGGGTGTCGAAAGAAAGTGAGTACAGAGGTACTCAGAAAGTTCAAAAGAGAAAAGGTGTTTGATGCACTAGCTACGACCATTGATCAAAAAAACTCAGGTCAATGCATGTTTCAAAAACATTTCTTCAAAAGGTTTATTTTATTTTGAAAACTATGCCCACCAGTCTTCACAGGTTGACCAGAACTTCACGGAGTTCCTTTCCTGCCGCTTTCGTAGTTCCCTTTCTAGAACCGGGAGTGACAAGCCACAATTTAATACACTCTGCAGAGGTGTGTTACTTTTCCCATAAGAGAACTTATCCTTGATACCAACCGAGACGCGTTCTCGTCCACACTTCCTTGGTGTGAGGCTAGGTGTAAGATCCAAGCCAATCACTGCCTTCTCCGCGACCCTGCATACCCACCCTTTTGTCCATCCGCACATCCCTGGTAGACATCTCCCGTTCATACGGCTTTACACTCGATGTGCTACGGACAATCCATCATAGACGGTAGAGCGCTCTCATCCACTTGGATGGGGATTTAAAAGGATTTCCCAACCTACTGCGGTGTTATCACAACACCCAGCCAAGCTCTATCAAGTCCGTTGATATGCAGAAGGGAAAATATACATCTGACTTCCCCTGAGCCATTATAGATCTCATGGTTAACGCGAAATGTACGGCGCTAGAATCACTAGATGGCAATGGTAATTAGTCTTAGATGAGTAGAACCCTTGCAATGGAACCTCCACCAATCAACACATACCATGGTTCCATTGCCCACCACATAGTCATATTCATATTTGGGAAAGTAACATTTATTTTAAATGCAGGAATGATAAGTATAGTACTTTTGCGAGTAAATTGACAGAAAATAATCAATATGACATGAGCAAGGGTGAACTTGCCCGGTGACTGCAAGATAATGCAGTTCGATGTGTTGGATGGAACCTGGACCTCGGGTTCTGTAAAGAAGCATCATTGTCCGGTAAGGACAATGTTATAAAATCCAAATGATGCATGCATGGTGCATTATTTCATGTTGAATCCCTTTCCCCGGAATATTTATTAAGATTTGAATGTTTTAGGTTTGATTTAAATATTTATGCCTTTGGCAGTAATTTATAAGTCCTTTAAATCCTTTAACATGGTTTTATTTAAAAGAGAAAGGATTTAAGAGTAATAGAATTTTCCTTTGGAAAATATTTATTTAAATAAAGAATTTGGAATAATAGAGTTTTTCTCTTTTTGAAAATAAGAGAAAGACTTTGGAATATTAGAATATTTCCTTTTTGGAAAATATTTATCCTTTAAAAGAAAGGACTTGGAATAATAGAATTTTCTTTTGAAGAGTCATTTGGAATTTTCCTTGATTTTTATATCAAAGGAAAATTGCAAATTTTAAATTCCAAGTTCATAATTAAATTCAAAAATTTCAAAAATTGAACTTGTGTTGTTCATTGCATTTCTAATTTTATTCTGGTTAAGAATTATTTTTTATATACTAATCCAATTTTTCTTGAATTTTTAGAGGCATTTGTAATTATTTGGAATTTTACAAAGTTCAAGGGTTATTTAAAATGTGAAAAGACTAAAATTCCCCTGGGCCCACCAGTCAGGTCAACGAACTGGTTGAACCAGACCGGCCCAGGTCGGTCGGTCGGCCCACCGGCCACTCCCCTCTCGCTCTCACTCGCGAACCCTAACCCTAATCGTCTGGCGATCCCGTGGCGATGGCGTCGCCGCCACGGTCGCCGCCACTCTCCGGCCTTCACCGGCGGTTCTAAGGCTCGCCATTGGCCGCGTTCGACGCAGTGCGCGATGGTGCTCCCTTCTATCCGCGTCCATCCGATTTTCCCCTCTTCTACTGGCCATGCGCGAGCTCGCCCGTGCCAGACGTTGCGAGTTCATCGATGAACTCCGTCGATCTACGCCTCGTGGACACGCTCATGTGTTCACCGCTTCCGACTATGGTGGTGCGTGGCTGGCACCGGCCTGGCTGCGGTTTGGCGCCGCCGTGGCTGGCCTGTGCCACCATGCCGCCATGGACGCTGCCATGGACATCGCCAGGTACTACTGCTTCACCTCCTATCCCTCTCTCTACTCCATCTTCTCCATCTGCTCGAGCTCTGCCTACTGGTTCATCCTATGCGTATGTTGCTGCTGCTATTGCGCTTGCTGTGCTCTCCTGATGCTATGCCTAAGCCTACTACAACCATGTTCTTGTCTATCTATGCCTACTGATGCTATGCTTATTCTCGTTCGATTCCTACTGGTCGACTGAGCTAGGCTTATCCTACTTGTTCATGCTTTGGTGCTGCTCAAATGCTTACTGGTTGCTTGTGTTCATCCTATCCTATATGTTTACGCTCCTATGCTACTCAAATGCTTACTGGTGACCTTTACTATTGACAGTGGTTAGCATTGCTGACACTTGTGATGCCAGTGGTGCTCTCCCGTGCCCTGTATATGATCTATTTGGTCCATTTGGATCAATGCATGCTAGTGGCTATGCTGAGCGCGGAGTTGATGAAGGAGAATTTATGCGCAACGTTGAGTGGAACCCCAATAGGAAGGTATGATGAGCACAGCAGGAAGTTTTCCCTTAGTAAGAAATCAAGGTTTATCGACCAGTATGAGAAAGAAAAACGTTCTCTCCCGAGGTGTCACGAACCAACTCGAGGCAAGGCGCACTGCCGGCGTCAGCAGCGACGTGGAGACCTGCACACAAACAACCAAGTACTTTGTCCCCAACTTTCAGCAAGGTTGTCAAGCTCACTGGTTTTACTGAAAACAAAGGATTAAACGAACCGTGTGGAAGAAGAATTGTTTGCAGAGAACAGAACAGGAAAATGCTGTAGAAGATTGCAATTAAAAGAAGAAGGACCGGGGTCCATAGTTCACTAGAGGCGCCTCCCCAATAAAATAAATATGCTGGGTAAACAAATTACAGATGGGCAATTGACAAACAGAGATTCTACGCTAATAGTTGGTGCATAATACATGCTATGAAAGTATGCATGCATTACAACAATATACATAGACCGTAATCCAACTGCCTCTATGACTAATAATCCACCTCCAGGATTGCATCCGCGACACCCTCCAGTATTAAGTTGCAAGCAACAGACTATCGCTTTAAGCAATGTGTGTAAAGTAAACGATGAAACTACCCTTGAATAGACCACCGCTATTTTCTCCCTAGTAGAAACAACACATCTACAACCGTAGAGAACAAGGTCACTTCCCATGGTTAAATAGAGGCATGAACCCACTATCGAGCATAAATACTCCCTCTTGGAGTCACTAGCATCTACTTGGCCAGAGCATCTACTAGAAACGGAGAGCATGCAAGATCATAATAACATAATACATAATCTCAACCAAAGCAATCTCTCTATAAATCGGATCCACATCAAACCAACATGTAGTAATTACAAATAGATGATCTTGATCATGTTAGGCAGCTCACAAGATCTATACATGAAGCACAACCAGGAGAGGACAGCCATCTAGCTACTGCTATGGACCCATGGTCCCATGGAGGACTACTCACACATCACCTCAGATGAAGACATGGTGATGTAGAGGCCTCCGGCGGTGATTTCCCTCTCCGGCAGGGTGCCGGGATGGACTGCAGAACCCTCCCGAACTAGGGTTTCGGTTGACAGCGGCGTCAGAACTTTTCATGGATGGAGGCTCTCTTCACTGGGGTTTTCCCGATACGAGGAATAAATAGGCGGAAGGGCGAAGCAAACAAGGCGACGAGGCGCCAATACACGGGCCAGTCGTGGGCAAGTGTGGGGCCGCGCCTGCCCTATGTACTGCCACGTGGCAGCTCTCCTACGCGTGTCCTTCTGGCTCCGTCTTCTTCCCGGAAAAATAATACTCTGGGCTTTCGTTTCGTCCAATTCCGAGAAACTTTCATGTACAACTTTTCTGAAACACAAAAAGAGCAGAAAACAGGAACATCAAAACACATATAAGAATTGTAACAAAACAAGCATGGAGCATCAAAAATTATAGATACGTTTGGGACATATCAACATCCCCAAGCTTCCTGCTTGTCCTCGAGTAGGTAAGTGATAACAAACAAATAATTTTTGAGGTGACATGCTGTCACACTACTTTGATCAATCTAAGTGTAAAAGCAAACATAGCTAGAATCATAGAATCCTAACATAAGCATGATAGATATAATCAAACAATGAAACTTAATAACCATGCTAAAACATGAATAGTAATCAAACAAAACAAAATGTATAACGTGCATGGAAAGCAAAGTGATTGTCAAGGCATAGGATAGATACATAATAAGTGGTACTCAGCTTGTCCCATAAGTGGAAGCAAAACATAAATTCTTGGACACCTTTAAAAGATTATAAGGATGACTAGAAACAAAAAGTTTGAACAAGCAATACCATAATTATGTATCAATCAATAAAATCTTGGGACCATGCACATAAAACTAAGAATGACAACTATGCTCTCATAAGTGGTGCATAAACTAGAAGGTGGAGACTCGACATAAAAGTAAAAGAAGGCCTCTCTTTGAGAGGCAAGTAAGATCACTCATGTGCTAGAGCTTTTTATTGAAACAACAAGAGTATAAAATGCACTTCTGAGAGGTGGTTGTTCATGTCAACGAGTAGTAAAAAGAGCTATTGTCATCTTCCCATACTAAGCAAGTCTGAGAGCGGTTCCGAAATATTTGGGCGAAGCCTCTTTTCATTTATACTACTTATAAAATTGTGACACTCCTCCCAACCTTTGCTTACACATACCATGGCTAACCGAATCCTCGGGTGCCGACCAAGCAATCACAAACCATGGAGGAGTGCCCTTTTCTTATATTTTTCTATTTTCTTTCCCTATTGGAAGTTGTGGCCAAACCAACTCTTCTTTTTTTTATATTTTTTTATGTGACAAGCAAGATGAAGCTCGCGAGTCTTTGAGTTACTTAACTAGTATGGAAGACGATAACCACAATTTTAAATTACTTCCTCATGAGCTAAAAACAATGTCACAAAACGAGGAATTGTTTGAATGTTTTAAAGGTAGCACACGAGCAAACTACTATGGAATGGAAATGAAATACCATATATAGGTAGATATGGTGGACACTTTGGCATATTTGGTTTTTGGTGGTTGGATGCATTAATAAAATACTCATACAAATGGAGGCTAGAAAAAGACCGGGTGCGACCAACTAAGAGAGCATAATGGCCATAATCATGCACAACGGCAAAATATATTAATCAAAGCATAAAGTGATACACAAGTTGCAAACTAAATGATCATAGAGGCAAGAATTGACTGGAATGTAGTCATAACATGTTGCAAAACATGTGCCAAGTCGACCCAAATAAAAACATTCGCAGGAGAATATATACCACAATATTATGCTTTTCTATTGTATGCTAAAAACAATGCATGAAACCTTCAATGGCACACTAAACACTCTCAGTATTTGAGACTAATCATAATCAAAACATAATTAACAAGCTCATCATGAGAATAACATCTAGCAAGATATGCAAAAATAATTATGCCACAGCCTAAAAATGCTTCCATTTGCATCACATACACAAAACTTTTTTCATGCTTCCAATGCCAACCAAATGAAACCAAACAAATCTCATATATGAAAAACAAGTAAATGTCCAGAGAGCTATTGATACACAAATAAATATAAAAGTGGAGTGTGTCTCTCTCCAACGCAAAATGCATAACAGTGGAGCGTGTCTCACTCCAAAATAAACATGCAAAACAGCGGAGCGTGTCTCACTCCAAAGTAAATATGCAAAGCGGTGGAGCGTGTCTCACTCCAAAGTAAACATGAATGATGGGATCCAATTTATTGAAAGAAAACACACAGAAAAAAGTAAAGACGCTCCAAGGATAACAGATATCACATGAAGGAATAAAAATATAGCGTGTTGAAAAATGACCTGGTGCTTTTTGTTGATGAAGAGGGGATGCCTTGGGCATCCCCAAGCTTTGATGCTTGTACTTCTTGGATATTTCTTGGGGGGTCCAGGGGACATCCCCAAGCTTGAGCTCTTGTACATACTTCATCTTATTGCATAGTTCTTCTCTCCCTACACTTGCAAAAGTCCTTCATACAAAACTCAGCACAATTGATTAGCAACATTAGTGCAAATAAAAATATATCAAACCAGCAAGGCTTCAGTAATGGCACATATCAAACACTCATTTTAACATATGCTACTGTAGATACTTCTTCCCAAAGCTCTTTTTCACAAAAGAACTCAAAAAGACGAACAATAAGACGCAAATGCAAAACATGGCAGAAATCTGTCAAAACAGACCAGCAGGCAGAGATCAAAATTAAAGAAATAGTTATGTTGCTCAAATCGAAAAATGCTAAACTAATGAAAGTTAGATAACATACTGGGGCATAAGCAAAAAAAAATTCAGCTCATAATAACATTCTGACGATTTTTAAGATTTTTTTTCGTGACCAGCACAGAATTTGTTTCAGAATTGCAAATACCCCAAACACTGCTTTCTTTCTATTAGAGGCTACCCTTGACACAAAAACGAATAAAAACGATAAGAAGAGGTTATTACAGTAGCAATAAATTCCAAGACTCAACAAAGCAAAAATAAAAGAAATAAAACATGGGTTGTCTCCCATAAGCGCTTTTCTTTAACGCCTTTGAGCTAGGCGCAGAAAGGGTGCAAATCAAATATTATCAAGAGGTAAAGCATCAAGATCAATTACTTCTTCCAAAACACCATTTGTATCATCAAGTATCTTAGACACCTCTGAAAATTCAACATGCAATTTACTCTTAGTTGCACTAAAAGTTTTATCAAATTTAAACATATCACGGATTTTTGGTTTGGGTGCCTTAGGGACATACATAAATTTTTGTTCTTTCCCAACAAAAGCTCTCTCATTTTTGAAACCAAGAGAGGAAAAAGTTGAACTCAAAGTTTCCATAGCTTCTTCAAGTTTACCAATTCTAATAGTTCTATCATCATTTGCAATGCTACCCTCCAAAACAGCAGTTTTTTTTATTGATTCCTCCTATCAACTCATTAGTATGGATAGCATCAAAAAGTAAATTGGGCAAACTTTTCTCTAAAGAATATAGTATTTTTACCACCTCTTCTAAAGTGATCTCAATTTTAGCAACATTAATGGGAGGACTTACTACTAAACTTTCAATTAAAACATAGGCTTCCGAAGCGGGAGCACCTAGGAAATTACCACCAATAAGAGTATCTAGAACATATCTATTCCAAGTAGAAATACCAACATAGAAATTCCTAAGAAGAATCATACTAGAATATTTCTTAGTACATCTATGATGAGCATCACATATTCTATACCAAGCATCTTTCAAACTTTCACCCCCTTGTTGCTTAAAAGTACGAACCTCAACTTCAGGGACATTCATTTTGCAAAGTAAAGTAAACAACACAAATAAAAACTATACTATTTTTTTGGATTTTCGATATAAAATGCAAACAAGATAAAAATAAAATATGCAAGCAAAACAATAATAAAGTAAAAGAGTTGAGAGTGAGAGACTCCCCTCGCAGAATAGATGCTTTTCTCCCCGGCAACAGCGCCAGAAAAAGTCTTTGCTGAGCGCGGAGTTGATGAAGGAGAATTTATGCGCAACGTTGAGTGGAACCCCAAGAGGAAGGTATGATGAGCACATCAGGAAGTTTTCCCTCAGTAAGAAACCAAGGTTTATCGACCAGTAGGAGAAAAACGTTCTCTCCCGAGGTGTTGCGAACCAACTCGAGGCAAGGCGCACTGCCGGCGTCAGCAGCGACGTGGAGACCTGCACACAAACAACCAAGTACTTTGTCCCCAACTTTCAGCAAGGTTGTCAAGCTCACTGGTTTTACTGAAAACAAAGGATTAAACGAACCGTGTGGAAGAAGAATTGTTTGCAGAGAACAGAACAGGAAAATGCTGTAGAAGATTGCAATTAATTAAAAGAAGAAGGACCGGGGTCCATAGTTCACTAGACGCGCCTCCCCAACAAAATAAATATGTTGGGTAAACAAATTATAGATGGGCAATTGACAAACAGAGATTCTACGCTAATGGTTGGTGCAGAATACATGCTATGAAAGTATGCGGGCATTACAACAATATATATAGACCGTAATCCAACTGCATCTATGACTAATAATCCACCTTCAGGATTACATCCGCGACACCCTCCAGTATTAAGTTGCAAGCAACGGACTATCGCTTTAAGCAATGTGTGTAAAGTAAATGATGAAACTACCCTTGAATAGAACACCGCTGTTTTCTCCCTAGTAGCAACAACACATCTACAACCGTAGAGAACAAGGTCACTTCCCATGGTTAGATAGAGGCATGAACCCACTATCGAGCATAAATACTCCCTCTTGGAGTCGCTAGCATCTACTTGGCTAGAGCATCTACTAGAAACGGAGAGCATGCAAGATCATAATAACATAATACATAATCTCAACCAAAGCAATCTCTCTATAAATTGGATCCACATAAAACCAACATGTAGCAATTACAAATAGATGATCTTGATCATGTTAGGCAGCTCACAAGATCTATACATGAAGAACAACAAGGAGAGGACATCCATCTAGCTACTGCTATGGACCCATGGTCCCGTGGAGTACTACTCACGCAGAAGACATGGCGATGTAGAGGCCTCCGGCGGTGATTTCCCTCTCCGGCAGAGTGTCGGTATGGACTGCAGAACCCTCCATAACTAGGGTTTCGGTTGATGGCTGCGTCGGAACTTTTCGTGGATGGAGGCTCTCTTCACTGGGGTTTTCCCGATACGAGGAATAAATAGGTGGAAGGGCGAAGCAAACGAGGTGACGAGACGCCAGTACACAGGCCAGACGCGACCAAGGGTGGGGCCGCGCCTGCCCTATGTACTGCCACGTGGCAGCTCTCCTGCGCGAGTCCTTCTGGCTCCGTCTTCGTCCCGGAAAAATAAGACTCTGGGCTTTTGTTTCGTCCAATTCCGAGAAACTTTCATGTACAACTTTTCTGAAACACAAAAACAGCAGAAAACAGGAACTGGCACTGCGGCACTGCGTTAATAGGTTAGTCCCAAAATATGCTGAATAGTGTGGAAAAGTGCATATAAAACATATAAGAATTGTAACAAAACAAGCATGTAGCATCAAAAATTATAGATACGTTTGGGACGTATCAGGCTAGGTTACAGGTTCTATTCTTGGATGAATTGTGTGCTTGTCCTAGCTACTATCATGGTTTAGGCTTGTTCTAGCTGCTGCTCATGTGTGAGTGAGCTGCTATTGTTGTCCATAGCACATTGAACAAGATTCAATGGCTAGGATGCAATTGGTCATGCTACTGGTTGCCTCTCAGTGATGCTATTGCTTGTCAATTGATGGATTATCTTGTATTCATGCCTTGGCGAATTATTTATGTATGAACTACTTATGCCGTGTTGATTATATGTATGGATTTGTATGAAATGATATCTCCAATGACAATTGGAAGATAAATAAAGTATGAATCCATTTCTGGATAATGATGACTTATGAATTTGGTTTACTGGATGGCTTGTGGTTGATGTGACCACAGTAGCATTGCTACTTCTTGGGTTGCTCTCACTATTGATTCATTTCTTGTTGGCTAAACTCATCTTTGCTTGCACAGTAGGGTATCATATATCATATGAATGCCACTGTGTTTGCCTGTGAAGAAAATATGCATAATCTGATGGTTTATTTGGCTAGGAATTGCTAGGTGGTTTCTATAGCCTCTAGTATCTAGATATTACCCTACTGGTTGCTATCTGTGCATCTATACTTCTCCATTTGCACAAGAATAATATCTGGATGATATTTGGATCTAGCTGCTCTATTTCTGTCAGTAATCCTTGGTCAAAACCAAGTGATGTGAACCCCCATGAGCATCTGCTCATGCTTATGCTTTGTGTCATGCTATGAGATGGATTGTATCCATTGGATCCACTCCAGGTATCAGTTATACCTTGTTCCAGCTCCTAGATGGTTATGTTTGGTTGTTGTTGAGCTTTTGCTTGATGGTTTTAATCACTTGTCCTTCTCCTCCTAGCTCCTGGATGATCTTGCTTATGTTCCCATGTCTTTGGCTGGTTTTGGTTGGTTGGTTTGGATCATTGGATGATTTCTATGGTTGGTTTTGGTGTTCTTGAGCAAGAACAGAGATGAACTAGCTATTATTCACTGCTAGCTATGGTTTCATGTCTATATGGTCGACTTGGTTGGTTAATCCAGCTGGTTCTGCCTATTTATACTGCCTGGTGGTTCTCTCTGGCCTTGACACACTTGTCTGTGCACTTTGGGGGACAATGCCATGGTTGTCTTGCTGTTGAGCATGCACATCAGCTTGTGAGCTGTGTGTGTGCTTGGAATTGAAACATGAGCTCATCATTGCTCAAACTTCTGGTCTGCTGGTGCTTATCTTGCTTCTAGCAAGGTTTTGGACATTGCCAAGTGTCATTGACACTTGTATTTAACCCCTGGCTAGTTTCTATTCCTTTGCAGTTTTCAAATTCAATTTGATCCAGAGACAAAGACTTCAAGACTAGCTAGTAGTTTAGGATTTTTGTATATGATCCAATACTTGTAATCTTATTTTCTTTTATTTATATTACTGCTCATTCTTGTATAATGAATATTGTAAAGACAATGTAATTTGTGTGTATGATCAATAAAGCTAAGGTTTTACTTAAGAGCTTTTGTGTAAATTTAATATTCACTTATGAATTATTTGTGTATGTGTGATGTGGTTTTTGAATTATGAATTCATAATTCATTTATATATTTTTTACTTATTACTTCTTTTGTTTTGAAATCAATTTGAAATACTAAATCAAATATTATCCCAAAAACACTAAGTTTCAAAAGAGGTCATGTCGAAATTCATAACACTCACATTGCTCTAACCCTAATAGCAACGAGAGAGAAACCTCGATCCCTCTTAGGTTTTATGCAATAAGGCGCGAAAATTTCCCCGTTTTGCGATGAAATGCACATCCCATTTCTAAATCTACCCTTTGTTGATCCTATGTTCTGGGATATTACAACTACACTCCCTTGATCATGGTGATGATGATGAAGACATTGGAGAAGGTGGAGATCCCTTCGGCGGTGATCCCGACGGAGTTTCCCCCTCCAATCTTCTCTGCTATAGGTCTCTGTTTTCGTGTTTCTGTCTTCTGCAACGCTCTCTTTCCGAGAACTCTTCGGGCCCTTATATATAGTGTTTTCTAGATCAAAATACGTCGGTGAGTGAAAGAATTAGGTCAATTGGAGGATCGACGGTCGAAAGAGCTTGGGTGGCGCGCCCTACATGTTTGGGGGGAGCGCCTAACCATCACCCCTTAGTGGTGGTTTATAATCATCGCTAAGGGGAACCCATTAATGGGCCTGGGCCATTAGTCGGTTATTTCAAAATTTTCCAGATTGGAGAATTTGCTTAGATTCAAATTTGCACAGATTCGAAAATTGCTTAGATTTTAAAATTGCCCAGATTCAAAATTTGCTTAGATGTGAAATTTGCTAAGATTAAAAGTTTGCTTACTTCGAAAATTTGTTCGTATTTGAAATTTGCTTAAATTTAAAATTTTCTCCACTTTAAAATTTGTTAAAAAAGAAAAAAAAAGAAAAAAAAGAAAAAGAAAAAATCGAAAAAACGAAGAAAAATCGAACGAAAACCGAAACCCAAGAAAACCAGAAAAAAAAACCCGACAAAAACTGGAAAAACTGTGGCCTACAGCCTCCCATGAGGTTAATGGGCCACGACCCAAAAATGCTCCGTGGGTGAAACCACGCGGGCGATGGTTGGTGGGGGGTGCTATACACCAACCTGATCGGTGGGTGGAAGGCACCGCACACCCCCACGACCCAGGTAATTCAGTGGGCCGCGACCCATCGCATCAGGTGAGTTACTTTTTTCCTTTTCCCCCTTATTTTCTGTTTTTCCTTATTTTCTGTTTATATTTCATTTTTTTAAATCAAACACTTTTAAAAAAAAATCGAGAAAAAGTTTTCCGTAAAATTTGAACAATTTTCTGAAACTAAAACAGCTTTCAAATTTGAATTTTTTGGATTTGAACATTTTTCAAAGTTCGAAATTTGAACATTTTTTTAACTCGAACAATTTTCAAAATTGAACGTTTTTTGAATATGAACAAATTTCGAATATGAACAATTTTTTGATTTGAACAATTTTCAGATTTGAACTATTTGTAGATTTGAATTGGAAATTTGAACTATTTTCAAATTTGAACCTTTTAAATTTAAACAGAAAGAAAATTAATCAAAAACAAAAGAAAAAGAAACAACAAATAAAAAGAAACAGAAAAGAAAAAACGAAAAGGAAAGGAAAGGAAAAAAACGAAAAAAGAAACATAAAACAGAAATAAATGGCAAACTGGGCCGACCAGGCCGACCCATACCACGCGCAGGGAGTGTGCGGTGCGTGGTAGTGATCGACCTGGTCGGTGTATAGGAATTAACATGGTTGGTAACCATCAACCGCGGATGATGAATAGGAAAAGCCATGTTTAGGCGCGCCACTTGTACTTTTTTGGGCCTATTGTTATCACCAGAATTTGACCGAGTCAGAGGTGGGCCGCGATCAAGATGAAGTTGAAGGTATATACATGAAGAAAAACGTGAATCGGCCTGTTATGCTAAGGTTGGGCTAGTTGGCCCGTGTATCTGTAATATAGTAGATCGCATCTTAGAATAGAAGATAGAGTTTGACCCGTGCACGGTTAGGTGCACACCTGAATTAGAAAGTCCCCTGGACTATAAATATGTATCTAGGGTTTATGGAATAAACAACAACCAACGTTCAACCACAAAATCAATCTCGGCGCATCACCAACTCCTTCGTCTCGAGGGTTTCTACCGGTAAGCATCATGCTGCCTAGATCGCATCTTGCGATCTAGGCAGCACAAGCTTTATGTTGTTCATGCGTTGCTCGTACTGAAACCTTTTTGATGGCGAGCAACGTAGTTATCATAGATGTGTTAGGGTTAGCATTGTTCTTCGTATCATATGCTATCGTAGTGCAACCCTTGCATATCTAGCCGCCCTCACACCTATCTTAGGTGTGGGGGCGGCACCCCGCTTGATCATTATTTAGTAGATCCGATCCGTTACGGTTGCTCCTTGTTCTTCAAGGATTAGTTTAATATCCGCAATAGTTAGGCCTTACAAAGGGTTGGAGGATCCAGCGGCACGTAGGGTGTCGTTTGCTAGTCCTAGACGGGATGTTCCGGGGATCAACCTCGTGTTGGTTTTTAGGCCTTGTCTAGGATCGGCTTACGATCACCGTGCGTGGCCGCGAGGCCCAATCGTGAGTAGGATGATCCGATTATGCGGTGAAAACCCTAAATCGTCGTAGATCGTTTTAGCTTTATCTTAATCAAGCAGGACCACCATATATTCGTGCACCTCGTACGAATCATGGGTGGATCGGCTCCTTGAGCCGATTCACAGGATAACCTGAGAGCCGATCGAGGCTCGTATTTAATGTTTACGTGTATGCCATGCAGGAAACTAAGCGAGGCATCTCCATCACCTTCCTGACCAGGTATAGGTCAGGTGGCACGCCCTTGCACCAGCATCGGACGTGTGACCAGAAGGCTTTGCGGGCCGTCGCTCGGAGGGACCAGGGCCAGCCGCAGCCCTAAGTTGTTCCCGGCTCTACTGTGTTGCCCGTCGCTGCCCGCCGGTGGGTTTTGACCGTCAACACATTCTGGCACGCCCGGTGGGACAAGCTTCATCATCAACCACATCGCCATCTACATCTGAGATGGCGGACGGCACGCCAGTCACGTACGAGGATTTGACCGACGAGCTCAAGAAGAAGTATGACGAAATCAAAGTCATCCTCGAAGCCGACCTCATCGGCTCTTTTCACAGAACCCGTTCCCATGGCGTCAGATGGAAAGGGTTCTCACCTGAAGGCGCGCTCGATGGGGTGGACCTGTCCGTCCCATCAGAAGAACGCACCAGGTCCCTACGTCAGGAGATTAGCTACATGGTGACTCGCTCGCTGCATCACCATTCTGAGAGCCTGGTGAATACTTTGGAGCGTGTCGCCTTTCGGATGGTACAGGAAATCATGAGGCGACTGTGCTCTCCGACAGGACCAGCTCTCGAGACCTGCCAAGGAGGAGCGCCGCTCCAACCCCGCCTACCGGTGTCATTTGCATTGGCGGCACCACAAGTGCCTAATTCGCCGGCATGCGCCGTCGACAGGGTTGAGGACGCTTACCCTGAAGTTTGCCAGCCAGGATCCTCGTTCAACATCAACATGGTGGAACTGGGGCACCACCCTGATAAGGGTATAGACGAGGGCAGCTGCTCTCATAGCAAAGATGAGGAGGAGGCTGCTCTACGCGATCGGCCCCGACACCGCCAAAAGATCCTGGTGATGATCAAGATGGAAGCCGATTCTAGCGGTCGGCCTGTAGTATCCGTATCACCCGCTCTCCCAGTATGTGGCGTCGACCTCACAAGTGACGAAAAGCTAGGGTATGGGTTTACATCAGCTGATGAGCTAGAAGAAGTCGACATCGGTCCTGGGGATAAGCCGCGACCGACTTTTATCAGCAAGAAGTTAGATCCACAGCTCAGGGGGTAGATGATAGCTCTGTTAAAAGAATACCCAGATTGCTTTGCATGGGATTACATGGAGATGCCTGGGTTGGACAGGAGCATCATTGAACATCGGCTCCCCCTGAAGAAAGGATTTCGGCCGTTCCAACAACGAGCACGTCAGATGAGGGCCGAAATTCTGGAAGAAGTCAAGAAAGAGATCGAGAAAATGTTGGCCGCCGGGTTCATCAGGCCATGCAGGTATGCTGAGTGGATCTCCAGTATCGTGCCCGTAGAGAAGAAGGACGGCCGATGACGTGTGGCCATCGATTTCCGAGATCTTAATAGAGCCACTCCAAAGGACGAGTATCCGATGCCTGTGGCAGAAACTTTGATAAATGCCGCTGCTGGCCACAAGGTGTTGAGCTTCATGGATGGCAACGCCGGTTATAACCAGATCTTTATGGCCCCGGAAGATATACACAAGACCGCATTCAGAGTACCAGGGGCAGTAGGCTTGTTTGAATATGTGGTCATGACCTTTGGGTTGAAGAATGCTGGCGCAACGTACCAACGAGCCATGAATTATATATTTCATGATCTGATCGGTAAATTGGTGGAAATCTACATCGACGACGTGGTAGTCAAATCTGTCTCCACAAAGGGACACTTGGATGATCTACGGTGCGTCCTGGACCGAACTCGGAAGTTCGGATTGAGAATGAACCCGAAGAAGTGTGCTTTCGGTGTGACGGCTGGTCAGTTCCTAGGTTTTCTGGTTCATGAACGGGGAGTTGAGATCGGCCTGAAGAGTCAAGAAGCGGTGCGCACCATGCAACCGCCCACCACGAAGAAGGAGCTCCAACGTCTCATCGGCAAGATCAATTTTGTTCGACGATTCATCTCTAATCTGTCAGGACGAATCGAGCCATTCATGGCGCTGGTGAAGACTAAATCTCGATGACGAATTCCACCGGGGGCAGAACGACGACGGGCGTTTGATGAGATTAAACGGTATCTGACGACGCCGCCTGTGCTAGTTCCGCCCCGGCAAGACAGGCCGTTCTACATCTACCTGTCAGTAGCTGACACGTCCATCGCTTCGGTGGTGGTGCAACTCTACGAGGGCGTTGAAAAGGTCGTGTTTTACCTCAGCAGAAGGATGTTGGACGCGGAAACAAGGTATCCAGAGGTCGAGAAACTATGCCTCTGCCTGTTCTTTACCTGCACCAAGCTTCATCACATCCTTTTGACGGCAGAGATCTTCGTCATATGCAAGTCAGACGTTGTCAAGCACATGCTGTCGGCCCCTGTTTTGAAAGGCCGACTGGGTAAGTGGATGTTTGCGTTGTCAGAGTTCGATCTCCGGTATCAGCCTGCGAAAGCAGTCAAAGGGCAAGCGTTAGCCGATCTTATCGCTGAACGGATCAGTACCAATATAGCAGCATTATCTATACGTGCATGGGCTATGTTCTTCGATGGATCGGCTTGCGACGATGGTTGTGGTATCGGCATTCTGCTCGTGTCGCCTCGGGGGGCAGAATACTCCTTCTCCATCAGATTATCTACCCCTTGCACCAACAACGTAGCAGAATATCAGGCGATACGTAAAGGAATGGAGTTGTTACTGGAAGCCGGGGCAGAAGCAGTAGAGCTTTTTGGAGACTCCAAGTTGGTGATTAACCAGCTCACGGATGAGTATAAGTGCGAAAGTGAATCGCTTTTCCCATATTGGATGGAATGCCGTGAGTTGATGACGCAGTTTCGGTACATCAACTTTAATTGGGTCCCAAGATCCCAAAATACCGAGGCCAACAATCTCGCACAAATGGCGTCAGGCTATATAGATATATCTGACGGGTCGGAAGTTCAGGTACAATTCCTGGAACAGGATGATTGGATAGCCGAAATCTTAAATTATTTAAAAGATTCGGCTCGGGGGGCACCTAAACGGATAAGATACAAAGCCATGAAGTACGTCCTCATAGGAGACGACATGTTCTACAGGACGCTGGAAGGGTTACTACTCAAGTGCCTGGGACCAACTGAGGCTAATCGGCTCTTACATGAGGTGCATGAAGGCGCCTGTGGAACTCACCAGTCGGCTCATAAGATGAAGTGGCTAATCAGGCGATCAGGGTTTTATTGGCCCACCATGCTTGAAGATTGCTTCAATTATTACAAGGGGTGCCAAGCATGCCAGATGTTCGGGAAGATTCAGATGGTACCAGCATCAGCGATGAACCCTATCATCAAGCCGTGGCCGTTTCGGGGGTGGGGCATGGATATGATCGGCAAAATCCATCCGGCGTCGAGTAAAAAACATGAATGGATTTTGGTTATCACAGATTACTTCACCAAGTGGGTGGAAGCCGTCCCTATGAAGAAAGTGAAATCAGAAGATGTGATCAAGTTTGTGAAAGAACACGTCATTCATAGGTTCGGGATTCCCCAAACTATCACAACCGATGGAGGTTCGGTCTTTGTTTCTAAAGAATTCAGGAAGTTCTGCGATGACATGGGGATTAAACTGATCCGATCATCTCCATACTATGCTCAAGCTAATGGGCAAGCTGAAGCGTCCAATCAGAGCCTAATCAAGCTGATCAAGAGGAAAATTGACGAGAACCCTAGGGATTGGCATGAGAAGTTATCAGAAGCGTTATGGGCCTACCGCATGTCGTGCCATGGAGCTATAAAGACTTCGCCATACCAGCTTGTCTATGGACAGGAAGCCGTATTACCTTGGGAAATTACGGCTGGATCAAGACGTGTCACGTTTCAGAATGATCTGACAAGCCGAAGAATATGCAGCTTTGATGAGTGACACTATTGAGGACGCAACAGAACTTAGGCTTTGGTCGTTGGAGAAAATTAAGGAGAACAAAGCCAGGGTAGCTCGTGCCTACAATAAGAAGGTTAGACCAAAGGAGTTTCAAGTTGGTGATCTAGTATGGGAAGCTGTGTTGCCGTTAGGAACCAGGGATAAGGCATATGGTAAATGGTCCCCTAATTGGCACGGTCCGTACAAAGTTGTCCAGGCCTTGAAGGGTAATGCATACATGTTGGAAGAGTTGGACGGCGAGAAGTTCCCAGTAGCTGTTAATGGTCAACACCTCAAGAAGTATTTCCCAAGCATGTGGGATGATGGGCAGTAAGATATGGGGGCCGATTTTTATTTGGCCGGTAAAAAAAAAAATAACACAGCCGATGCGCGGACATCGACTTGAGAAAACATACAGAGACAACAGTATGCAAATACAGCCGATGCACAGGCATCGACTTTAGAATAAAGCCGATACGTTGATATCGACTCTAGAGGAATCAGTGCAAATCAGCAAGATAATGGAATCGGTTCAGACCAGGAATCATGATGTGTGAGACGAATCTCCTAGCGGCTGAGGAGTTCAATCTGATGGTTTGGACGAGAATCAGGCCTGTTGAGGCCTATTGGATTACGTGTTTAGGCAACAGTTTGGCCTCAGATCGCAATACGAGCCGATGTTCTGCTGTCGGCTCTCTGTATGGCAGCTTCATTCGACGATCGGCAAAGGTAGCAAGAAAGCGAAATTAATTGAGGAATATTTTCTTCATTAATAAAGGGATTTCTTACAAAGAAAGAGCCGATTGCTCAGGGAAGAAGAGGGCAAAAGCCAACTACTACTACTGATCCCTAATCTAGGGGCCGTTGCTGCCCTCGTCGTCGCTGCCTCCGGCGCAGCTGCTAAGAGGCTCCTCATCAGAGCTTCCATAGCCTTCCACGGGAGCCTCATCTTCCTCATCGTCATCATCGCTGTCGTCGTCCCACCAAGTGCGGAGGCGCTTCGCTGGTGGGTAACCTTCGAGGGAGTCGTCGTCGTCCTCCTCCACCTCTTCCTCAGAGGAGGTGAAATCGTCCCAGGAGAAGCGGTCGTCCTCGCTATCCGCCTCCTCTTCCCCTTCGACGAGAAATTGAAGGTCGCCCTCTCCGTCGGTTAGGGATTTGTCGTCCTCAGACCAGATGGAGGAATCATGTTCCTCCCTGTCCCACGTCGTTGGGGCGAGAATGTCGTGCGCCGCCAACGAGCCCCACTCCGGCGTCGGCTCGCGAGATGAGGAGGAGTCAGAGAAGACCGAAGAGGAAGAAGAGGAAGACATGGCTATGCGAGGTTGGGGGTTTTTTTGGGTGCCGATGGCCAGAACGGAGGAAGGTGATGAAGAGAGCTAATCGATCGGCACGGTTAAATAATGAGGAGCCTGAGAAGCTGAGAAGACAGGGCATAATGATGAAGAATACTGCAACGATTCTGCTCTGCTATGACATGACCCGACGAAGAAGGAACAGAGTGATTTTGGAATTATCAATTCCAAAACCAGGGGGGCATGTGTTATCACCAGAATTTGACCGAGTCAGAGGTGGGCCGCGATCAAGATGAAGTTGAAGGTATATACATGAAGAAAAACGTGAATCGGCCTGTTATGCTAAGGTTGGGCTAGTTGGCCCGTGTATCTGTAATATAGTAGATCGCATCTTAGAATAGAAGATAGAGTTTGACCCGTGCACGGTTAGGTGCACACCTGAATTAGAAAGTCCCCTGGACTATAAATATGTATCTAGGGTTTATGGAATAAACAACAACCAACGTTCAACCACAAAATCAATCTCGGCGCATCGCCAACTCCTTCGTCTCGAGGGTTTCTACCGGTAAGCATCATGTCGCCTAGATCGCATCTTGCGATCTAGGCAGAGACTAAGCTTTATGTTGTTCATGCGTTGCTCGTATCGAAGCCTTTTTGATGGCGAGCAACGTAGTTATCATAGATGTGTTAGGGTTAGCATTGTTCTTCGTATCATATGCTATCGTAGTGCAACCCTTGCATATCTAGCCGCCCTCACACCTATCTTAGGTGTGGAGGCGGCACCCGCTTGATCATTATTTAGTAGATCCGATCCGTTACGGTTGCTCCTTGTTCTTCAAGGATTAGTTTAATATCCGCAATAGTTAGGCCTTACAAAGGGTTGGAGGATCCAGCGGCACGTAGGGTGTCGTTTGCTAGTCCTAGACAGGATGTTCCGGGGATCAACCTCGTGTTGGTTTTTAGGCCTTGTCTAGGATCGGCTTATGATCACCGTGCGTGGCCGCGAGGCCCAATCGTGAGTAGGATGATCCGATTATGCGGTGAAAACCCTAAATCATCGTAGATCGTTTTAGCTTTATCTTAATCAAGCAGGACCACCATATATTCGTGCACCTCGTACGAATCATGGGTGGATCGGCTCCTTGAGCCGATTCACGAGATAACTCCGAGAGCCGATCGAGGCTCGTATTTAATGTTTACGTGTATGCCATGCAGGAAACTAAGCGAGGCATCTCCATCACCTTCCCGACCGGTATAGGTCAGGTGGCACGCCCTTGCACCAGCATCGGACGTGTGACCAGAAGGCTTTGCGGGCCGTTGCTCGGAGGGACCAGGGCCAGCCGCAGCCCTAAGTTGTTCCCGGCTCTACTGTGTTGCCTGTCGCTGCCCGCCGGTGGGTTTTGACCGTCAACACCTATCCAGGCCTCCTCCAAAGCTCAAACACGGTCCGTGGGGTGTGCCAACCAGAATACCAGATGGGCATACAACACCCCGTGTAGGGTGTCAAAATCCTGAACGTTTTTTTTGACGATGTACTCCCGTAGGCATACATTAATTGTAGTTATAAACATAATATTACATAGTTGGTACATATACAAGCAACATAATATGAGGATGATATAAATGGTTGTAGTGTTGCAAACTGTCGCCGCCGCAACTACCAAGAACACATGTCCTCCACCATCACCGGAGAAGAAGAGCATCAGTAGTTGGTCCACACTTTAGCGTTGAAGAAACCCCTAGTCATGAGGCGTTAAGGAGCCGCAGTAGCCACCAATCTCGTAAGACTGGATCTAACCCGATAAGGAAAATCAGCCGGAGGAGCCCTCCGAGCCTCTTCAACGCCGGATCCGGGGCCAGCGCCACCCTGCCCTTCAATCGGCCGAATCCCCCACCATCTTCCACAAACATGTTGCAGTCAAGACCGTCACACTCCAAGAGCAGCCCATCCTTGCCGCAACGCCATGACGCAGCGCCAAAACGCAGCCCCTCCAACAGCTTGGACTCCACAAGCCTCTCGCTGGCGTCAGCAACACATCCAGCGAGCAGGAACATGGACTGAGAGACCATTATTCCTAAGAGCACCATCAACATCGGCGAGAGAAGGAGCGAAGAAGAACCTGGAACCGCATCCTGAACGTTGAATGACTGGGAATCACTGAGATTTCTAAACAAGAGCACAACACACGACACAAGGGGCAGAGTCCTGCTTTCCTGGCAACCGGCGTCCGGTTGATATTTGAGGTTCGGTCGCGAAGATTCTCCCGCATATTACTCATCGCCTCATCGCCCACCGCCACGCCACTTCTTCCCTCCGACCTCATTACTTTTGTCTCGAAAAAAGCAAGAGGAATACGCAAGCGACTCCGTTGCAGGTCGTCGCCGCGGTCAAATCCGGCGGCGGCGGAGGCGGAGGCGGAGGCGGAACCGCGGCGAGCGTGCCCCGTCCGGCGGGATCCTTCGGGCCGGCGCCCCAGGGGGATATTCTTCGCGCTGGGGGGTGCTCGATTTGGATGAAAGGAGCGTGCCCTCGGCATGGGTACCCCCTCGCAGGGCTCGGCGGCCGTGGCGGCGGCCCGGGTCGACCTCTGCGCGCTCGACCTCATGCCCGTCTTCGCCAAGGAGATGGTTGCCGGCGGAGTAGCGGGCGCTTTCTCCAAGACCGCCATCGCGCCCCTCGAGCGCCTCAAGATATTGTTACAGGTTCGTTTCGCTCCTCGCACTCGCAGACGCAGAGAATACACCCGTACCTTACTACCGCGTTAAATTCAGTCTTCGTCGTCGCTTGGGAAAATTGAGGATTGATCACAAGATAAATCTCCTCGGACTCCAGTATTGTTTGCGGCGATTTGCTAGTAATTTCGTTCGTTAGTGGAATTTCCGTTCGTATGCGGATTTAGGCATGATTTGCTTCAGGATGTCAACGTCAAAATTGTCGGTCGAAAGGTGATTTTGAAGCCTGTGAATGTGATAACCCGCTCTTTAATACACGCCAATCCTAGCCCGAAAATAGATCTTTCACGTGATGCAGCGAAAGGTACTGACAGCACCATCTCTCAACACAAGTTGTATGTCAATGGAACTGATGCACAAGTGTGATTTGGGCGTCAGTTCTGTTGACATAGAACTTAAGTTTTTTCCCTGTCAGTGAAAATGAAGTACGAAAGAACACTTGGGAGTCACAGACTTGCAGCATCTCAGGATATGAGCTTACACATCCTGTATCATAAGCATGCCATGGTCTATTAGATATTATATTTTTCTCTGTTCAGCAGATTCTAGCTATACGTTTGTCTTTTGGCTGAATCGCTGAGATATGACCTGCCAGATGTTATAAGAATCATGAAATCTTGTCCATGCAACTCGTGATGCCATTTGGCAAATCCCCCCTTTTTTTCCGTTAAGAATGCTATTCTTGATGTGATATGTAGCAAGTTCCATTTCCAGAGGATTGATTATGTCTGCTCCCATTGGCCTTGTATATGCAAGATGCTGCAGTAACTACCAGCTTCTTAATTAGTTTTGCATGCCTAATATGCGTTTGATCTACAAGTTTCTAAATGATTATAGTTGCTAACATATGTTCTACTTCTGATTCTGCTTGTAGACTAGAACAAATGAGTTCAGGTCTCTCGGAGTTCTCAGATCCTTGAATAAACTGAGAAAACATGATGGTGTCTTGGGCTTTTACAAGTATGTAGCAACTCAACTTATGTACTTGTACAATATTACTACACAACATGCATACAATATTAAATAGCTGACCATGTCTTGGTACTACTTCAGGGGAAACGGTGCCAGTGTGTTGAGAATTGTTCCTTATGCTGCATTACATTATATGGCGTATGAGCGGTACAGGTGTTGGATCTTGAATAACTGCCCCTCACTTGGCACAGGACCCGTGGTAGATCTTTTAGCAGGCTCAGCATCAGGAGGGACTGCAGTCTTGTGCACTTATCCCTTGGACTTGGCTAGGACCAAGCTTGCCTTCCAGGTATTGTACTGTGCATCTGTTTGTTGTCTCCTTTGCTCCTCTCTTCAGCTTGCTTGCATTTTGGCATTCTCATTACTGTGCTTCTGTGCATGCATGTTCATACTGAATTGCAGAGCACAACCCTACTATTCAGTATCAAATTGGTTTTATAAGGCAATAATTAACCAGACAATCAATTGAGCTGTAGCAGTTTTAGAATTTATTCCCTTAACGTCGAGTATTCGTATTCCTTCTGTTTGCAAGAGGATCTTATTAATGATATCAAATTTTTGACCACTAATGTATACTATGCATAGTTCAAATACTGCGAAAATGATACCCTACACTCCTATAGATTGGTGAAAAGCACGCGTATAACTTTATACCCCTCACCCTCTCTGCCGAGAATTACAACACATATGCATGCACTCCATCTAAAATTACATGAACAGATATATTCCCCTGAATGTAGAAAACTAGGTTGGCTTACACCTTGAGACAGTTTGAGGGTGTGGTTTTGCTGTCATGGACCTTGGTTCATCAGTTATGCACCTTAAATTGCTAGACTTAGCTATGATGGTACACAGTCTTTTGGATTTTTCTGATGATTCATTTTTGTAAGGATTTGAGTGTTTGTTGACACATTAGTTCGTTGTGTTGAAGGAGGAGTCTTTCTTATTTGCAACAAATTATTAGGATGTTGCTGGGCTGTTGGAGAATTTGGTGATATAAGTTGCACTGATGGTAAAACCATATCATGTTAGCAAACCTCCCATCTAAAATCTCCTCATGGTGTAATTTGACCTACTTTTATAAGTCCGGGAGGCCTAACACCCGATTTTCTTGCTCAGGGCATTAAATAGACTTCTATAAAGTTCAGTGCATAAAATAGTCAGCCTATTTTTCGAATCGTATGTATTTCTGTTCAAGTCTTACATTATGCTGCCAGGAGAAAAAACGCATATTTGTGCCAAGTTCAGGGAGTAGTAAACTAGTAAATCACATTGCCGCTAAAATATTGCGCCTTAACTCTGAATTGTCCATCAGCCATCTCTTGTAACAAGTATGTTTTTTTCCTTGGTACATTTTATTTTGTTCTAAGAGTGCTGTTTCCTAGTTCTACGAAGATCCATTTTGTTGTTTGAAATGCAATTGTCTTTTACTTTCATCCTGTTGTGCTGAACTTGTTTGATTTTTCTTACAGGTCAATAACTCAGATCAACCTAGCAGTGGTTTGAAAAGGCCAAAAGGTCCACCTTCATATGGAGGAATAAAAGATGTCTTTCGAGGTGTTTATTCAGAAGGTGGAATGCGGGCCTTGTATCGTGGAGTAGGTATGGACATAGACTTCTTACACCACTAGTGCTTATTTAAACGTTATCTATGCTTGCTGTGAGTTGTATATATTCTTATTTTGCTTTTATTTCTGGATAAGCTCGTTACCTTTAATTTCACTGTGGCTGCCTGGTTGTTATATTCTTGATGTCTTAATATGAGCTTGCCCATTCAGGTCCAACGCTCATGGGAATACTTCCTTATGCTGGTCTTAAATTCTACATATACGAAGGGCTGAAGGCACACGTACCTGAAGATTACAAGAATTCTGTCACGCTAAAACTTTCCTGCGGTGCTGCAGCTGGTTTATTTGGCCAGACTTTGACCTACCCATTAGATGTAGTCAGGAGACAAATGCAGGTACTTTATTTTTTCCGTATACTGCTTCCTTTTTTAGAAGATCATATTAAATGTCCTTAACAACTCTGTCAACTGTTTTATCATGTTTGTATTTTCTCTATTCTTAGGTTCAAAGTCATGTACAGCATGATCAATTTGGTGGTCCACGAATAACGGGTACATTCCAGGGGCTTAAAGTCATCAAACAAACGCAGGGATGGAGACAATTATTTGCTGGTTTGAGCCTTAATTATATCAAGGTAGTCATGGTGATAATCCTTCGCATTTAGTTTTCTTGGGTACTTAACATGCTAATCAATTTTAATCTTTTATGTTGCTACTGCTCATTAGGCTAACTCCTTGGTAGTCTGAATGTTTTAGGAGAACTTTCACTCTGTTCTCATGATATAAAGAAAGAAAATCAAGTACTCCCTCCGATCCATATTACTTTATGCTAAAATGGATGCATCTATAACTAAAATGTGCCCAGATACATCTATGTTAGCATCAAGTAATATGAATCGGAGGGAGAGTATCTCACAATTTTGTTGAACTCCCTTTGGCAGCAAATCGTTGTCATTGAGTAGATTACTCTGGGTAATACTTAGTAACCTCATCTAGAATGTGGTCTTGCTGTGTCCTAATTATAATTTCCACAATTTGCACTTGTGAGTTGATGTTTCATTGACATGCAGATCCATATCCTTGTATTTAGTCTCACGTTTTGCTGCAAGATGCTTCCCAGCGGCACTTATATAACTTAGCCAAATCCTTTTTCTTTAACTTGATCATCAGTGGAGCACATTACATAAGCAACATTCCTAAATCGTTGGATGGATTGGCTGACTTTGCCACACTCAGTCAGGTGAGTTTGAGCCACTGACTCGTGGGGCCAGCATATGCTGGTCCACAGGTCAACTGACTCCCAAGTCACCAGACACAAAGTTAGCAAATCCCAACAACTAAAGTGCATGCTTAGTTAAACTTTGTGGTCTCTGCTACTTGCCCATGACAAGTTGTTAGCTAAAACCCCTGTCCGATGGAGTTCACTTGTATATGTATAATTTTATTGTTTTACCAAGATGTTGCTTCTGAATGTTGGTAATTTTGCAGGTGGTACCCTCAGTGGCTATTGGTTTCACCGCCTATGACACAATGAAGCATTTGCTCAAGATACCCCCGAGAGAGAACATAAAGTCCGATCAAGGTTCTACCTGAAGTTTCCATGCACAAAAGACAGCATCCGCAGCCTAAAAAATAGCCTAAAAAAAAGAAGACGCTTCTGCAAAGTGAATTTGGGAAGCTTCAAGTCCATCACTGTTACGTGGCAACTGTGTTCGCATACTTAACCCAGCTGACATATTCTTTCCATTATATTGTTTTCATATTCTCTTTTTTTTTTCCTTGGGCGGGGATAGTTTGTCCACTAGGTGGAATTCTGTCATTGGATATTACTTGGATGAAATTACAAAAATGTAGCTTTGAGCATCATTTATCTTCTTATGCCAAAATTGACGGTCTTTGTATTCATTAGTGTAGCGGTCTTATTCATCTTTCAGTGATCAGAAAGTTCACACATTGTTTGCATGGCATACTCTGGTTAGGTCGCAAATGTTTGTCTGGCATACCCTCCTTAAGTTGGTACTACTGGCGTTGTAGAGGATGTCCATTAACTGAATTAAGCTTCTTATTGTGACTAGATTGATAATAGTATCGGTACATGGAATTATTGTATGACAGTAGTGCATTGCTTGTATCATTACTCTGGTTAAGATAGCTCAGCATATACTCATTTAGGAACATATATAAATGAAAGGGTAATTGAATGCTTCAACTGGGCCGCTTGCGGTAACAATGTCCAAAGCCCATACGCGTGCTTGTGCACCCTGGTCAGTTCCCAGTTTACCTTGGAGGTCTGTATTCAACTTGTCCTTCTGGGCAAAATGAGGTGACAAGGGCATCTCCAACGGGTGATCCAAATGAAAGCATGGGTGATCCAAATGAAAGCATCTGTTTGGGTGGACACGTCTGCCCAATATTTTGGGTTGCGCGCTTCCAGATATAGGTTGTGGTCAAAGTATTTGGTATTTGGCCTTTAAATTTAATATATGGTATATAAAATCATAAGAAAAATATAAATAAGTTTAAATGATCAAGATTTATTACTCCCTCCGTCCATTAACAGATGTCCAGTGGTTCGTCCAAATTTGGATGTATCTATGCCTAAAAAATGTCTAGGTACATTCGAATTTAGACAAATGTTTGACATCTAAAAATGGACAGAGGTAGTACATAAAGTTATTGTTTAGCTACTAAATGACAAAGTACTTATCCAAAAAAAATGATATAAATGGCCTAGCCATTGTTTTCTTGGGGATTTTCGTTGTTATTGTTGTTGTTTGCAACATTTTTGCCAACATGCGCCCACATGTGCTCAACCAAATCAGGCTAGAGCTGGTTGTGAACCGTTTGGTTTCGAATTTCGTGATGCACATGGAGGATATCTTTAAAAGGACCACCTTGAGAAGCAACCAACTCTCCATGGTCTTCCCAATCATTATCAAACAGTGAATTATCCCGCTCTACCTCAACAATTATGGTGTGCATGATTACACAAGCGATCATCGCTTCCTACACGGTTTGCACACTTCATGCTCTAGCAGGGTGCCTGATCATAGTCCAACGAGTTTGGAGGATACCAAACGCCCTTGGAGGATATCAAACGCCCGCTCGACATCTTTCCGAGCTACCTCTTGCTCTTTAGCAAACCTTGCCTCCTACTCTGAATTGGAACGACGAATTGTCTTCACGAGCGTAGCCCAAGGTGGATAGATACCATCGGTAAGGTAGTACCCCTTGTCGTAGTGGTGGCCAGGGGACTGACCTCGTGCGAGCCAGCTATTCCGAAAAATGAGTGCTAAATCCATCTGTCATGTGAAGCAACGACTTCAAAAATAACTGTGCATCTCACATAATGGCCCTTGTACGACCCCTGCCAACCAAAAGGGCACTTCTTCCACTCCCAATGCATGCAATGTATGCTGCCAAGCATCCCAGGAATCCTGGAAGCGTTGATTGACATCAGACGGGCTGTGTCCTCTGCAGTAGGTTGGCGCAGATATTTTTCACCAAAAAGAGCGATCACTATATGCAGACCCCCGTACATCGCTTCCAAGCACTTGGACTCGCTCATCCAGACGTACTCATCTACGTAGTCACTGGCAACACCATATGCTAGCATCCTAATCGCCGTCGTGCATTTCTTATGAAGACATGCCTACCTTGCCAACTGCATCCAGTTTGGCGATGAAGTAGTCGTCGTAGACCTTGATGCCATCCATTATCCGGTTGAACAACGGTCCGGACATCCGAAAACAACGGCAAAACAACTGCAGCGTGAACAATGCCTTGTTGTAGTGGAAGTAGTCATAGAAGAGCATGTCCCGGCCACGTTCTCTTTTGCGGTCCAAGGCCGGCGCGCTCCCCGGCAAGGACCCCGGTACATGAGGATCTGCTCGACATTATGCTCGTGGATGAGCAACGCAGCCTCCGTGAGAAAGTCGTCGTCGGACTCGTCGTCTGAGGACGTGTCGATGAAGTTCTTGTAGAAGAACTCGTCGCCATGATCTACAGATGAAATGGGGCAAATTAGTTGACCCATTTCATCGAACACCTCGTGGGCGGGAGCAATCCAATGCCTCCATAGGGACCTGCAGGCAATGAACGTCCCGGCCGACTTGCGGCCTGGAAGCACGGTGCACGAGAGCTCACCTCCGCCGGCAACGGCGAAGCTGATGGCGGCGGGAGGACCTGAGACAGCGAGAGGACCACAATGTCGACGTCCTCCGATGCTGCGCTGAGGCCACGAAAGCACATGCAAAAACGTCGGGCCTCATCCTATGCTGCCGCACCGTTTGTCGGCGTCTCGACGTTGGTGTCTGCCCTCGATAACGGTCGTAAATCGCCGATCGTGGGGTGGCGGCGGAGCAGGGGAAAGTTGTCTGCGAATGAGCTGTGTTTTGGAAGGCAGATACGCAGGCCAGGAGAGGACAAGGGAAGACGCGAGAGACCAGTCCTGGTATCCACGGTCACGCAAACTTGACCCTTATTTGGGTCGGCTTTAGATCATCCCGTCAGTTATTTATGCGAGGAGCCATCGCAAACAGATAGATTATGCCCACGGTTGTTTGCGGGGATTAAAAGCGAGGCTCAGCATTTTGTTCTGTGCATCGCACCATGCCGAGCGATGCCGCCCACTCGCGCGCCATGGCAATGAATGCACGCGGCACGGCCCTTCTTTTCGTCACCAAAGAGATGGGCGCCCCCGCGAGCACGTCGCCGCAAGTCAACCCCTTTTCCGGCAACGGCGATCGAGTCGCTCCGCCGTCGCCGTCCAGGTCGTTTCGGCCCGGCCGGAGCGCGACAGCACCCACAGGCCGACCGGATCAGAGCTGACTGACTGACTGACTGACGCCGCAGCCCCTACGTATACGTACGTACACGGTACACGCAGGCTCAGCCCTCGAGCAGGCATGATTGGGCACGCACGGGACGGCCGTTGCGGCGCGCGCGTGGCGACGTGGGCGGCCGTATCGGCGAGGGGATTCGGCTTGTCCTCTTCCCGGCGCCGGCCTCCTCCTCCGCTCTGCAACAGTGACGCGCGCCATCCGTTCGTCCAGCGCTGCCCCGCGTTCGGGAGATGGCGACCGACCGTGCCGCTCTCGGAAGGTCGACGGATCGGGAAAGGCCGCCGAAAGCGACCAGCGCTCTCGCTCTCGCTCTCGCCGCCTCGTTTCGGGCCCGTGCCGGACGCCCGGCCGGCGAGGCGGGGTTGGCATGAATTAGGCGCCGGCCAGAGAGATTCTGCTGCAATGCTGCATGCCTGCATGCGGCCTCAGGTCTCGTGAACAGATTTTTTAACCAACGGTACTGTCGTCGGGAGATCGATCGATGGTGAAAAATTGAATTGAATTGGGCAGTTAGGTTCGGTACTGTTGGATTCGTCCACATCAGTGATGATCAGATCATGTCTGCTCCCCCGGGACGACCTGGCCCTTGATGCTGATAAGACGAGACGTGGTGGGACTGGGAGTCTCTGCAATTAAGATAGTGTTCCTTTCTAAAGTTCCTCCTGCAAGGTGTCGATCGTTGGTATATAGACGACACGTGTAAAAACTTGTGACATTGCCAGTTACACGATGAATATATACTGTACAGTACATACTTTCCCGCGGTTGACCCATACCTGGCCATGAGCAGCCCGGCCCGAAAAACTCGGGCCTGGGCCGAGAAATGTTGGCCCGACTGCCGGGCTGGGCCTGGGTAGCCCGAAAACATCGTTTAACACTACGGCACAGCCCGTGGCCCGACGGGCTTGGTGGGTATTTGGTCGGGCCGGGCCGGACTTGGGCCGGATTTTTTTGCGTCGGGCTTACCTCGGGCCGGCCCGGCCCGAGGCCTGGCCCTGCCCGACACATGCCCAGCTATAGACCCACGTAGGGACGTCGGCGCAGATCATCGGTTCATCACCGTATTATAAGTCAGGTGATAATGCCTTCGGGCACAGCTTGGACGGTGATCGCAAGACAGACGATTAGGTTTCCCTTCCCCCCGCCGGCTCCATCTCAGATCAATCTCGTCTCGGCATTACTGTTATGAAGGCGCGGTGGACCTCGGTCTTTTTCGATGGGAGAGCTTCATGCTTTATCTTTTTTCCCAAGTCTGTGCTTCATTCAGGAAGATGTGGCCGTGCTGACTCCCCTGAACATGAATTAATGTCCTTTCCGGTAAGCCCCGTTTCAGTGATGTGTCTAGTGTCACCGGAATGTGCATGGTGGTCTCTGGCGGACCTCGCTGGATTTGGTTTATGTTCCTTCTAATATGTGCTTCTCTTCAACTATGGCTGTTACTCTTGTACGTTTGTTATTTGGAGCCTTAGCACCATGACTTATCCTCTGTTTACTACAACATGTCGTACAACGACAAGCTTTGTCTGGCTCCAATGAGAGAGGTGTGAGGGCGATGGCACGCCTTCGGCTCGTTCGAGTACATGTAGATATAGATAGGTGGTTAAAAGAACCTTGTTGTAATTCTTATTTCTTTTAGGTTTCCATATACCGTTGATGAGGATTATAAATAGAACCGTAGACTTCTTGTAGTAAAAAAAAAACTTGGACGGTGGTCGATGCACTGCATGGTGTGTGCATGTGACTGAACTAGCTAGCTAGCCCAGCCCAGGATGCCTTTCTAGCAATTCCGTTCGGAAAGTTACACCGAAGACTACCCGCGTAGCTGGATCCACAAGAAGAAACTCCGTCGCAACTCTTTCGGTATCGACTCCACTGACCCCCGTTGTTGGGTCCGTTCCATGCCTCGGGCCCGGCCTCCTTGCACGAGTCGTCAGTGGGTTAGGGTTCATCGAGTACTAGCTACTTCTCCACCGAGCAACTCTTGCTTGCTTTCGGGTCACATTTCCAGATTTCCTACTGTACCACCGGCGGAGGATCGTTTCTGCATGCATGCACAGTGTTCGATCAGGCTACAGGCCGGGGACCGGTTCTACCTATGAAAGATAAGTCGAGGCGATCGAGCCACACGTGAAGGGAGCAACTGTAGCCACAGTACACACGCGTATCTTCTTCACGATCAACCGATGGCATCTTGCTTTGCATATCGTGTTCGTTCGTTTCAAGGATTTAAAAGAGAGAACTGCAGGGGCTGCACAGGTTGTTAATCTGCATTTTGTTTTGTCTACGAGGACGCCCTGTGTATAGATAGAGCCATCAGCATTCATTCCCGTAGCTTCGCTTACAAGCGCAGCAACGGGCTACGTTTCTACGTACTGCCGTTTCTGGAGGATTGGACGATTGTCGTTCCATGGAGGGGCGCCATGAATACGTACCGGATATACCCACCTAGCTACTGTCGTACTCCAGTCTCCAGAGCTATAATCCGCTTGATGCCTCGATCGCACAGTCGCACTGCACGTACGCATACGCCGGCATTTCGCTTCCGGCGAACGCAAGCGATCGGAAAGAATGCTAAGCCGGAACGTAGGTAATCATCGGAAAAAATCAGCCAGCTCTCATACGATAAACTTTGCCCTACTTCGGTGAGGAAGAGACGAGGACGGCGATGCATCTTTGCTGCGCTCTAGTGTTTGTAGTTGTAGTACTCGTTAGGTGGTTCAGTGACCTACTTGTAGTTTTAATTAATTTTAGGGTTCCCCATCCTCCTGTAGATGATTATTTGGAATTGGAACTTTTTTTAGTTGCACATGGAGTTGCGATGGGAGATTTTAGTAATTGCACGTAAGTTGCAATGGAGAAAAATACCTCAGACAATTGGATTTTACATCGTGATTCATTCTTCTCACGAGTCATAATTGACCGAGTTGCAACTAAGATTCGATGGCGTCACTTGACTGGAAATGTGCCACTTTTCAAAAATAAACCTCATTTGTAATTAAAATAATCCAATTATTAGTTAAGCTAATTCTCGATTGTCTGAGAATTAAGTTAGAGCTCATTGAACTCAAGAACCTTCGAATTTGCATCATGATCCGTGCGCTCTTTCAGTTGCAATTGAGATTTTTTAATTGCAAGTGAGGTTTGCAACTACTCGGTGTAGTCCCATAATGAGTGTTCTAATTTTAATTAAAAAATAAAAGATCTCCAAAATAGGTCTTAGATAATTCTAGCAATTGCCAATAAATTGAGGCTTTTACTAGTCCATAATAAGTGTTGTGATTTTATTTGAAACGCAAACTAAAACCACAACACTTATCATAGATCAGAGTGAGTAAGATGTTTCAATCACGATTGAGAACTTTTGGTGCAAGTGTAGTTGAAACTTTCGGCGCATGTGCAGTTGCAACTAAAACAATGATTCACACGCTACAAAAAGAATGCAAACAATAAAATTCTTATAGTACAAAATCATAGAGACGACATCACTTGACAAAGAAGTAGCTTAATTCTCAGTCGATCACTAGACCGTCGGATTGTGCCATGATTCGTGCTAGACATGAGTTGCAACTTAGATTTTTAAGTTGCGTGCATATGCGGTTGTAAATGAGATTGTACTACCTGCGCAATGGTCGCAACTGATAAAAATATTTCTGAACCTTGGATTTACTTCATGATTCACGTTTTTTCATGAGTTGCAACATAAGGTTGTGTATGATATTTAATGACATATGAAGAATTAAGCTTTATGTCCCTGGCCGTCCGAGTTGAAACATGTCTTAGATTTTTAAATTTTAGATGTGTCTTGTCATTCAAGAATTTTAACAAATCTAAGGCGTGTTGCACGGGACGGAGGGAGATATATATACTAAAATGTGCCGTTCGGCGCTTTCCCTAAACAAACGAAATCTTGCTTTTCCAATTTAGAGCACGGATGATTCCATGAAAGCGAGCATGTACGTAGAGGCCTATGTCTCTCTCATTACGTTCTTCACATCTGCTACATTACCCAACCGGCCGGACCGGCCGGACGGACGTGTACGCGGTACATGATTGTTCTCTCCTTTTTCATTTCTGGTGTAGTAGTTGTACGTGTACTTGCATGCCGTGACATGTCGCGCGGGGCCCGCCCCATTAATGGCACGTACAGGGAACGGACGTGCACATGTGCATGGCCCGCGTGTGGTGCACGCTTCGATCGGTCGATCAGGCCATCAGGGACAAGGGATCCCGGTCGATCGGGTGTGTCACGTACGTACGGGGCATGCATGCTATGTGTTGTCGCGTTACCTCCATTCGACCATCTGCATGGCCCATGCATTGCATTATTATGTTGCAGGTCATTCAACAACAACAAAAATGTGGCAGTTAGATCATTGCACTAGTCAAATAATTCGAAAGTCCGCACTGATGGAAAAAGATTAGGCAATATATTTATATTCATCAATAGTCTGTTTGATGTTTAATCCTATGTGAATTATTGATAGCATCGTGTGCTTACCAATTCTTGAGATCGGCGGCTTGGTCTTCTCGCTAATCTCTAATCTCGCGAGATCTGTTTCTCGGAGTGTTGCTAGCGTGTCGTTAGTCATGATGGCGCTAGGGGCTAGGGCAAGGTAGATGCTCTCGAGTAACGATGTTGGTCCGGAGGTGGTGAATTTTTCATTTGTAGTTATTCCTCGACTTCGTCGACGGGATGTGGCCGATCTTGGTCCAAGATAGCATGGGGACACTCCCCGATAGACGTGCCACAACGACATGTGCCTCGCTGCTTGTAGCAGGTTTGATCATCGACTCATAAAATCTCGTTGGCGATGGTGCTCTTTTGGATCCAGCAATGTGGCGGCTCCACGTCTCTTCCAACGCGTGTCTAGGCGACGTTGGAGTTTGGCGGTGGCCAATGGCATCGATGGGTGCAGGAAACCCTATGGATAGTTTTCTCTAAAGTTTTCAGGACACCTGATTCTGTTAGTTTGCATGTTTGTTTATTCATATAACTTGATTTTCTATTAATAAATACGTGAGTGGTTGCTCTAAAAAAGTTAAACTGCTCGAACCCTTTTAAGAGCATCTTCAAGGGAAGCCCTCATTTTTTCTGATTTTTTTCTCCGCAGAAAAGATTTGGGGGCCGTTCATACGCTTTTCCGCGAGGACAACAGATTTGGGTGGTACGAAAAGTTTAAACTTAATTTTGGCTCAGACCAACATTCGACATAATTTTACAGACTTGAAAAATGAAAACAAATTAGAATTAAACTAGAACAAACTAGACCAATGGTAGAACCCTACATCCCTTCGACGCTACTCCGTAATTCTAGTCAGAGTCGGGGTAGATGACCCCCGGCGGCGCTGCTCCTGATGGCACACCTCCCGTCAACGCTGCTCAGGGCGGCGGCCTCCTACCGAGACAAATTATCCCAATTGGTGGCCCGCACTCCTCTCGTTGGCGCATGTACAAATTATCCCCACCTACGGCGGTGCTAGCGTTCGGCCAAGGCGACATATGGGTAGTCGACTGACGCGGTGGGTAGAGCGGCGAGCGGTCGCGGGGTGTGCGCTAGGGTTTGGACGAGGTAGATAGAAATAGCGTGCGGTGAAGAAGGAAGAGCGGTGGGCGATGGAGAGGCTGCCAGGTGGGCCAGGGAGGATCATTTCGGGCAGATGGGGCGGGTTTGGCAAGCCCCCTTAGAGATGCTCTAACTAGCCTTGATCAATGTAGTACTACTATTCCATTTGACCGCATCGAGCTGCTGCAAATCTCAGCTGCAAGTTGAAACGTGTAGCTGCATTACCACACAATTGGCTCGAAGCAGGAAGCGAGCCACATGCAGCTCTTTTTTCAGATCACAGGCGCATCCTTAATTTGCCACAAAGCTTTGTTGGACGTTGGTAAATACGGAAAGGCCACCTACTCTGAATAAATTACAACCGCAATCTTTTGAGGGAAGCTACCTATAACCTATCCATCCACAGAAGAAGCCTCAAGAACGCTCCGAACTGCAGACCTGCGGCCTGCTGCTCCTTGTCTTCCTCTCTGGCGATCCGGGCTAAATGTTGATCTTTTGTCAAAGGTGAATGAATGCACGCGCTGCTTTCTGCATATGTGAAGCTCTACGGGCAGTCACTGCAGAGGGAGTAATTTTGTTTCCTGAAGGGCGCATATGGCTTCAGGGGCGATAATGGCCTGTAAGAACAGCATGCTAATTGAAGACAGAGATCAGGCTATTTGAGGGTCGAGCGGTACACAAATAGATGGCGGCCGAGAACGCGCAGATGGGCCATTACATACTATATCTTGATGAATTGATACTAGTCTAAATGGTAGCTGCCGCCATGGATGTAATCTGGAGAAAGCGAGCAATTATACTGACACGCGAAATTCACACGCGCACATTCATTCAGAGTCACAGGGTTATTGATCCCTAGTTCAGGAGTTCCCCAAACTAACCAGGCATAGGGGCAGAGCCCCATCGCACAAGTTTCTCTGATATAATGCAGGGTGAAAGTACCAAACTGCCCTTCTTCCTCCCAGCAGTCCAGTCACGCCTCATCGCCTTAGGTCCTCGCTCGAGCCACTCACTTTTGAGGTAACCTACGTAACATGCTGCTCATCACGAGTAGGTTAGACGGGGGTCCTAGCTAGCTACTCAACAGGATGTTTAGGTCCAGCTTTTCATCTCCGTGCCTTTTGATCTGCCTGCCCTTAGATGTGGCCACCGCATGCACTCGCTCGGCTTACCCCTCTCTCTCATCTTCTTTATAACCATGTACAACTACCAGGACAGCTCGAGCAGCCTGCAGTGTGAAGTTCAGTGAGTGAGAGAGGGTCCGGCTGCAGAGCAGAGATATGGGGCACCACTCCTGCTGCAACAAGCAGAAGGTCAGGAGGGGCCTGTGGTCGCCAGAGGAGGATGAGAAGCTCGTCAAGTACATCTCCACGCATGGCCATGGCTGCTGGAGTTCCGTCCCCAGACAAGCTGGTACGTCCTACAAATAGAACTGCGAATTCTGAGTTTCTGACATGTTAGTTTCATTTCAGCGTTCTTCAGCTTGGTACATTCTTGTGTGGGAGTGCAGGGTTGCAGAGGTGCGGCAAGAGCTGCAGGCTGCGGTGGATCAACTACCTGAGGCCGGACCTCAAGAGGGGGAGCTTCTCGCAGGAGGAGGAGGCGCTCATCGTTGAGCTCCACAGGGTTTTAGGGAACAGGTAAAAATCCTCGAACATGGAAATCAGATGTGCATGTGATCGTCATTCCCCTGTACTTGTACTGTGCGTGTGCGTGGCCTACACGCGAGTAATGCACAATCTCATTAGCTTGCTCGACGCAAGGAATGAAAGGGACGACACAAACAGCAATAGATCGAGCTAATACCAAATGTGCGTTGTGCTTTGCTGCGCAGGTGGGCCCAGATAGCCAAGCACCTCCCTGGCAGGACGGACAACGAGGTGAAGAACTTTTGGAACTCCACCATCAAGAAGAAGCTCATATCCCAGGCCGTGGGCAGCCTTCACGCCGGTAACATCCCTTCCCCTGCAGGTAACTGAATCATCCTGCGTTTCAACTTTCAAGTTGGCACTGAACTTGTAGTGGTGTGGTACCACTGTACTCTACTAGTACTAAGAAACTCGAGTTACGTCACTTTGGTACAGACTTGTACTACAGCATTCTTGACGGAGCGGCAGGACAAGGCATGGCAGCTCCACCCGGGTGCGCGTCGTTGAGCGCGCTGGATCACATTCACAATGCAGCTCAGGCAGGAGCCGTCGCGCAGTCCCCTCCATCTTCGGCGCACAACTCTACGTCATGGCTCAGCTTCGCCTCTCAGCCGATGTTCCTCCCCAGCCACGGCGCCGACCTCCAGTACGCCGTCGACGGGGAGTTCATCAGGCTGTGCCGCGCGGCGGAGAACCCTTACGGCCCCGAGAACGACGCCGGCCTCTTGGCTCAGGAAGTCGCCGGCGCCGCCGCCGGCGATCGGAGCTGCATCCCGACGTTTGTCGAGCCGAAGGGCGCCGTCGTCGATCCGGCCATGGGCCCGGTGGCGGACTTCATGGACGCCATCCTGGGTTCCTCGTCCACGTCGAACGCCAGCGCTTCGTCTGTCGACAGCTTCTCCGCGAACACCGGCATGCAGCTTCACTGGATTCCCTGAATTGAATGTTTACTGGTGTTTCGGTAGGTGTATGTATGGCTTGATCTAGAGCTCGCATCCTAGTAGAATCCCAATTCGTAAATGAAATAACTACCACATGGAGGACGTCTCCTTCCTAGGGTACGTACTTATACTGAAGTATTTGCATGAGTAACATGAGTTACGTGTAAATATATATTTAGGAATTAATGGTAAGTATATACTATATGATGGATACCAGTATGTATTTTCTTTGAAGAGCAGGATGTCAATGTCACACATGCAGGAAGTTGCTCAAAGCTTCTGATTAATCTAAAAAAAAGGTGTACATGAATTGAGTAGTTTTGTGTGCATGCATAGATGTCTACAGCCAGCGAGAAATGTTGATGCAAATCTACCTCGGATTTACAATACACTGTTATATGCATGCATGAGCTGTGAACATTACACTCGTGTTGTCAACTTGTCATCAGGTGTTATTAGAGAGAAAACTCCAAGATTACTTGCAGTAAATTGATCTAAGACTAGTCACAATGCATAGTATCATATAGAAGTATCATGCGTATGATACTACTACATGTTACTATCTCCACAATGCATGATATCATATACTAGTATCATAGTCTCCATATATTAATTGTTTTGTAGAATCTCAATGCAAATATGTGTACAAGATTTACTTGACATTATTTTTTCTAGTAGTATGTGCTATGATACGGTATCTACCTATGATACTAGTACACTCTCTCACATCTTTAATTGCAATGCCACATCAGCATTTTGCATGCATGGAATGCATGATACTACCTATGATACTCCCATTGTGGGTAGTCTAAGCTCAAAAATTGTGATGTCTGTCAGATGCAAGTAACCAATAAAGGCCCCGTTTGGAACACAGGAACTTAAAAACATAGGAATAGAAAAAATGCAGAAATTAAGATGCCATGTATTCTTGATTCCTACAAGGAACCAAAACCACATGAAAACTTCAAAAACGTTGTTTGTTGGATGTTACACAGGAAAAGCACATAAATCTTGGATACAAGAAGATGAAAACATGAGGTAAGACCTAATGTTAGTTTTCCTCCAAAATTCCGATGAAATTTCAAAGGAATCTTGGATTTCTATTCCTTTTTCCAAATGACGTCATAGGATTTTTTTTCCTATAGGAATCCTATCCTCCAATATTCCTATATTTTTCCTCTGTTCCGAACATGTTCTAAACAGTGTAAATGAGAGAACATGTCACAGCCTCATCACATGTGTACTTGGCTAGCTAGCTCTACTCGCATGGTAACAGCAACTGAGATTTTTTAGTTTAAACAGGGCGAACGTTTTTTTATAAAACATAAAAACAGGGCGAACGTTTTTCGGACACACTGAAAACTCCGGTACATTCTGTTGATCTCCTCTTTTTTTTTTCTGTTTCTTGAGCGCATCTTGATTTCCTCCTGTAAACGTGACCTGTTAGAGGAACAGGTCCGGATGGAGCCAAAGTCGATCGGGAAAAATCAATTAAGTTTGTGTCACAAATCGACCAGAACGGCAAGCGCAACGGTGGAGCTGCCAAGCACACAGGCGTAGGTAAGAGACAGGACTGCGCTACAGTTCTACGAGTGTCTCTGCTGCGGATCGAGTGGCCTACATGTTTTGGCGATCTTCAGAGAGCTGCTAGTCGATCACGGGGCCGTTGCACGAAAAGCACAAGGCATCATCACAAATTCATGCGCGGGCGCGCCAGAACTAAAATCGCGAGAGCTTTTTCTTTTGAGAATTTCTCTGCATTCATATCACGGAAAGATAAATGTTGTAGAAACACAAACACAAAGGACCAAGAACACCCAGAACACCCTAAGACAACCATAACCCATGAAGATCTCCGGAGCCCTGTATCATCATCCCATAATCTTGAGAGAATACCCCTGCAGCAGAAAGAACTGCAACCAAGCGCAAGCAGATCATCATCTTCGACCACGGTACAATTGCCACCATGCTGCTTCCTTCCTTCCTTGACACCAGCACCGAGAAGGCATGGACACCAATCCAACACGCCTGCAGCAGCCGTCGCCATCTTTGGCTTTGAGTACCGCGAAAAGTGTCCCTTCCGGAAGGACGGGAACTCGAGTCAACCGACCGGTCCAGCACCGCGGCCGGGCCATCCGCCCGGGCAAACCAGGAACTCCCTCCAGCATCAGCGCAGAGGAAGAAGAAGAACAACAGCAGCAAATCATACCGACAAGGAGGAAGAAGGGTCTTCCTCTCACCAACAGAGCGCTCGGCCATCTGGCCGATTTTGGCGTCGACGCTTCAAACCACCTCCTCCCCTCGCCACCAAGGTCGGCCGGAAGAAACTGCAAAACGTGAAAGCCGCAAACCACGAGAAGAACACAAACCCTAAAAAAGGAAGACAATGGTGCCATCTCCTTCCTATCCCTCGCCACCACGGCCGGCCGAGGAGAAGGCAACAGCATCAGCACTCCTCCGACTCCAGAACAGACTCCGCAAACTCCACGGTAGGGTCGAAATTCGACCGTGCCCAGGGAATCCACCCTCCCCGATCCGTAGATCTGAGAGGAAACCAGGCCAGAAGCTCGCCGGTGCCTCCACAAGTGGCCTTGATGGGATGGGGATCGAGCTCCAGCATCCTTACTCCGACGCGATGTCGCCTCCACCATCTCGACGCCGTCCCAGCACACAAAGCAAAGTCTAGGCCGGCGGCGGCGGGAGGAGGGGTGCAGTGGGGGCTAGGGTTGGGGGTCGTGCGGGAGGCTGCTATCGCGTAGATACATATTGTATGTCACCGCTCAAAATCGCGAGGGCTTTGATAAAAGAGGGCCGGGCATCCGAGATGCGCAAATTTCGCATTCCATTTGCGGCTGAACATGCGATCATATGGTGTGGGGCCGTATCTACGCAGCGCAACAACAATTTATCACGGTGTCACGTTCATGTCCTCGTGCACACGTAACTGTACAGCGGTGAAATGGTGATTGAGCCGATGATGATTTTTGCCTCCCGGTTTTAGTTCTTATTTTTAGGGCAACCCCTGGATTTCAGTGGGTTCTCTTATATGCCGCTTTAGGTATTGTTCGGTTAATCCCCAATCCAAGTAGATTGGAGTGGTGTGACCGTTTCAGACGGCCTTCATGCAAGGGGGGGAATATCCTTGATGGAGTAGTAACAACCCTGCATGAGATGGTGCATGAGCTTCGTAGAAAAAATTGAATGGTGTTATTCTAAAAATTATTTTGAAAAAGCGTATGATAAAGTCAAATATTCTTTCCTTCAATAGGCGCTCAAAATTAAAGATTTTTCTTATGAGTGGCATGCCCTAATTCATAATATTGCTTCCAGACTTCCGGTGAAAGTGTCTCCATGAAAGTCAATGATAACGTGGGCAGATACTTTCAAACGAAAAAAGGATTATGGCAAGACGATCCATTATCACCCATGTAGTTTAACATATTGGCGAATATGCTTGCTATTATCATTGAGCATGCAAAAGTTGATGGTCATATTGAAGGGATAGTACCGCGTCTTGTTGATGGTAGTTTATCTATCCTTCAATATGCTAATGATACAATTCTTTTTATGAAACATGACTTTGAGAAAGCAAGAAATCTTAAGTTGATCTTATCAGTTTTTGAGAAGCTTTCGGGTCTTAAAAGTAACTTCCACAAAAGTGAATCGTTTTGTTTTGGCTAAGCTCACGATGAGGCCTCCCAGTATGTTGATTTTTTTTGGTTGTGGGATAGGTTAGTTTCCTATTAGTTATTTAAGTATTCCCATTCATAATCGATGCATAACACTAGCTGAATGAAAACATGTCGAGGAAAGATTTCAGAGATGTTTATCGAGTTGGAGAGACAAGTTACTATCTCTTGGTAGACGTTTGGTTCTCATTAATTCAATACTCGGTAATATGGTATTGTACATGATTTCCTTCTTCTAGTTGCCTAAAGGAATCTTGCATTAGATTGGATTACTTCCGATCTACATTCATTCTTTTGGCAAGGAGATAGTGAGAAAAATAAATGTCAACTGGCTAAATAGAGTGTTATTTGCCGCCACAAGGACCAAGGAGGACTTGGGATTCATGATCTTGAGGTCAAGAAGTAAGCCCTACTTGGTAAATGGTTATTCAAACTTATTTCGGAAGAAGGAATATGTCAATCATTTTTAAGAGAAAGTATGTTGGCTCAAGGGCTTTGTCCGAGGTTATTTGGAAACCTGATGACTCACACTTCTGGGCTGAACTTATGGCGATAAAGAAAATTTTCTTCCCATACACTTCTTTCTCTATTAAGAATGGATCTCAGGTAAGGTTCTTGAAAGATACGTGATTAGATAATGCCACTCTCCGGGAATAATATCCTGCATTATACAATTGTCCATCACAAATCCGACACTCTTGGAATGGTGATGCAAAATTCACAACCGGAGGTGACGTTCAAATGTGTTCTTGTTGGTCCTAGGCTAGCTATCTTTAAATGCTTTGCTTCAGCATCAGGACATGGTCCAGTTATCGCAAGGATCTGATGAGATACGTTGGGATATTAATGAGAGTGGCAAATTCTCTTTTGATTCTATATCTAATGCTTTGATCCAATCTGATATGGTCTATGAAGATTCCTTTAAAGACGAAGGTCTTTGCATGACCTAGAGGTTGTTTAGTTGCATGTGCATGTCTATTTTATCGTGTGTATCTGAATCCTGATGAGGTAGATATAAGCTTAGCTAAATGTGCATGTCTATTTCTTAACAATCCTTAATGAACATAACGAGCCGAGCAAACCGTAATTTTAGATCATCATTCTTAACGTGTTTAACGATCCAAGCCTTAATGATCACGAGCTTAACGAGACAAGCCTTAATGATCCGATCAGCTCGTTAGTCCATCCCTACGTGAGATTCACGAGTTTGCTCATTTAGATTGTTAACCTTAACGAACAAAACGTGTTGATCGGCTCGGTTCGTTCGTAAAACGACCGGAGCTAGACAAGTCAAGCAAACGAGTGCTCATTAAGCTTTCCGAGTTTCGAGCTTTATATCCATCCCTCGCAACCTCCGCCTTGCCTTCTCAGGGTATCCATCATTAAGTAAACGCTGCGTTTTGACCTTTTATCTGAAGTAAATGATTTTAGTCTGTTTGCTTCTGTCGATATTTTACGCAGTAGACGCGGCTGGAAAATCGATGTGCCCGGCGGTGGTAGCCAAAAGTCAACGATCGAAGCAAATTCAGGAGACAGCACGCCACTTTACTTTGGAACCAAGCAGAATCCTTACATGGTGTGACAATAGTTGGGCAAAATGAAAACGCGTCCATGAATATACTCTTGTGCACAAACGAACGCCACATGTTGGACGATCCGGTGGCTAGCTCAGCTACCAGCCATGTTCTGAAGGTGAGCAAGCTTCTGAAGATGTTACTACGTATTACTTTGTGACGTTCAGTTTGTAGACCTCTAATGACGATGCTTTATTGAAAATAGAAATGGTAAGTTTTTTTTTTTGAACCAGGGAAAGGCCACGAAGGGCCTAGACAGTGCATTGATTATAGCAATGATTTACAAGCAGGACCCTCAGAATACAGAAAGATACAACCTCGTCCTGTAAATTAGCACAACGGACGGGTCCCTAACCACTGCTTCGGTTGAAAGGAAACTGCCGCCGGCCGTCGTCACCATCGCCGGGGAACCTGCCACTTGGGTCGATGACGCCGTGGATAGCCGCCGCTGTTCCTCCTAGAGGCTTTTTATGGTAGGGACCGGAAAATATGAACCGTCCAATCAGCAGATCTAATGGTCCACTTTAGTCCATACTAGTTGATTTTAAGAGTAGTATTTTTTCGCCAAAGAACAGATTTGGAAGGCGCAAAGACATAGATCGACCCATCTAATAATGAAAACTTTCCTTTCCTTAACATTGTTTATAAAAGTTCGTTACCTTATTTTATTTCTTTATATATAAGCAACCCGTGTAAGTGGCCATAGAATTAGGATCTCTTGGCGTTCGTAGAGGAAAAACTTATATTACTATGTTTGTTTATCTCTCACGAACGGGATGGAGGAAATTTAAATGGAGTGGCCAAATCTCGACCGACAATTTGTTCAACTTTACAAATTTGTTTATATGTGACTAAGAAATAATCAGAACGATAATTTTCTCACATAGTGAAACAATGTACTGCTTGCTTTTAGAATTTTTTTTTTGCGCGGACCTGTTCGGTGGTTTTGGGTGTCGCCTGAGGATCTAAAATTTTAGAAATCCTCACTTGATTGATCGTTAAAAACAAAGTGTAAAATAGGTTAAAACGGGCGGCCCTAGCTGGCGCTCGGTCGCCAGGTTTTTATTGAGCGATCGGTTTCCGACAGCTTAAGTAGAAGACATGCAAGGGATGGACCACCTTTTCTTCTCTCTCCTCACGTCACGTGCATTCCTAATTAGCCTGGCTAATCACCGCATGCAAATTTAGGGTCACCCATGAATATATGTAGCAGAAACCATTGTTTAAAATGATTTATCTTTCAAACGACAACTTCAAATTAAGATCCGTTTTCACCAATAAATCCGTCTCGACGAGATCTTCAAAACTAGCACCCATTTTAATATGTTTCGAGAAACTTTTTTTCTTGCTAAAAGTTATCAAGCCTCTCTATTTGAATAATCAACCCCTCCGTACTGGAGTGATCAACGGTAAATATATAAAATTATCAACCTGGTGCAGGGTATTGAGAAAAAGTTCTGCATGCAAGCACAAATAGACGAATCTGCTGATGTCAGCGGAATCTTTTCCAAATTTCAAACTTCAAAACGTTTTAACTTTCAAACGACAACTCCAAATTAAGATCCGCTTTCACCAATAAATCCGTCTCGACGAGATCTTCAAAACTAGCACCCATGTTAATATGTTTCGAGAAACTTTTTTTATGGCTAAAAGTTATCAAGCCTCTCTATTTGAATAATCAACCCCTCCGTACTGGAGTGATCAACGGTAAATGTATAAAATTATCAACCTGGTGCAGGGTATTGAGGGAAAGTTCCGCATGCAAGCACAAATAGACGAATCTGCTGATGTCAGCGGAATCTTTTCCAAATTTCAAAATTCAAAATGTTTTAGCTTTCAAACGACAACTCCAAATTAAGATCCGCTTTCACCAATAAATCCGTCTCGACGAGATCTTCAAAACTAGCACCCATGTTAATATGTTTCGAGAAACTTTTTTTCTGGCTAAAAGTTATCAAGCCTCTCTATTTGAATAATCAACCCCTTCGTATTGGAGTGATCAACGGTAAATGTATAAAATTATCAACCTGGTGCAGGGTATTGAGTGAAAGTTCTGCATGCATGCGCAAAAAAGACGAATCTGCTGATGTCAGCGGAATCTTTTCCAAATTTGAAAATTCAAAACGTTTTAACTTTCAAATGACAACTCCAAATTAAGATTCGCTTTCACCAATAAATCCGTCTCGACGAGATCTTCAAAACTAGCACCCATGTTGATATGTTTTGAGAAACTTTTTTTCGGGATAAAAGTTATCAAGCCTCTCTGTTTTGAATAATCAGCCCCTCCGTACTTGAGTGATCAACGGTAAATGTACAAAATTATCAACCCCAAAGTTAATTTTATTTTAAACATTTTAGCGAATATTTTTTAGTTTAGAAGGTATCAACCCGATGTCCTGTTATTTATCAACAGTAAAAATAATAACTACCAACCCTAAAAATCTAACTTCATTTCGAATATTTTGGAGACTCTTTTTAGTTTACAAGTTATCAACCCGGTGCTCCGTTATTTATCAATGGTAATTATAAAAAAACTACCAACCCTAAAAAGTATTTCATTTAGAATATTTTAGCGAACATTTTTTTATTTTACAAGCTATCAACCTGGTGCCTCGTTATTTATCAACTGTAAAAATAAATAAATAATACCCCTAAAAAGTATTTCATTTAGTATATTTTAGCGACTCTCTTTTAGTTTACAAGCAATCAACCCGGTGACCCGCTATTTATCAATGGTAAATATAAATAAATATCAACCCTAATTTTTTTATTTAATTTCAAATATGTAGCGACTCTTTTTTTGTTTACAAGTTATCAACCCGGTGCCCCGTTATTTATCAACGGTAAATATAAATACCTAGCAACCCTAAAAAGTAAATTTCATTTAGAAATTTTAGCAACTTTTGTTAGCTTACAACTTAAAAACGGTACTTAATTTGAGTAGCAAGTGGTAGTTCATTTGAGTTGCAAGTGGATCTTCCCACCCGTTATTTCCCCCCTTAAAAACCACTGGTCCGAAAAAGGGAATTAAAAAAATTAATCCAAAAAAACATGAATTACCGTACGAAATAACAATATAAAGGGAATTGCAAAAAAAAAGAATTGTCAAAAGGGAATTGCAAATAAAGAGAATTGAAAGTATGCGTCGTGCTGAAAAAAAAGAGCGAGATGCTCTGTGCATGCATGCAACAACTTGTGAGAGCTAGCCTCGTGCTGAAAAGTTGGCTCATTAAATACAAACCTATGAGATACTTTATGCATGCATGTAGTGTGAACGCTCTTGGTTGTATGCAACTTGCAAGTGGTAACGTGAGCTGTTAGTGTGAACACAAAGCTACATGTGAACGTAATTAAACACTACAAGACAAAAAGAGAATTGATTTCGCGCATGGCGCGAGCGCTGCCGCGCAAAAGAGGATTTGGGTTAAAACTCCATTGCACCAATATGCAGTTCTATCTAAATAGCAGTGGCAAAGTGTCGCCGACTTTAGATCAGATGGTTTTTCGATCGGGCCACCCTATTCATTTTGCCAGTTATTGTATATCCAATTTTTTTAAAATTAAATTAAAATCATGTGATATTTTATTTATTTCTCCGCTCACACATATTGCTTGTTATATCATATCTATACATCTCTTAGAGCAACTCTAGTCACCCCCACACATCGTCTGATCAAGCGTACGGAGGCGCCGTGACTATTAGCCGTGTATGGGGGTGCCCCTCCCGAGCCATGCCCCTAATAAGTTTTTAAAATTCAAACATGAACTTAATTTTCATTCATGTTTTGTTATATTTTATAAATTTGAATAAAATTCAACCTAAATTTAAACTAAACTAAACTAAACTAAAGCCTGTACCAGCTGTAGTCGAACTTCTCTTCATCCCCGTCCTTGATACCGCTAGGGCCGGCACTTTGTGTCTACGCCTCCTCCTCATGAGTTGTTGACGTTGCCGACGTAGAGCGCCCACACCTTGTTGACCCTCAAATTGTGGGCTGGAGCCGCTACCTACTGCACCACCGCTGCGTACGGCAACCGCTTCCATTACCGCCTTGAGACATCGTCGGCATCACTAGGATTTGGGTTGTGGCAGGGGTGGGAGGGGGCATAATTAAACGCGAGGAGGCGGTGGTGCATATTAATGTCACCACACGAGGAAGGCCCAGCGATTGCCGAACACCTCGCCTACGGCCGCCTGGGGAACCACCACCGCATTAGTCAAAGTTCACCAGCGGTTGTCCCAATTACATGGATGGCTCATCTTTCAGTAAACGATGTGGCGGCGGCGGCGGCTTATGGTTAGCACTCCTGCAGCGTCGGATCGGATCTGAGGCTGGTATGCTATTAGGTGCGAAAAATATTTCGTAACGAGATATTTTGGTACCCTACAAAATTGCCAAAATTTTGTTAGTTTCAGAAAACATTTCTGATTTCGGTATTTTTTTAATGTATCCAAAATTTACATGAAATCTTGTGGACAAAAAAAGGTCATGGACTCAATCGAATCATATAGGTATGCTTGGTATGCATCGAAATGTCCAGGTTGTGATGTAGTACGATTGCGCATTACCTGGAAACAAATCAATTCATATCTGCGTTATGATTTTCTTGCCTTGTGAATTGCATGGAATACGGACGCGGCTTGCCTGTTGCCTCTTGGTGCGACCATCTGTGCGACCGAATCATCCCACGGTTATCCGTGTTGCAACTCTCTTCGCTGGTTTTTTCCACGAAAAGGAAAATAGAAATACGGGCAAATATACTCGCGACTGGGTACCGATGCCATCTCGCATCGCAGTCTCTATAGAGCCCAGTCAGATCAAATTTTTCGCACCGGACAACGGAAAGACGGCGGTAGGGGCACGGCCGTATAGGTCGGCAACCCGAGGCCGCAAGAAGCATATGTCAGCGTCCACACGTCGTAGATGAACTAGATCCATGGCCGTGGCGGCGGCCACAACGATGTACGTGGTCCTGAAGATGGAGTGATAAATGGCGGCCACCGCAGCACTAGCCCAGCTGACTCGATTCTCTCTCGTGTATACATTGGCATGTCTCCCAATCCTCGTCATCGATTTGCTTCGCTGCCGCTGGAGATTACCTCTCGCAAAACTACCTCGGCTCGGCCAACGGCGCAAGGCCACCAACTCCACCTTACTCGGCGTATGCATCGTGTGTCCCCAACGAGGCCGCTGCGGCGGAGGAACTGCCGAGGTCGCGACTCCGCCGTCTGGTTCCAGAAATAGCCGCCGTCATGGCCATGTCTACCAGGTCCGGTCTGTCTCCGTCGCGCTCACCCAGTGGTCACGAGGAGGAAGACGATGAACATGCACACTCCCGTGGGGGTAGGGCGGTTATCTGGGCTGTGCTCCTGCTCTAATCGAGAGGACATACGGGGTACGACCGTATGGGAAGAAGAATAAAATACGGAAGTAGTTTGTTTTTTTCTTTTTCGTCAGATGGAAAAACTGGGAGCAGCCGCACGATCCTGAATGAAGGAAAGGTTGCACAGATGGTCGCACCAAGAGGCAACAGGCAAGCCGCGTCCATGGAATACCCCTCAAATACTACTACCCCGAATGACTAGTAAATTGTACCATAAAAAACCTCTCCTACACAGGGCCTCCTCTGGAGGTTGAGAGATTGATGCCGATTAACCGGCACCGAGAGCAGCCGCCTGTCGGCTTCCGAGTTCGATGGTCGGCAGAGGACCACTGATTGTGAGCTCCTGTTGAGAACATTCGCACCGCACTTTCCCCGCCGCAGCAGAGCTCCGTCGCCTAGTCGGCCATCGATCTTCCTTTTCCTATCGCTACCACATCGAGTAAGAGGAGGAAGAGAAACCGCATCTTGGAGGCAGAGATCGCCACAGCCACAAGGGGCCTTATTGATGGAGCCTCTAGCGCTTCCCCTCATCGTCACCTCCGGCTCCTGCCAAAGGAGCACCGCGACGACAAGGAAAACCAGTAGATGACACCGGATTCGGCCCGCAAAATCCAGTAACAAACTCCCAGCACAAGGCTGAAGACCAGCATAAAGCCGAACACATCTAAAACTAACTTTATTCAGACTACTATATACATGCATAAATCCAGCGCCTTTCCTAGTCCATCTCCGGCCGGCTACGCCGCCGAGCGGGACATCAGATCGGCCCGGCCATCCGGGAACGACTCTCAAGGTGGTGGAAGAAAGGAGAGGTTTCGAGGAGTATGGAGTAAAAATGGTGAGTTTTATCCTTTCTAGAACTGTAAAAAAGGAGGGGAAATTTAATGCAACTTTGCATCCCTTCGACCACTCACAAACCAGATAAATAAGGTGCTAAAATATAAATTACTTTGTTTTATCATAAAGTTTATTAGAATTTAAATTTCGTTTGAATAAACTCGTACGATTTTTTTTCGAGATTTCCGAGATTTCGCGGTAACCGAATTTCTGGTGTCCGCCGGTAAAAATATGTCACCGAGAAAGAAAAAAACCTTGGTCAAGAGTAACTCTAATTTCTGACTGCAACGAGTATAATAACGTCTGTTCAGAATCAAGCAACCGATGAAGAAAAATAAAATCGCGTAACTAAGGTAAATACAGCAGCCTTAAAACTGCAAACACACACATTTATAAAACTGCAAAACTGATACTAGTAGATTTACATAGTGAAACACAACCTCGATGGATCATCATAACAAGAAGGAAGAAACTGTGATCGGTCAAAGATCATCATTCAGATTTCAGAACCATCCTGCCTTTTTCAGTCCATAATGAAGGCTGAAAAATCGAAGCCTTTGAGAGCCTCCTTCCGTGCTTCTTCGATGATGACTTGACCCTCGGCCCTTCTTGCGAGGAATTCGTCGTCGACCTCGACGTAGCCCTTCTGGGTGTGCTCGCTGCGGACCCAAGCCTGGAACTCCCTGAATTCCTCTCCCACTGCGTAGAACTCGTGTACAAGGTCGTAGAAGCTCACTATTTCCTCATCCGTCTCCTCTTCTGGCGAAGGAATCAGCTCAGGGTTGTGGCGCTTCAGGGCCCTGAAGTCGCGAGGGAGACGGTCGTCGTCCATCACCGTGGCAAGGATGGAATCTACCTCCTCCCGATGTAGCCGCGTCATCTTCCTCTTCGGGGCAGACTCGTCGCCTGCTGCCAGCTCCGCCGCCTTCCTTTTGCGCTTCTCCATCCGACACTCCTCGCCGGCTGCCGCACCTGCGTTCGCCGCCCTCTTGTTTGCCGCCATGCTTCTGGCGGTGCGCTGATTGAACAAATCCTCCTCAGCAGACACGGTTTGATCTGATCTCTTGCCCCTCTTGTTCACCGTGAGCCGAAATGATTTGGGGTAGATTGGTGGAAACCTAGGTCTGGAATTGTGGGTGGAGGATCTGGTGTAGTCTGGAGATTATAAAGGCGGAAGCTTTTGTTCTCCGGAGAGTGACCGAGCGGGAGTCGAACTCGGAAATCGAAATCGAGGGCAGCACCTTCGGCCTCCTCCTCTCGATTACGCAAGAAGACGCTGCCAGTGGCAGGCCTGGACTGGGCCAAACAGCCCAATACATGTACCAAATTGGCTAGAAAGCCTGCCTCTCTGGGCCGGCCATACGCATGCACATCCTCTGTCTCCTTCTTAATAAAAAATAACATTGTCAGCAAACTCAAAATTGGATCCCAAGAGATGAGATGATGAGGTCTTTGGCGTGTCTTGCAGCTGATCTACCCACCAGGGTCAGCGAACTAATCGATGCAACTACTGCATCCTGGGATCGGGAGAAGATTCAGAAGTTTCTTGTGAAGGTTGGTGCTGATCTTATCTTGGGTCTCCCCATTTGTACACACAATATTAAGTATATTTGGTCCAGAAATTTTGAGAAACGAGACATTTTCACTTAGGTCTGCGTATCGTATGCTGGTCGAAACTAAGATGAGGAGGGACGTAAAAAGACAAATTTCTGGCTGTATATAGGGGCTACGTAACCAAAGGAACTGTCAGAAATTTGTCCTTTTTATGTGGCCCAGAATAAAATTTATTTTCTCCCGAATTTTTTTCGTGCCTTTGGAGTGCACTCCTTCACACTGCCATATTTTGTTTTTGATTTTTTGGAATCCTAGAAATGTGTTTTTGAAAAATATGAATTGTAAGGATCACTGGAGCTCGGGTGCTACTAGAGGTTTTCGTAAAATATGTACATTGTTGTATAAATTTGTAATCCGAGCCGCTCCTTTTTCCGTACGCACAAAAGTAAAAAGAGTTTCTCCACATTTGCCCAGCCTCCCGCCCCTACCACCACTATCACTAGTGGATAACTAACTTTGGTCTCCTCGGATGTTGTTGTTCCCTATGAATAGTCGTTCGCCGCCGCATCACCCCAACTTTGGGAGCACACCGCATTGTAATTCAAGATCCTGGTGCTCTTACGGGATCTACCATGGACGATGGCGCGAGCTCCATCCGGGGCCACACCGGTGTTACCATGGAAATGTGTCGTCACCTCGCTGCCCCACCTCGCCCACCTCCGCTAGTTTGTCACGCCCGCCTCTCCATATAAACCTTCTCCATCTTCGTGAGCCACCCACACCAGCAACCTCAACCCTAATCCTGTCGGCCACCAAAGACGAAGAAGACGATCACCACTCACACGTACCCGACTGCATCCAAAAATGTATGCCTCCTCGATCCCGTCTTCGGCAAGGTCCATGTGATGCTTATAGTTGCCCGAGATTTTTTTTAGTATTGCCTTGTGTTGGAGATATGCCCAAGAGGCAATAATAAAATGGTTATTATAATATATCTTTGTGTTTATGATAAATGTTTGCATACCATGCTATAATTGTATTAACCGAAACATTGATACATATGTGTTATGTAAACAACAAGGAGTCCCTAGTAAGCCTCTTGTATAACTAGCTTGTTGATTAATAGATGATCATGGTTTCGTGATCATGAACATTGGATGTTATTAATAACAAGGTTATGTCATTAGATGAATGATATAATGGACACACACGTCATTAAGTTCAACTTGCTATTAGCTTCCGATACATAGTTACCTAGTCCTTCGACCATGAGATCATGTAAATCACTTATACCGGAAGGGTACTTTGATTACATCAAACTCCACTACGTAAATGGGTGGTTATAAAGATGAGATTAAGTATTCGGAAAGTATGAGTTGAGGCATATGGATCAAGAGTGGGATTTGTCCATCCCGATGACGGATAGATATACTCTGGGCCCTCTCGGTGGAATGTCGTCTGATTAGCTTGCAAGCATGTGACTGGTTCACAAGAGATGATATGCCACGGTACGAGTAAAGAGTACTTGTCGGTGACGAGGTTGAACAAGGTATGGTGATACCGATGATCGAACCTCGGACAAGTAGAGTATCGCGTGACAAAGGAAATCGGTATCGTATGTAAATGGTTCAATCGATCACTAAGTTATCGTTGAATATGTGGGAGCCATTATGGATCTCCAGATCCCGCTACTGGTTATTGGTCAGAGAGAAGTCTCAGCTATGTCTGCATAGTTCACGAACCGTAGGGTGACACACTTAAGGTTTGATGTCATTTTAAATAGATATGGAATATGGAATGGAGCTCGAATGTTGTTCGGAGTCTCGGATGGGATCCAAGACATCACGAGGAGGTTCGGAATGGTCTGGAGAATAAGATTCATATATGGGAAGTCATTTTCCGGGGTTCGGAAAAAGTCCGATGTTTTGACCGGAGCTTCTAGAAGGTTTTGGAAGGACCGGAATAGTCCGGAATATTGTGGAAGGTTCCGGAAGTGTCCGGGACGACCCAGGCTCTCTAAGGAAGTCTGGAGGCTTCCATAATAGGTGTATCCACATTTTCCTTAAAGGTTAAGAAGTTTCCCCTAAGGCAGATTCGGATTTGGCAAAAGAGTCCTAGTTCTAGTAGGTTTCGGCTGACAGAAACCTACCGAAACTCTCCCAAACTTTGGGGGCAGGTCTTGGACGACCCAAGGACCTTTTCCACCTATAAAAGGAGGGCAAGGGGAGCCCCAAGAGCTCCACAAGTCGCAGCCCTAGCTCCCCATCTCCCAAACCCTAGCTACTCCCTCCTCCTTCTTCTCCCGCAGCGCTTACGGCGAAGCCCTGCCGGAGATCTCCACCACCACCGTCACCACACCGTCGTGCTGGCGGGATTCCGAGGAGGATCTACTACAACCACTGCCTGCTGGAACGGGGAGAAGGACGTCGTCATCAACACCGAACGTGTGACCGTGTACGGAGGTGCTGCCCGACTGTGGCACCGTCAAGATCTTCTACGCGCTTTTGAAAGCGACAAGTGATCGACTACAGCAACAACGAGATCTAATCTCGTAGGCTTTGGAAATCTTCGAGGGTTAGTCTCATGATCTTCTCGTTGCTACCATCTTCTAGATTGGATCTTGGCTTGTTATTCGTTCTTGCGGTAGGAAATTTTTTGTTTTCTATGCTACGAATCCCATCAGTGGTATCAGAGCCGTGTCTATGCATAGATTGGGTGCATGAGTAGAACACAATAGTTTTGTGGGCGTTGATGCTTTTGTTGTCTTTAGTTCGTGTACTTTGCATCTTGCGGGATGGTGGGATGAAGCGGCTCGGGCTAACTTTACATGACCGCGTTCATGAGATTTGCTCCACGCTTGACATGCAACTTGTATTGCATAAGTGGCTTTGCGGGTGTCTGTCTCTCCCACCATAGTGAAGATTCAATCTACTCTTTCTATTGACAATACTAGTATCACCGTTGTGGTTCATGTTCGTAGGTAGATTGGATCTTGCTCGAAAACCCTAAACCACGTAAAATATGCAAACCAAATTAGAGGCGTCTAACTTGTTTTTGCAGGGTTTGGTGATGTGATATGGCCATGATGTGATGATGAATATGTATGAGATTATCATTATTGTATTATGGCAACCGGCAAGAGCCTTATGGTTGTCTTTATATTTCATGTAGTAGTATTATTTTAAAGTAGTTGTAATAGTTGCTACATGTGGAGAACAACCATGAAGACGGCGCCATGGACCTTGACGCTACACCGACGATGATGGAGATCATGCCCGTTGATGATGGAGATCGTGTCCGTGCTTTGGAGATGAAGATCAAAGGCGCAAAGACTAAAGGGCCATATCATATCACATATGAATTGCATGTGATGTTAATCCTTTATGCATCTTATCTTGCTTAGATCGCGACGGTAGCATTATAAGATGATCCCTCACTTTAATATCAAGATAATAAAGTGTTCTCCCCTCGTATGCACCGTTGCTACAGTTCGTCGTTTTGAAGCATCTCGTGATGATCGGATGTGATAGATTCTACGTTCACATACAACGGGTGTAAGCCATGTTGCACACGCAGAAATACTTGGGTTTGCTTGACGAGCCTAGCATGTACAGACATGGCCTCGAAACACATGAAACCGAAAGGTTGAACACGAGTCATATGGATGATATGATCAACATGTTGATGTTCACCATTGAAGCTACATCATCTCACGTGATGATCGGTTTTGGTGTACTGGATATGGATCGTGTACCACTAAACAACTATGAGGGATGTTGTATTAAGTGGGAGTTCATTAGTAATTAGATTAAGACATGAACTAATTATCATGAACATAGTCTGAATAGTATTTTGAATTAAATTTGTAGAATTGGCATCCGTTATCTACCATGTGCTAGTCTTGTAATTGAGATAGAAATATTGTTAAGTCTGACAAGAAACTTTACGGACTGGTACCGTATTGTTAAAGAATCAAGAAATGATTAAGTCCTATTGCAAACTTTTCGTAAACCTCACATTGCTGATTCAAAGAACAATGGTTTCAATTAGTACCTAAAATCATCTTGTCTCCGTGAAACTTGAAGTTCAAATCCGTTTGAAAAGTAAGGAGCTGGAAATTTTGTTTTCAGAAATAAGCGAGGTATGAGATATATGTGATATCTAAGACCTTATTGCAAGATGATAGAATATAATCTAGTGAGACTACATAAACTCATAATTTTTATGGGGATGTACGAAGGTTGAAGACGCTAGGCGTCCCGATCCTCCAACTAGTTGGGCACTAACGATATTCGCATATCCATGAAATGATCGTCCTTAGTATGCACCGTTGCTAAGACTCGTCGTTTCGAAGCATCACGTGATGATCGGGTGTTATAGATTCTACGTGTGCATACAACGGGTGCAAGCCAGATTTGCACATGCGAATATCGAGGTTAAACTTTATGAGCCTAGCATGTACAGACATGGTCTCAGAAAGTCGTCATGATTGGATGGATAAAAATTATGAGTGAAATTGTTCATCACATTAAAAGGTTACTAATAGTGAAATTCGGAACACTTGTCATATGATGATCAACTTCAAAGTAAGAACCTCAAGGTTATTGGTATTTTACCAACAAACCTACAAGTTATTGATGTTGAAGTGTTTTTCTGAATAATGAGGAAAGCTAAAAGAGAAACTACAAAAGATTTTTGGCAAAAATAAAGAAAAGATTAGAAAGTCTAGCTCAGGTGTATATAGATGATATACATGTTATGAATGTATTCCTTGTTTGGTCACACAATGAAATTCTTGGGTATTTGTACCATATTGGTTGGTATGAAGTGTCATACAAAACAACGCAATACAAGAATACAATGGCCTAAGTGACTGACAAGGAATATCATAGGAATGCACGTCTGGAACAAAAATAAAGTGTTATTATGTTCGTCGTTGGCATTCTATCTGGCCCTTCAGATTTATAATAAAGAACTTCATAATTATTGTTTTGTGGTCAAATGAAAACAATGAGTTGTTCAAATTTTGACAGTATTCCATGTACGATGGATAAGTTATTATAAATCTTTATGGTAAAACATACATGCATAACACTGACACTAAAATGCCATAAGGAAAATGATTTGAATTCCACTTATTTGTGGAACCGCCATTTAGGTCATGTTAGAAAGGAACGCATGAAGAAACTCCATGCAAATGAATTTTTGGAGTCATTTGTTTTTTGAATCATTTGGCGCTTGCAAATCTTTTCTAAAAAGAATGACTGAAATACCGTTCATAGGCCAAGAGTTGAACGGGCAACTAATTTAGTGGAAACATACATGATGATGTGTATGGTTCACTAGGCATAGTTGTGTGTGTAAGATTCTTCTACTTCATGAAAATTTCCAACAATGAATTGAGTATATATATGTGGATATATTTATTCGATAAGGAAGAAGTTTGAAACATTTGAATGGATTTAAATAAATTTCAGCATGAAGTGGAAATCATCGTAATAGAAAGGTCAAATATCTATGATTGGATCATGGTGGAAATATTTGAATTACGAGTTTTAGCGAACATGTAAGAGAGTTATGAAATTGTTCTACAACTCATGTTCCTTGGAGTATCATAGTGATGATGGAGTATCCGAGAAACGTATCCAAACCTTGTTGGGTTAATGATGAGATAATATGACACCATTATATTTTTGTGGATTATGCTTTAGAGACTACCGCTTTTACACTGAATAGAGCATCATCATGATCCGTTGAAATGACACCATACGAGTTATGGCATGGGTATGAACCCTAATAGTCCTTTCTTAAATTTTGGTATGCATAGCATACGTAAATAAGTTTACAACCAAAATCGGATGAATGTCTTTGTTGGTTATCTCAGAGATTTTATTGGGAATTCTTTCCACTATGGAGATAAAGACAAAAGTGTTTGTCAATGTTTCTTATTTCCAAGAAATTGTTTCTAGCGAAGTATTTGAGTGGGAGGACAATAGAACTTGATAAGGTTGATGAACCTGAGCATAATGATAAGATTAGCGCAGCATCGGAAATGGTTCCGGAAGCGGCCACGACGATCATGGCTCCCATGACTACAAAGTATTTTAGCTATGGAGATCGAAGTACCTATTGAACCTTGTAGGTATGGTTTACTTTATGATCAAATAAATGATTTGTGGACAAAGGATTGATTTTAAACAATGATAAACCAACTACATACAAAGAAGTTATGATGGGCCCTGACTCCGTTAAAATGGCTATGCGCCATGAAATCCAAGATAGGTGAATACTTTTTGAAAGTAAATGGATCTATAAAATTGATAGACTTGGATGGAACATTGATACGCGTAAAGCACACGCCCGTTGGGAACCCCAAGTGGAAGGTGTGATGCGTATAGCAGCAAGTTTCCCTCAGTAAGAAACCAAGGTTTATCGAACCAGTAGGAGTCAAGGATCACGTGAAGGTCGTTGGTGACGGAGTGTAGTGCGGCGCAACACCGGAGATTCCGGCGCCAACGTGGAACCTGCACAACACAATCAAAGTACTTTGCCCCAACGTAACGATGAGGTTGTCAATCTCACCGGCTTGCTGTAAACAAAGGATTAAATGTATAGTGTGGATGATGATGTTTGGTTGCGAAGAACAGTAAAGAACAATTGCAGTAGATTGTATTTCAGATGTAAAGAATGGACCGGGGTCCACAGTTCACTAGTGGTGTCTCTCCCATAAGATAAATATCATGTTGGGTGAACAAATTACAGTTGGGCAATTGACAAATAAAGAAGGCATAACAATGCACATACATATATCATGATGAGTACTATGAGATTTAATCAGGGCATTACGACAAAGTACATAGACCGCTATCCGAAGCATGCATCTATGCCTAAAAAGTCCACCTTCAAGTTATCATCCGAACCCCTTCCAGTATTAAGTTGCAAACAACAGACAATTGCATTAAGTATGGTGCATAATGTAATCAACACAAATATCCTTAGACAAAGCATTGATGTTTTATCCCTAGTGGCAACAACACATCCACGACCTTAGAACTTTCTATCACTGTCCCAGATTCAATGGAGGCATGAACCCACTATCGAGCATAAATACTCCCTCTTGGAGTTACAAGTATCAACTTGGCCAGAGCCTCTACTAGCAACGGAGAGCATGCAAGAACATAAACAACATATATGATAGATTGATAATCAACTTGACATAGTATTCAATATTCATCGGATCCCAACAAACACAACATGTAGCATTACAAATAGATGATCTTGATCATGATAGGCAGCTCACAAGATCTAACATGATAGCACAATGAGGAGAAGACAACCATCTAGCTACTGCTCATAGTCCAGGGGTGAACTACTCACACATCGATCCGGAGGCGATCATGGTGATGAAGAGACCTCCGGGAGATGATTCCCCTCTCCGGCAGGGTGCCGGAGGCGATCTCCTGAATCCCCGAGATGGGATTGGCGGCGGCGGCGTCTCTGGAAGGTTTTCCGTATCGTGGCTCTCGGTACTGGGGGTTTCGCGACGAAGGCTTTAAGTAGGCGGAAGGGTAGGTTTAGGGGCGGCGCGAGGGCCCCACACACCAGGGCGGCGCGGGCCCAGCCCTGGCCGTGCGGCCCTGGCGTGGCGGCGCCTCGTCGCCCCACTTCGTAATCCTTTCGGTCTTCTGGAAGCTTCGTGGAAAAATAAGACCCTGGGCGTTGATTTCGTCCAATTCCGAGAATATTTCCTTTGTAGGATTTCGAAACCAAAAACAGCGAAAACAGACAATCGGCTCTTCGGCATCTCGTCAATAGGTTAGTGCCGGAAAATGCATAATAATGACATATAATGTGTATAAAACATGTGAGTATCATCATAAAAGTAGCATGAAACATAAGAAATTATAGATACGTTTGAGACGTATCAAGCATCCCCAAGCTTAGTTCCTACTCGCCCTCGAGTAGGTAAACGATAACAAAGATAATTTCTGAAGTGACATGCTATCATAATCTTGATCAATACTATTGTAAAGCATATGAGATGAATGCAGCGATTCGAAGCAATGGTGAAGACAATGAGTAAACAAATGAATCATATAGCAAAGACTTTTCATGAATAATACTTTCAAGACAAGCATCAATAGGACTTGCATAAGAGTTACTCATAAAGCAATAAATTCTTAGTAGAAAGCTTTGAAACAACACAAAGGAAGATATAAGTTTCAGCGTTTGCTTTCAACTTCAACATATATATCTCATGGATAATTGTCAACACAAAGTAATATAACACGTGCAATAGGTAAACATGTAGGAATCAATGCACACAGTTTACACAAGTGTTTGCTTCTGAGATAGAAAGAAGTAGGTAAACTGACTCAACAATAAAGTAGAAGATAGGCCCTTCGCAGAGGGAAGCATGGATTACTATATTTGTGCTAGAGCTTTTCGTTTTGAAAACATAGAAACAATTTTGTCAACGGTAGTAATAAATCATATGTGTTATGTATGAGATATCCTATAAGTTGCAAGCCTCATGCATAGTATACCAATAGTGCTCGCTCCTTGTCCTAATTAGCTTGGATTAACATGGATTATCATTGCATAGCATATGTTTCAACCAAGTGTCACAAAGGGGTACCTCTATGCCGCTCGTACAAAGGTCTAAGGAGAAAGCTCGCATTGGATTTCTCGCTTTTGATTATTCTCAACTTAGACATCCATACCGGGACAACATAGACAACAGATAATGGACTCCTCTTTAATGCATAAGCATTCAAAAACAGATAAAATTCTCATAAGAGATTGAGGATTAATTGTCCAAACTGAATCTTCCACCATGGATCATGGCTTTAGTTACCGGCCCAATGTTCTTCTCTAACAATATGCATACTTAAACCATTTGATCATGAAAATCACCCTTACTTCAGACAAGACGAACATGCATAGCAACTCACATGATATTCAACAAAGGTAATAGTTGATGGCGTCCCCAGAAACATGGTTACCGCTCAACAAGCAACTTATTAAGAAATAAGATACATAAGTACATATATATTCTTCACCACAATAGTTTTTAAGGCTATTTTCCCACGAGCTATATATTGCAAAGACAAAGAATAGAATTTTAAAGGTAGCACTCAAGTAATTTACTTTGGAATGGCAGAGAAATACCATGTAGTAGGTATGTATGGTGGACACAAATGGCATAGTTTTTGGCTCAAGGATTTGGATGCACGAGAAGAATTCCCTCTCAATACAAGGCTAGGCTAGCAAGGTTGTTTGAAGCAAACTCAAGTATAAAGCGGTGCAGCAAGACTCACATATGAACATATTGTAAGCATTATAAGACTTTACATCGTATTCCTTGTTGTTCAAACACCTTAACCAGAAAATATCTAGACTCTAGAGAAACTAATCATGCAAACCAAATTTTAACAAGCTCTATGTAGTTCTTCATTAATAGGTGCAAAGTACATGATGCAAGAGCTTAAACATGATCTATATGAGCACAACAATTGCCAAGTATCAAATTATTCAAGACATTATACCAATTACCATATGCAGCATTTTCTGTTTCCAACCATATAACAATGAACGAAGTAGTTCAACCTTCGCCATGAACATTAAGAATAAAGCTAAGAACATATGTGTTCATTCGAAACAGCGGAGCGTGTCTCTCTCCCAAACAAGGAATGCTAGGATCCGATTTTATTCAAACAAAAATAAAAATAAAAACAAACAGACGCTCCAAGTAAAGCACATAAGATGTGATGAAATAAAAATATAGTTTCACTAGAGGTGACCTGATAAGTTGTCGATGAAGAAGGGATGCCTTGGGCATCCCCAAGCTTAGATGCTTGAGTCTTCTTAAAATATGCAGGGATGAACCACGGGGGCATCCCCAAGCTTAGATTTTTCACTCTTCTTGATCATATTGTATCCTCCTCCTCTCTTGACCCTTGAAAATTTCCTCCACACCAAACTCAAAACAAATTCATTAGAGGGTTAGTGCATAATTGAAAATTCATATATTCAGAGGTGACATAATAATTCTTAACACTTCTGGATATTGCACAAAGCTACTGAAGGTTAATGGAGCAAAGAAATCCATCAAACATAGCAAAACAGGCAATGCGAAATAAAAGGCAGAATCTGTCAAAACAGAACAGTCCGTAAAGATGAATTTTTCTGGGGCACTTAACTTGCTCAGATGAAAATTCCCAAATTTAATGAAAGTTGCGTACATATCTGAGGATATTGCACGTAAATTGGCAGATTTTTCTAAATTTTCTACAGCAGGGGCGGCTCAATTTCGTGACAGCAAGAAATCTGTTCCTGCGCAGTAATCCAAATCTAGTATTGACTTTACTATCAAAGACTTTACTTGGCACAACAATGCAATAAAATAAATATAAGTAGAGGTTGCTACAGTAGTAACAACTTCCAAGACTCAAATTTAAAATAAAATTGCAGAAGTAAAATAATGGGTTGTCTCCCATAAGCGCTTTTCTTTAACGCCTTTCAGCTAGGCGCAGAAAGTGTGAATCAAGTATTGTCAAGAGACGAAGCATCAACATCATAATTTGTTCTAATAATATAATCATAAGGTAACTTCATTATCTTTCTAGGGAAGTGTTCCATACCTTTCTTGAGAGGAAATTGATATTTAATATTACCTTCCTTCATATCAATGGTAGCACCAACAGTTCGAAGAAAAGGTCTTCCCAATATAATGGGACAAGATGCATTGCATTCAATATCCAAGACAACAAAATCAACGGGGACAAGGTTATTGTTAACCATAATACGAACATTATCAATCCTCCCCAAAGGTTTCTTTATAGCATTATCAGCAAGATTAACATCCAAATAACAATTTTTCAATTGAGGCAAGTCAAGCATATCATAGATTTTCTTAGGCATAACGTAAATACTTGCACCAAGATCACATAAAGCATTACAATCAAAATCATTGACCCTCATCTTAATGATGGGCTCCCAACCATCTTCTAACTTCCTAGGAATAGAAGTTTCAAGTTTTAGTTTCTCTTCTCTAGCTTTTATGAGAGCATTTGTAATATGTTTTGTAAATGCCAAATTTATAGCACTAGCATTGGGACTTTTAGCAAGTTTTTGTAAAAACTTTATAACTTCAGAGATGTGACAATCATCAAAATCTAAACCATTATGATCTACAGCAATGGGATCATTGTCCCCAATATTTTGAAAAATTTCAGCAGTTTTATCACAAACAGTTTCAGCAGTTTTAGCAGTTTCAGCCAATTTTGCACGCTTTGCACTAGGAGTAGAAACATTGCCAACACCAATTATTTTACCATTGATAGTAGGAAGTGTAGCAACATGTGAAGCATTATCATTACTAGTGGTGGTAATAGTCCAAACTTTAGCTACATTATTCTCTTTAGCAAGTTTTTCATTTTCTTCTCTTTTCCACCTAGCATGCAATTCAGCCATCAATCTAATATTTTCATTAATTCGAACTTGGATGGCGTTTGCTGTAGTAACAATTTTATTATAATTATCCTTATTAGGCATCACTTTCAATTTTAAAAGATCAACATCAGAGGCAAGTCTATCAACCTTAGAAGCAAGAATATCAATTTTATCAAGCTTTTTCTCAACAGATTTATTAAAAGCAGTTTGTATACTAATAAATTCTTTAAGCATGGCTTCAAGACCAGGGGGTACACTCCTATTATTGTTGTAAGAATTCCCATAAGAATTACCATAACCATTACTATTAGCAGAAGGATATGGCCTATAGTTGTTACCGGAATTATTCCTATAAGCATTGTTGTTGAAATTATTACTTTTAATGAAGTTCACATCAACATGTTCTTCTTGGGCAACCAATGAAGCTAAAGGAACATTATTAGGATCAACATTAGATCTACCATTCACAAGCATAGACATAATAACATCAATCTTATCACTCAAGGAGGAGGTTTCTTCAACAGAATTTACCTTCTTACCTTGTGGAGCCCTTTCAGTGTGCCATTCGGAGCAATTGATCATCATATTATCAAGAAGCTTGGTTGCCGCCCCTAAAGTAATGGACATAAAGGTACCTCCAGCAGCTGAATCCAATAGGTTCCGCGAAGAAAAATTCAATCCTGCATAGAAGGTTTGGATGATCATCCAAGTAGTTAGTCCATGGGTAGGGCAATTCTTCACCAAAGATTTCATTCTCTCCCATGCTTGAGCAACATGTTCATTATCTAATTGCTTAAAATTCATTATGCTACTTCTCAAAGATATAATTTTAGCGGGAGGATAATATCTACCAATAAAAGCATCCTTACATTTAGTCCATGAATCAATACTATTTCTAGGCAAAGATAGCAACCAATCTTTAGCTCTTCCTCTTAAGGAGAAAGGAAACAATTTTAATTTTATAATGTCACCATCTACATCCTTATATTTTTGCATTTCACAAAGTTCAACAAAATAATTAAGGTGGGCAGCAACATCATCGAACTAACACCGGAAAATTGCTCTCTCATAACAAGATTTAGTAAAGCGAGGTTTAATTTCAAAAAATTCTCTCTGTAGTAGCGAGTGGAGCAATAGGTGTGCATAGGAAATCATTATTATTTGTGCTAGTGAAGTCACACAACTTAGTATTCTCAACAGTACCCATTTTAGCAGTAGTAAATAAAGCAAACTAAATAAAGTAAATGCAAGTAGCTAATTTTTTTGTGTTTTTAATATGGAGAAGAAGACAGTAAATAAAGTGAAACTAGCAACTAATTTTTTTTGTATTTTTGATATAAAGAGTAAACAAAGCAGTAAATAAAATAAAGTAAAGCAAGCCAAAAACAAAGTAAAGAGATTGGATGTGGGAGACTCCCCTTGCAGCGTGTCTTGATCTCCCGACAACGGCGCCGGAAATTTAGCTTGATACGCGTAAAGCACACGCCCGTTGGGAACCCCAAGTGGAAGGTGTGATGCGTATAGCGAGCAAGTTTCCCTCAGTAAGAAACCAAGGTTTATTGAACCAGTAGGAGTCAAGGATCACGTGAAGGTCGTTGGTGACGGAATGTAGTGCGGCGCAACACCAGGGATTCCGGCACCAACGTGGAACCTGCACAACACAATCAAAGTACTTTGCCACAACGTAACAGTGAGGTTGTCAATCTCACCGGCTTGCTGTAAGCAAAGGATTAAATGTATAGTGTGGATGATGATGTTTGGTTGCGAAGAACAGTAAAGGATAATTGCAGTAGATTGTATTTCAGATGTAAAGAATGGACCGGGGTCCACAGTTCACTAGTGGTGTCTCTCCCATAAGATAAATAGCATGTTGGGTGAATAAATTACAGTTGGGCAATTGACAAATAAAGAAGGCATAACAATGCACATACATATATCATGATGAGTACTATGAGATTTAATCAGTGGCATTACGACAAAGTACATAGACCGCTATCCAGCATGCATCTATGCCTAAAAAGTCCACCTTCAAGTTATCATTCGAACCCCTTCCAGTATTAAGTTGCAAACAACAGACAATTGCATTAAGTATGGTGCGTAATGTAATCAACACAAATATCCTTAGACAAAGCATTGATGTTTTATCCCTAGTGGCAACAAGACATCCACAACCTTAGAACTTTCCGTCACCGTCCCGCATTCAATGGAGGCATGAACCCACTATCGAGCATAAATACTCCCTCTTGGAGTTACAAGTATCAACTTGGCCGAGCCTCTACTAGCAACGGAGAGCATGCAAGAACATAAACAACATATATGATAGATTGATAATCAACTTGACATAGTATTCAATATTCATCGGATCCCAACAAACACAACATGTAGCATTACAAATAGATGATCTTGATCATGATAGGCAGCTCACAAGATCTAACATGATAGCACAATGAGGAGAAGACAACCATCTAGCTACTGCTATGGACCCATAGTCCAGGGGTGAACTACTCACACATCGGTCCGGAGGCGATCATGGTGATGAAGAGACCTCCGGGAGATGATTCCCCTCTCCGGCAGGGTGCCGGAGGCGATCCCCTGAATCCCCCGAGATGGGATTGGCGGCGGCGGCGTCTCTAGAAGGTTTTTCGTATCGTGGCTCTCGGTACTGGGGGTTTCGCGACGAAGGCTTTAAGTAGGCGGAAGGGTAGATTTAGGGGCGGCGCGAGGGCCCCACACACCAGGGCGGCGCGGGCCCAGCCCTGGCCGTGCGGCCCTGGCGTGGCGGCGCCTCGTCGCCCCACTTCGTAATCCTTTCGGTCTTCTGGAAGCTTCGTGAAAAAATAAGACCCTGGGCGTTGATTTCGTCCAATTCCGAGAATATTTTCTTTGTAGGATTTCTGAAACCAAAAACAACAGAAAACAGCAACGGGCTCTTCGGCATCTCGTCAATAGGTTAGTGCCGGAAAATGCATAATAATGACATATAATGTGTATAAAACATGTGAGTATCATCATAAAAGTAGCATGGAACATAAGAAATTATAGATACGTTTGAGACGTATCAAATATCCTTGAAGAAGCTCGACTTGTCGAAAAGTTGTTTACGACAAATTTCAAAGAGTTGACTACGATAAGATTAGATCTTCCGTAGCAATGCTTATAGTCTATGTGGATTATTCTAGTAATTGCTACATATTTCTTTTATGAGATATGATAGTAGGATGGAAAAAATATATTCCTTACCAGAAGTGTGTATGAAGGATGTATACTAGATACAAACCAAAGAGTTTTGCTAGTCCGTGGAATACTAGATAAGTATACAAACTTCAATTTTATGAAGTGAGTATCGTGGAGTTGGAATCTTCACCGGATGAAATAGTCAAAGAGTTTTTGATTTCATCGGAAACGATGAAGATGCTTGAATTTGCAAGAAATTAAGTGGGAGCGTTGAGACATATTTATAATACTTTATGTAGATGACATATCGTTGATTATAAATGATGTAATTATATAATTGATGTGAATAAAAGGTTTCATTGAGAATTAACTTCAATGAAAGGATATGGACTGAAACATATTTAGTGTCAAGATCTATGAAGATAGATTGAAACACATAATAAGTTTAAGTTAAAAGTACATAGAATGAATATTGAAGTAGTTCAATATAAAAATATTAAGAAGGTGTTCTTTTCATGAGAAGGTTTAACAAGACTTGAGTGTATTTGACACTCAATGAGTAAAACCACATGAGTGATTTTAGATCATGAATAATATGTACATAATCAGATGTCCTGTGCTCTAAAGAGTTAGGAGCATATACCAGAATGATTCATGTGATGATTATTGGACAACAATAGGAATACCCTTGAGTACTTTATAAGAACCAAGGATATATATATAATTTTGTATGGGGTAATGAAAAACAAATCGCTGTAAGGTGTTGCCCCGATATTAGTTTGGTCACATGTAAAAATAAATTTCAATCTCATTTATGATAAGTGTTGATTAAAAGGTAGCACAATGAGCTAGAAGAAATCTATGCTAGATTTAGATGAGTTGTTTTGACAATGAATGAGGATGTTTAAGTCGAGGAGTTCTTTGAGAACTTGGTGTAGTTCCGATAGTGTCAGAACTTTGAAACTATATTGTGCGTGACAATATTAGTGACATATTTCAGACCGCGGAATTAAGGTTCCACCAGAAGACCGAACATATACGATAAATGCCGACTCATTTGGAAAATGAGTGATGCGTTGAGACGCAAATGAATTACAAAATATATACGTTTCTGAGCGTGTCAGATCCGTTGACTAAAACCTCTCCCATGAGCAAAACATGATAAAGCACCAGAAGGCCAGGGTGTTATATCTTTACAAATGTAAACTAGATTATTGAATCTAGTGCAAGTGGGAGACTGTTGGAGATATGCCCAAGAGGCAATAATAAAATGATTATTATAATATATCTTTGTGTTTATGATAAATATTTGCATACCATGCTATAATTGTATTAACCGAAACATTGATACATGTGTGTTATGTAAACAACAAGGAGTCCCTAGTAAGCCTCTTGTATAACTAGCTTGTTGATTAATAGATGATCATGGTTTCGTGATCATGAACATTAGATGTTATTAATAACAAGGTTATGTCATTAGATGAATGATATAATGGACACACACCCAAATAAGCGTAGCATAAGATCACGTCATTAAGTTCAACTTGCTATTACCTTCCGATACATAGTTACCTAGTCCTTCGACCATGAGATCATGTAAATCACTTATACCGGAAGGGTACTTTGATTACATCAAACTCCACTGCGTAAATGGGTGGTTATAAAGATGAGATTAAGTATTCGGAAAGTGTGAGTTGAGGCATATGGATCAAGCGTGGGATTTGTCCATCCCGATGACGGATAGATATACTCTGGGCCCTCTCGGTGGAATGTCGTCTGATTAGCTTGCAAGCATGTGACTGGTTCACAAGAGATGATATGCCACGGTACGAGTAAAGAGTACTTGTCTGTGACGAGGTTGAACAAGGTATCGTGATACCGATGATCGAACCTCGGACAAGTAGAGTATCGCGTGACAAAGGGAATCGGTATCGTATGTAAATGGTTCAATCGATCACTAAGTTATCGTTGAATATGTGGGAGCCATTATGAATCTCCAGATCCCGCTACTGGTTATTGGTCGGAGAGAAGTCTCAGCCATGTCTGCATAGTTCACGAACCGTAGGGTGACACACTTAAGGTTTGATGTCATTTTAAGTAGATATGGAATATGGAATGGAGCTCGAATGTTGTTCGGAGTCTCGGATGGGATCCAAGACATCACGAGGAGGTTCAGAATGGTCCGGAGAATAAGATTCATATATGGGAAGTCATTTTCCGGGGTTCAAAAAAAGTCCGGTGTTTTGACTGGAGCTTCTAGAAGATTTTGGAAGGACCGGAATAGTCTAGAATATTTGGAAGGTTCCGGAAGTGTCCGGGACAACCCGGACTCTCTAAGGAAGTCCAGAGGCTTCCATAATAGGTGTATCCATGTTTTCCTTAAAGGTTAAGAAGTTTCCCCTAAGGCAGATTCGGATTTGGCAAAAGAAGTTTCCCCTAAGACAGAAACCTACCGAAACTTTCCCAAACTTTGGGGGCAGGTCTTGGATGACCCAAGGACCTTTTCCACCTATAAAAGGAGGGCAAGGGGAGCCCCAAGAGCTCCACAAGTCGCAGCCCTAGCTCCCCCTCTCCCAAACCCTAGCTACTCTCTCCTCCTTCTTCTCCCGCAGCGCTTACGGCGAAGCCCTGCCGGAGATCTCCACCACCACTGTCACCACGCCGTCGTGCTGGCGGGATTCCGAGGAGGATCTACTACAACCGCTGCCCGCTGGAACGGGGAGAAGGACGTCGTCATCAACACCGAACGTGTGACCGAACACGGAGGTGCTGCCCGACTGTGGCACCGTCAAGATCTTCTACGCGCTTTTGAAAGCGGCAAGTGATGGACTACAACAACAACGAGATCTAATCTCGTAGGCTTTGGAAATCTTCGAGGGTTAGTCTCATGATCTTCTCGTTGCTACCATCTTCTAGATTGGATCTTGGCTTGTTATTCGTTCTTGCGGTAGGAAATTTTTTGTTTTCTATGCTACGAATCCCATCACCTTGCGATGCGCCCAGGCTTTCACAAATTCCTGGATCCGCCCACTCTTTAATTGAGTGTAGAATGGCTAGGTGTGTTTGTGCCCTTTTAGACGAGGAGACTGTCGAGCACATGTGTTCTACGACTGAACCAAGTGCTAAATGCTAGATTTTCAAGATGATGGAGTTCTTGTCTCATGAAGAATCTATAATATCTAAATTGGAGCAATCCACTTAGGGTAATTCTCTCAACATGCAAGCATGCCACCTCATCAAGATGCCACCTCACCAAATAACAGTTTTTCTTTAGTTTTGTTTTTTGCATATTTGAGTTAGACTCCTCACCAAATAGCCAACGTTTCGTTGGAAACTTTTGGCCTTACGCCCCTGTGGTGTTAGTGGTGGATATGAATCATGTGAAATAACTGGCTAGGTAACTAAACAGTCGCCGGCCAGCCGGCCGTCCTTCTTCTTATTCTTCTGGGAACCGCTTCATTTGTGCCCGTTTCCTCACTCCACCTTGCCCCTGTTCTCCCTTCCGTAGATCACGCGGTGACGGCCATGAGACCAACACAGTTCCGAGTCCTGACAACCTCTGATGCATCGACCAGATTCTAAGCGCCACCTGCTAGCACTTTGGTTTCTCATGTCACATGGATCATGGATGCTTTCATGCTTAATCTTTTTTGGTGCAGGGATTTCTTTGCTGTTCCTAGGTTCTGTGGGATTGGTACCTTAATGTGATTCACTCCTTGATTTAGGTGGTAAGTTTCAACGGCTTCCAAGCATTTGGGCTTGATTTATTTTGATGTGAATTATGGTTTGTGTTCGTGCTGCTACCGGGAGATATAGGTTGATACAAGAAAGGATCATATGCATATAACCTGTCTTGATAAATGTACACGACAAGATTGCAGTAATAGTTTCAACCTTCATTCATCCTTTTACCCTTCAAAGCTGCAAATGGATTTCGTCATATTCATAACCATAGGTTAGCTCAGGTCAGTAACTTCTAAATTCAGTTAATCCATTTTTGATTCATTACCAACCGTGCCATTTCGTAACATCTTTTTGAGCAACTTGGTGTTGCTTCTAAGGCACGATAATTTTCTATTGCATTTATGAATCTGATATTACCAAAGGAAGGTTTTACGTGTTACTGGAAGTGACTAGGTTGTTGTTGTTTTTAACCCACATATATGATACTTCATTGCTAAAGTCTCTACCTGCAAATGAAGGATGCTACAAGTTTTTCAAGGAAGCTTTTCCCGTATCATGCTTCAGTAAATATATATGGGTGCGAAGCTGGTTTCAAGACAATATATGCGTGCCATAATGTTAAGAGGACTGAACTAGATCATGTGAAGATGTTCAAATGGATGATGTGATTACAGGGAAAAAGTTCAAGCTACTTTGAATATATATGCGGATTTCTTTTCATACTTGCTGGTGTTCTCCATATGCCAAAATGCAAGGAAATAGAAAAGTAGCCTTAATTTAGTGTGCTGTTACATCTGCGTAAGGTTTTCTGTATTGTGAGAAACATAAATCATAGTTGATCGAAGTCAGTTCAGATCTTTGCGCTTGCTCTGTATTGCAAAAGTAGCTTATTTGGACTATGTAAAGAGTGAGATGTTCGGTTTATCTACTTAAACTTCGTTGATGCGAAAAGTTTAATGCTATTCTGTGGTGTATGTTTGAACCTAAGGTGCAAGAGGATTTTTCACATGAAGTTCATTACTCATAAATTTGTAATTTCTTTATTTTCCACGCTCTTCCGCAACAACGCGCGGGAAATCTTCTAGTTCATCAAGGTTTTGGTGATTTTGTGGGCGATTTGGACTGCTAGAATTGCAATGATTTTTGTGGTGTCACTTGACGCAACACATACCTACATGGCGTAAATAATCTTGTAAATACTTGCATACGAAACCTACAAACTTCATTTGTCTAGATCTGACATTATTATTACCTATATTAAAGTTGACCCCTTTGCTAAAATCTTGGCATTTTAGATACTGTAGACGGTAGCTTTTCATCTAATCAAATTTTAACGCGTCGGCAATTTTTCTTCGTAGATGGGCAGATGCCATTATACTGTATATTGGAGATAGAGTCTCCTTCAATCAAAACAAAAAAAATACTATATATTGGAGAGAGAGAGGGGCCGTGCCGTGCTGTGAGAGGAGAAAAGGTAACCCTAAGGGCATCTCCAACGCCGGCGACCCATCCCGCGCCCGCGCGTCCGGATGGGTCAAACCGGACAAAAATGCGGCCCAGCGCGCGGACCCATCCGAAAAACGGATGGTCGCGCCGTCCGGGACGACCCAAAGCCGGCCCAAATCTGGGCCGAGTTTGCGTGGCCGCGAATCGCTGGCCGCTCGCGTCCTCCCCTTGTCCGCCCCTGGACCGCCTGTCTGCCTCCCAAACACACTCACTCCACTCCAGTCCCAAAACCTAGAGATGGCCGACGAAGTTCCTGCCGCCGCCACCGCCACCATCGGAGACGAGGCCCATCTCGCGGCCGTTGCCGCTCCTCCCGTGGAGGCGGCTCCTGAACTGGACGCTCCGGTGGTCGTGGAGCCCGGGCCGGCGACGAAGGCGAAGCCCGAGTTCTCCGCGGAGCAGAGGGCGATCGAGAGCAAGAAGCGGGGCAACCGGCGCAGGGCGCACGAGCAACGGAAGAAGGATGTCGCTACCACGGAGGAGCGGCAGCGGGGGGCGGAGCACCTCCTCCAACTCCAAACGCTGGCGAAGGCGAATGACATGAAAGAGCATGCCATGCTCTTTTACGGCCACGCAACGGTCGCTCAGCACATGATCGTCCAGGGAGCCGGCACGGCCTCGGGGGGGGGGGGGGGCAGCTCGGCCTCATCCGTGACCCGACCCCTTCCTCCAAGGTCAACAGCCCCGCCGACTGCCTCGCTTGGGTACACGCCCCGCGCGCAGGAAAAGGTGGTGCCGTCGGGGCGGTACACGTACCCGTCACGGGATGGGTCACCGGAGGTGGGTGAGTTCATGACGGGGCTATCGCCTTCGTCCATTGACCTCAACCGTGCGTCGGCGAACTCCAAGGCCCCCAAGCACCTGGGAGCAGCAGCGATGACCGATGCACGCAACCTGCTCAACGATTTGTCGGCCGAGCGCGCGCCGCCATCGATGCAGGCACCATCCACCGTACAGGCCCTTCCGTCTTACCCGCCGATAATGCCGACCACCGTGTCATATCCTTTGACGGACCAGGCTCCCCAGCTACCTCCCATTGACATAGAGGAGGACAACACTGGCCATCCCGACAGCATGAACATCGACCAGGAGACGTAGTTCGCTGATGAGCTCACACAAGCCGTAGCTGCACAAGCTCGAGGTCGCCATGTTAGCAAAAGAACCACTAACTACACCGCGCAAGAGGACAAGATGCTCGTTGATGGATGGTTGATCATTGAGCAAGATGCATTGACAGGGGTCCATATTCTGGCGCTGAAGCTATGAATACTTCCATGAACAAATACGGACACGAGCCCACCCAAACGCCAAATCGGACGCGTTGGAGATGCCCTAGTCCCCAAATCAAAATCGATTATTTCATCAGGTCCTTCCACCCCTCGATTGCTTACCGAATCCAATCCCCTGATTCTTCTTTCAATCTTTCCTCAAAATCCATGGCCGACATCCCCAATGGAGGCCGGCTGCCCTCGATTCTGCTCGCCCGGAAGCCGCGCTTCACCGACAGCCGGAACGATACGACGGCCACAGCCAAATCACAAGATGGCTACACCATGGCGGTCTCCTTCTGGATGGAAAACCCGCCGGACTTGTCCCTCTTCTCCATCCACTGTACCAAGCCCCCCCATGATTTGTCGCGAAACCTCAATTTCTCAGTTACACCACTCGTGGTCGGCGCGGACGGCCCTTTCGTCCTCCTCCGCGCCTGTTTCTACGCCACCAGCATGCACGAATATTTCCTGTACAAGGCCGGTTCTCCCCCGTCTCTCGATCGGATTATTCTTTCTCCCGACGAGTTGGATGATCTGAGCGGGGTCAGGGAGTGGGGCATCCTCGGCCACGGGGGCGACGGCCACTATCTCCTGGCCGCTCTCCGTGACGCACCGTCGTCGGAGTCGGACGCCGGCCACCGTCTCCTGGCCGCTCTCCGTGACGGCTATCAGCTTCGAATCTATTCGTCCAAGACAAAATCATGGAGCACTAGGACACTGCACAATCCATGTCCTGGGCTCGATAGGGTTATACCCGACAAGGTGATCACGCTTGGACAAGAAGGCTTACTAGCCTGGGTTGATTTGTCACACGGCCTTCTCGTCTGCGACTTGCTTCTTCTTCTTCTTCAACATCAAGATCCTGCTCCTGCTGGTGCTCCTGTAAGCTGCTTCATCCCGTTGCCTGAGCCGTTGCCTGGAAACAGGTACAAGCTCAATTATCCTTTTGCCCACACCCACAAGATAAACAAACGCCCTTCATGGGACGAAGAATCCCTCTCGCCAAGCTGGTTTAGGGATCTCGCGTGTGTCAATGGCGTGCTCAAGTTTGTTGAGATGGAGAATCATCCCGCTCCTCATCCTCAAAACACGGAGGACAATATTATTTACGATGCAGACTTGATCATGTCGATCAAGTGCAAACCATTCGAAAGCGATGTCAGTATGCAGCTCTCGTCCTTTAGGGATGCCTGGAGGGCTGTGACATGGACTCGGAAACTAGTTTGGCCGCTGCTGCCATCATCTAACTTTTGGCGCAAGACATGTGCTGCTCATGTTGCTGATTTAAAGATGGACACACCATCGTTGGCGGCATTCAGGGAACGCTACTCAGCTTTCCCCATCCTCCGCCCGGAGGATGGTGATGATATTATTTATCTCAAATCTATGGTGGAACCCAGTGATGGGGATGGATGGGTGGCTGCTATTGACATAGGAAACAAGGAACTCAAAGCAATTGGGCAGTATTATCTTCCGGATGATTTTTATTACCACCGTCGCTATGACCCTGAACACCCTTTCCGTGCCTCTACATTGTCCCGCCATCTGGATATCATTCCAGGTATGCTAGTCCTTACGTTCTTAGTAGTTATCTTCTTCTTGTGACTGCCTTGTTTGTTTGTGTTCGATGGCATCTGCATCTTTGTTTGCTGGTTCCCTAAAAAAAAGATATTGGTGTTGCTTATGAATTTTGCGGCTTCTGTAGGCGTTGAAGTCTCGGCGTGTTGCAAGATCCCAGAGGCTAGCAGCTCTGCAAATCATCCAAGCAACACCTCAGTTAGTATTTCTCCTCACTTTTTATTATTATTTCAAAAAAAATGAATTGCTTGCTGCCAACTAACTTGCACTCTCTTCTGTGCATAGATCCGTGTTCCTCACTTTTTATTATTATTTCAAAAAAATGAATTGCTTGCTGCCAACTAACTTGCACTCTCTTCTGTGCATAGATCCGTGTCAGTGAGGCCAGTTCCTGCAAACCAAGGAGCAAAATCCAAAGGCAAGTTTCCTTTTCTTTGCGGAAACTCTGTTCTGCTAAGGCATGGGCACTTGTGATTCGATTTAGATCAATTCATTCTATAATTTGATAGCTATTCACTGATTTGTTTTGCCTTATATTGCTATATTTTCTTTAATTAACTTTCTATTCCACAGGCTATCAGAAATCTCTGAGGAACTCAAGCGTATACGAGATCATCAGAAGAGTATACAGAATCATCATATTTGCCAGGTTCATCCTGTTAAAAACTATCTGGTATGTTCTATTCCATATGCCCTGTTTCCAATCCATTTTTCCATCATCGTTCAGCAAGATTAATTAGAGTTCACCATTTCCAGCCACAACAGCAAAAGTGGGGTGCGACCCCTGTGTATCCATTGTGTCCCCAGGACAACAATCAGGTATGTGCCGCCCCTGTGTATCCATCGCAACTCCATGGAAACAGTCTGGTATGTGTGCCCCCTGTGTATCCATCGCGGCTCCATGAAAACAATCTGGTATGTTGTATTCCATATACTATGTTTCACTTTTGTCTACCATCATATAGTTTAAAAAAATGTCTAAAAGCAACTAAATTGTTACAGTAAATTCATTATTGAGGATTTGAGGTCATTGTAAGTAACAGAGATGAAATTATCTATTTCTGCTATGCTGTGTTGTGCTACTTTTGACGCCCGTTCCCCCCTCATCTTATTATAAGCTGTTTGTTGCCTATAACTTCAGGCATCCCAGACATGTTTGAACAACTACCATGGGTATCCACAACAACTTTCTGCCCATAGCCCATTTGCATATGGCGCATACACAGGCTATGGAAACTACCAAGAGCAGTGGCCTAGTGGTACATCTTGAAGGCAATCACCAGCGTCAGCAAACACCTTGAGGTAAAAACGTTGTTGACATGCTCATCTTTTAGACAATAGTCATGGTCTCATTAAGATTATCTGTTGTAAAAACATTGTTGACATGCTCCTCTTTTAGACAGTACTCATGGTCTGATTAAGATTACCTCTTGAAGATAGTTGTTGTTACTAGTCGTTGCATATGCCAAATCCATGCGTGTTTCAAACTAAAAGTTAAAGACGGTTACATGGGGGCATGACTCACTGTTGCTCTAAACATAAATTTTGATGAAATGTGAGTACAGTTTCCAAAAAAAGATTGGGAGGTTAATCGAAAGTTGTGGTAAGGCCTGGAGTAGCATATTTGAAGTTGTAGGCCAAATGAAGTGTAGATGTTGAACTAAGGAATCTAACCAACGTCTGTCGGTTGATTGTGCTATCATCACACATAAGTTGAATGCCCGTGCATTACCGTGGCCCCTTAAGTTTGTTCTATCATCAGACATATCCTACTTGTAAAAAATGAATTATACACTATTCACGCATATAGGGAAGATATGCAAGTAGTATTAAAATATTAAATATGTTAGCAACCATTACATTTTGAAAGACACATCTAATCGGAGGTATATAATATGATCATCATGGAAGCTGCTCAAATCTGGTCCAGAAGTTCAAGTGTTCAGGACTTCCTCGAGACTGTTCGCTTCTTCGAATTTTTGGTTATGCCTATCCATTGTCCTTGATGGCGAGAATATTAATGTTGCGCCCTGAGTGACCTACAGTTGACCAGGAGAGAATACTTGTTCCGGCTGGTACACGCGGACAGTCTAGATGGTTTGCCTGAAGGGGAGATAGGATAGCATTCCTAAATTTATTTCTCAATTCTGCAGCGAGCATTCATTGCATCCTTTTGTTCTATTGCCATGCTTTGTCGCCTTTCTCTAGCACGATCATCACTTGGCTGCCTTTATTTGGAGTCATGCTAGCTTAGTTGTTGGCATACCTTGACACTCTGCCAGCATGTTCTGCCTCCTTGCTCTTTGGCCAGCACTTATTTCTCAATTGATTTATTTCTCGTAGCTGCTCTTCAGCAAGCATCCACTGCCTCTTTGATAGTCATACTTTGTTGTCTTTTGCTATCACGATCCACCCTTGCCCGCCTTTATTCATGTTAGCGTAGTTATTGGCATAACCTGAACTATCTGCACCTACGGTCAATCTGAATGGACATTACTAGAAGTTGTTATAGTAAAGATATTCGTAGAATCTTGGTAATATATGGGGATACTTTCCACCTGCCGCTGAGCTCTCAGGTTGTGTTATGGCTTTATCTGATGTGGGAGTAATTTGAGTTGGAGCAATGTTGCTTATTCGTGTTGACAACGTGAATGTGTCACGAATTGAAGAACCAGTTTGATTGCGAGCCATGTCTTGCATGTGGGACAATGATGAAGACAACTTCCGGTGATACCCAACTGTAGCAATAGATTTCAGAATAACATCCTTAAAAGAGAGCACTCGGGAAGGTAAAAGTTATAGGTGCATACCTATACACAGGTTCCCTATACACACAAGGTTTATGCAGCAGCTAGTCACCCAGCTCGGACTGTGTAGGTGGTTTTTTTTCCACAGATTTTGCTGCGGCTTTTTTCTCAGATTTTGTTGCGGCTGGAGACCCATGAACAAAATCAATCGATTGCGCTAGCCTTTAAAACATGGTTTACTTCCGTCCAGGGCAGGAATTCAAGTCCGTTTAGGAAGTGATGCACCTTTTTTTTTCTTCAGCTTATGGCTGTTTTTTTCTTTTGTCTCGATTGTCTATTTTTCCCCATTCAGGACATATGGCTGGAGCTTTTCTTTTTTTGAGTCCGTTTAGGAAGCGATATATGAATAAGCCAGACCGATCTACCTACTTCAAGAGTAGTAGCATAACTAGCTAAACTACGAGCCTTGTAATTTTCTTCTCTACTCTCATGGCTGAAGATAGCTTCAGAAAACTTCACCAATCCAACTTCATAATAATTTAACAATAATATATATAGATAAAAAGATCTGGTTCCTGGCAGTGCATTATTTGTTACCAGAGGAATAAGTTTCCAGAGTTGTGGCTTTTCTTGCTGAACATTTTATTTGCTGTGCAGTGACGAGATCTGATGGCTAACCTAAGATGAGGCCCATGGTGTAAGCTTTCTGTGTGGGTTTTTTTTTCAACCTGAAGGAACAGGCATCTTCTGAGCTTTACTTCATGGTGATTATTTGCTTTTTTATCTCCGGCTACCAGCTAGTCACTCAACATTGCACAACGAACTGAATCTGTACCTTATTCTTCAGAGAAACGGGAGCAGCACCTTCCTCTTCAGGGGAGGACGATGAGCAAGAGTTCAGGATGGTGGCGACGTAGAAGACGACCAAGGTCTTGGAGGAGCAGTCGCCCTGCAGCGGCGCGCTGTCGAGGAGGAGCCACTCAACGGAGCAGCGTTGTAGCAGGTGAGCGCGTGGAGCAGCGGAGCATGGACGAGGCTGAGGAGCAGCGGCGACGGCGAGGCACGCACAGAGCAGAGGAGGAGGCCAGCGGCGAGCTTGGGTGCACGCGGAGCAGAGAGCAGCTAGCGGCGAGCGAGGCAAGCGCCTCGAGCTCGTGGTCAAGGAGCAGCGTGGCGCGAGCGGAGCAGGGGAGAAGGCCAGCGCCGAGCTTGGGCCTGGCTCTCGTGGAGCAGGCCAGCGCCGCGTGTCAGGATCCTCTCCATCGCCAGTCAATAGCACAGGCTGTTGCCTTTCCTGACCGTCCGAGGGGGTTTAACATTTCAGTGGTTGAGATGTAAGGTTCAGTTGTAAGTAAAAAAAAAAAACCTGTGTTAGACTAGTCACAATGCATAGTATCATATAGAAGTATCATGCGTATGATACTACTACATGTTACTATCTTCACAATGCATGGTATCATATGCTAGTATCATAGTCTCCATATATTAATTGTTTTGTAGAATCTCAATGCAAATATGTGTACAAGATTTACTTGACATTATTTTTTCTAGTAGTATGTGCTATGATACGGTATCTACCTATGATACTAGTACACTCTCTCTCATCCTTAATTGCACTGCCACATCAGCATTTTGCATGCATGGAATGCAAGATACTACCTATGATACTCCTATTGTGGGTAGTCTTAAGCACCTTAAGTGCATTTAGCTATGTAATAAGCAACTATGACGTGGCTCTCAGGGGGCTCCATATAACCTAAGAGAGAGGGACACGATGCGTCAATTTCGACAAATTTGACACTTTTTAAAAAATTCAGCATGATTTGATCTCATTTTGAAAAATATTTAAAATCTGACTCTTTTTAGTAGTGCTTCTCTCCTCTCCTGGGTGCTACCCTCTTCATCGCTGGCGGCGCTGAACATGTGCCAGCGTGGCGAGGTGGGGCCTGTGATTCGTGACCTCAACTCCCTTGAGAAGGGTGCTATCCTTTTGAAGTTTAACTTCCCCGATAAGAGCGCTACCCTTTGGAATATGTTAATCTTCTTGAATTTGTGAGGAAGAGTGGGAGAAAAAGATGAAGAAACAACGGTTGGAGAAAGTGAAGAAGAAGCAAGAACAGAAGGATCTCCGTGCGGCGGAATGGGAGAAAAGGGAGAGGGCTTGTCATGCAAGGGAAGAAGCGGAAGCGGAAGAAGATGCAACCAAGCGAAAGGGAAAGGTACCCCTGTTAGACTTAATATAGACATGTCTTCAACTTTAGTTCTTTAGAATTTGCTGGTGTAAACTTTTAGACTTAATGCCACCTATTTGATGAACTTTTCTTTGTATCGTGCACTTTAATCTTGTAAACCTTGAAATCGGGATTTTGTTATAAAATTTTAAAATCGGAGAATTTGTTGTTGTAAACCTTATTAATTTGTAGATCTTACATATGTGTTTATGAATTATTATTTAAAGAAGCTTGATTGAGGTGTTTTGTTTTTGTTTTGACAGAAACAGAGATTAGGGTAGCGCCCCACGCGCTGGAGCTACCCCAGGGACGGTAGCGCCGCGCACCGTGGCGCTACCCTGTGCAACATAGTGCCTTGGTTCATGGCGCTACCCTTTTCTCTGAATAGAACGTCCAGCACCGTGGCGCTACCCTGCGCAGCATAGCGCCCTGGTTCAAAGGCAACAACTGATTATTCCCATCATTATCTTCGATTTCGATGCGTAGCATCGGTTATAAGGTATGTCATGGTCCATGTCCTCTTGCGCACAATAAACATCCAAATCACCAACCTCACTGTCATTGGGATAGCCCTCAGACTCGTCGTTCTCGTAGTCATTGATGGCGTGTAATACACACGTTCGTTGGGAACCCCAAGAGGAAGGTATGATGCACACAGTAGCAAGTTTTCCCTCAGAAAGAAACCAAGGTTTATCGAACCAGGAGGAGCCAAGAAGCATGTTGAAGGTTGATGGCGGCGGGATGTAGTGCGGCGCAACACCAGGGATTTCGGCGCCAACGTGGAACCCGCACAACACAACCAAAATACTTTGCCCCAACGAAACAGTGAGGTTGTCAATCTCACCGGCTTGCTGTAACAAAGGATTAGATGTATAGTGTGGATGATGATTGTTTGCGAGAAAACAGTAGAACAAGTATTGCGATAGATTGTATTTAATGTAAAAGAATGGACCGGGGTCCACAGTTCACTAGAGGTGTGTCTCCCATAAGATAAATAGCATGTTGGGTGAACAAATTACAGTCGAGCAATTGACAAATAGAGAGGGCATGACAATGCACATACATGATATGATAAGTATAGTGAGATTTAATTGGGCATTACGACAAAGTACATAGACCGCCATCCAAGCATGCATCTATGCCTAAAAAGTCCACCTTCGAGGTTATCATCCGAACCCCTTCCGGTATTAAGTTGCAAACAACAGATAATTGCATTAAGTATGGTGCGTAATGTAATCAATAACTACATCCTCGGACATGGCATCAATGTTTTATCCCTAGTGGCAACAGCACATCCACAACCTTAGAACTTTCCGTCATCGTCCCGCATTTAATGGAGGCATGAACCCACTATCGAGCATAAATACTCCCTCTTGGAGTTAAGAGTAAAAACTTGGCCGAGCCTCTACTAATAACGGAGAGCATGCAAGATCATAAACAACACATAGGTAATAGATTGATAATCAACATAACATAATATTCTCTATCCATCGGATCCCGACAAACACAACATATAGCATTACGGATAGATGATCTTGATCATGTTAGGCAGCTCACAAGATCCGACAATGAAGCACATAAGGAGAAGACGACCATCTAGCTACTGCTATGGACCCATAGTCCAGGGGTGAACTACTCACTCATCACTCCGGAGGCGATCATGGCGGTGAAGAGTCCTCCGGGAGATGATTCCCCTCTCCGGCAGGGTGCCGGAGGCGATCTCCTGAATCCCCCGAGATGGGATTGGCGGCGGCGGCGTCTCCGGAAGGTTTTCCGTATCGTGGCTCTCGGTACTGGGGGTTTCGCGATGGAGGCTTTAAGTAGGCGGAAGGGCAGGTCAGGGGGCCACACGAGGGCCCCACACGCCAGGGCCGCGCGGCCAAGGCCCAGGCCGCGCCGCCCTGTTGTGGCGGCGCCTCGTGGCCCCACTTCGTCTCTCCTTCGGACTTCTGGAAGCTTCGTGCAAAAATAGGACCCTGGGCGTTGATTTCGTCCAATTCCGAGAATATTTCCTTTGTAGGATTTCTGAAACCAAAAACAGCAGAAAACAAGAATCGGCTCTTCGGCATCTCGTTAATAGGTTAGTGCCGGAAAATGCATAAATATGACATAAAGTATGCATAAAACATGTAGATATCATCAATAATGTGGCATGGAACATAAGAAATTATCGATACGTCGGAGACGTATCAGCATCCCCAAGCTTAGTTCCTGCTCGTCCCGAGCAGGTAAACGATAACAAAGATAATTTCTGGAGTGACATGCCATCATAACCTTGATCATACTATTGTAAGCATATGTAATGAATGCAGCGATCAAAACAAAAGTAATGACATGAGTAAACAACTGAATCATAAAGCAAAGACTTTTCATGAATAGTACTTCAAGACAAGCATCAATAAGTCTTGCATAAGAGTTAACTCATAAAGCAATAAATCAAAGTAAAGGTATTCAAGCAACACAAAGGAAGATTAAGTTTCAGCGGTTGCTTTCAACTTATAACATGTATATCTCATGGATATTGTCAATGTAAAGTAACATAACAAGTGCAATATGCAAGTATGTAGGAATCAATGCACAGTTCACACAAGTGTTTGCTTCTTGAGGTGGAGAGAAATAGGTGAACTGACTCAACATAAAAGTAAAAGAAAGGCCCTTCGCAGAGGGAAGCATTGATTGCTATATTTGTGCTAGAGCTTTGGTTTTGAAAACAAGAAACAATTTTGTCAACGGTAGTAATAAAGCATATGTGTTATGTAAATTATATCTTACAAGTTGCAAGCCTCATGCATAGTGTACTAATAGTGCCCGCACCTTGTCCTAATTAGCTTGGATTACCGGGATTATCATCGCAATACACATGTTTTAACCAAGTGTCACAAAGGGGTACCTCTATGCCGCTCGTACAAAGGTCTAAGGAGAAAGCTCGCATTTGGATTTCTCGCTTTTGATTATTCTCAACTTAGACATCCATACCGGGACAACATAGACAAGAGATAATGGACTCCTCTTTAATGCATAAGCATGTAGCAACAATTAATGTTCTCATATGAGATTGAGGATATATGTCCAAAACTGAAACTTCCACCATGATTCATGGCTTTAGTTAGCGGCCCAATGTTCTTCTCTAACAGTATGCATGCTCTAATCATTAAATGAGTGGTAAATCTCCCTTACTTCAGACAAGACGGACGTGCATAGCAACTCACATGATATTCAACAAAGAATAGTTGATGGCGTCCCCAGGAACATGGTTATCGCACAACAAACAACTTAATAAGAGATAAAGTGCATAAGTACATATTCAATACCACAATAGTTTTTAAGCTATTTGTCCCATGAGCTATATATTGCAAAGGTAAAGAATGGAAATTTTAAAGGTAGCACTCAAGCAATTTTACTTTGGAATGGCGGAGAAATACCATGTAGTAGGTAGGTATGGTGGACACAAATGGCATAGTGGTTGGCTCAAGGATTTTGGATGCATGAGAAGTATTCCCTCTCGATACAAGGTTTAGGCTAGCAAGGTTATTTGAAACAAACACAAGGATGAACCGGTGCAAAACTCACATAAAAGTCATATTGTAAACATTATAAGACTCTACACCGTCTTCCTTGTTGTTCAAAACTCAATACTAGAAATTATCTAGACTTTAGAGAGACCAAATATGCAAACCAAATTTTGGCAAGCTCTATGTATTTCTTCATTAATGGGTGCAAAGTATATGATGCAAGAGCTTAAACATGAGCACAACAATTGCCAAGTATCAAATTATTCAAGACATTTTAGAATTACTACATGTAGCATTTCCCGATTCCAACCATATAACAATTTAACGAAGAAGATTCAACCTTCGCCATGAATATTATGAGTAAAGCCTAAGGACATATTTGTCCATATGCAACAGCGGAGCGTGTCTCTCTCCCACACAATGAATGCTACGATCCATCTTATTCAAACAAAAAACAAAAAACAAAAACAAACCGACGCTCCAAGCAAAGCACATAAGATGTGATGGAATAAAAATATAGTTTCAGGGGAGGAACCTGATAATGTTGTCGATGAAGAAGGGGATGCCTTGGGCATCCCCAAGCTTAGACGCTTGAGTCTTCTTAAAATATGCAGGGGTGAACCACCGGGGCATCCCCAAGCTTAGAGCTTTCACTCTCCTTGATCATGTTGTATCATCTCCCTCTCTTGATCCTTGAAAACTTCCTCCACACCAAACTCGAAACAACTCATTAGAGGGTTAGTGCACAATAAAAGTTTACATGTTCAGAGGTGACATAATCATTCTTAACACTTCTGGACATTGCACAAAGCTACTGGACATTAATGGAACAAAGAAATTCATCCAACATAGCAAAAGAGGCAATGCGAAATAAAAGGCAGAATCTGTCAAAACAGAACAGTTCGTAAAGACGAATTTTAAAGTGGCACCAGACTTGCTCAGATGAAATTGCCCAAATTGAATGAAAGTTGCGTACATATCTGAGGATCACTCACGTAAATTGGCATAATTTTCTGAGTTACCTACGGAGAATTAGGCCTAGATTCGTGACAGGAAAGAAATCTGTTTCTGCGCAGTAATCCAAATCTAGTATGAACCTTACTATCAACGACTTTACTTGGCACAACAATGCACAAAACTAAGATAAGGAGAGATTGCTATAGTAGTAACAACTTCCAAGACTCAAATATAAAATAAAAGTACTGTAGTAAAAACATGGGTTGTCTCCCATAAGCGCTTTTCTTTAACGCCTTTCAGCTAGACGCAGAAAGTGTGAATCAAGTGTTATCAAGAGATGAAGCATCAACATAGGTGTTGGGAGTTTTCTCAACTATGTATTTTATCTTATCTATGTGAGTTTCAGAGGCTCCCTTTTCATTATTCTTAGGCTTGCTATCCTCGTCAAACAAATTTTCAGGAACAAGCCAACCATAGTTATTTTCTAGAGCGTCATTCATTCCCAGGAGCTTACAAGGTATTGTTGTCTTAATCTCCCCACCATCATTAATATTATTAGTGTACCTTACTCTCTCCATATCCATTTTTTCAAGGATACTAACAAAATTGGTATAAGAGCCAAGCATATTGTATTTGATAAAGACCTTTCTAGCCTCTCTTGCTACACCACCAAATTCTTTAAGAAGGGTTTCTAAAACAAAATCTTTCTTTTCCCCTTCTTCCATATCACCGAGTGTGAGAAACATGTGTTGGATTATAGGATTAAGATTAACAAATTTAGTTTCCAACATGTGAACTAAAGAAGCAACAGCAATTTCATAAGTAGGAGCAAGTTCTACCAAGTGTCTATCTTCAAAATCTTCGATGGTACTAACATGAGTGAAAAAATCTTCTATATTATCTCTCCCAATTATAGACCCACGTCCTACCGGTATGTCTTTTAGAGTGTACTTAGGAGGAAACATGATGAAATAAACAAAAAGTAAATAAAGTAAATGCAAGTAACTAATTTTTTTGTGTTTTGTTTATAATGCAGCAAACAAGAAAGTAAATAAAATAAAGCAAGACAAAAACAAAGTAAAGAGATTGGATTGTGGAGACTCCCCTTGCAGCGTGTCTTGATCTCCCCGGCAACGGCGCCAGAAAATATTCTTCTTGTGACGGTGCTGGCGTGCAGTTGACGTGGGAGATAGAAATCTTTGTGGTGTAACTTTTCTTCAGGTCCCCGGCAACGGCGCCAGAAAATATTGCTTGATGGCGTGTAATACACACGTTCGTTGGGAACCCCAAGAGGAAGGTATGATGCACACAGGTAGCAAGTTTTCCCTCGAAAGAAACCAAGGTTTATCGAACCAGGAGGAGCCAAGAAGCACGTTGAAGGTTGATGGCGGCGGGATGTAGTGTGGCGCAACACCGGGGATTCCGGCGCCAACGTGGAACCCGCACAACACAACCAAAGTACTTTGCCCCAACGAAACAGTGAGGTTGTCAATCTCACCAGCTTGTCTGTAACAATGGATTAGATGTATAGTGTGGATGATGATTGTTTGCGAGAAAACGAGTAGAACAAGTATTGCAGTAGATTGTATTTAATGTAAAAGAATGGACCGGGGTCCACAGTTCACTAGAGGTGTCTCTCCCATAAGATAAATAGCATGTTGGGTGAACAAATTACAGTCGGGCAATTGACAAATAGAGAGGGCATGACAATGCACATACATGATATGATAAGTATAGTGAGATTTAATTGGGCATTACGACAAAGTACATAGACCGCCATCCAGCATGCATCTATGCCTAAAAGTCCACCTTCGAGGTTATCATCCGAACCCCTTCCAGTATTAAGTTGCAAACAACGGACAATTGCATTAAGTATGGTGCATAATATAATCAATAACTACATCCTCGGACATAGCATCAATGTTTTATCCCTAGTGGCAACAACACATCCACAACCTTAGAACTTTCCGTCATCGACCCGATTTAATGGAGGCATGAACCCACTATCGAGCATAAATACTCCCTCTTGGAGTTAAGAGTAAAAACTTGGCCGAGCCTCTACTAATAACGGAGAGCATGCAAGATCATAAACAACACATAGGTAATAGATTGATAATCAACATAACATAATATTCTCTATCCATCGGATCCCGACAAACACAACATATAGCATTACGGATAGATGATCTTGATCATGTTAGGCAGCTCACAAGATCCGACAATGAAGCACATAAGGAGAAGACGACCATCTAGCTACTGCTATGGACCCATAGTCCAGGGGTGAACTACTCACTCATCACTCCGGAGGCGATCATGGCGGTGAAGAGTCCTCCGGGAGATGATTCCCCTCTCCGACAGGGTGCCGGGAGCGATCTCCTGAATCCCCCGAGATGGGATTGGCGGCGGCGGCGTCTCTGGAAGGTTTTCCGTATCGTGGCTCTCGGTACTGGGGGTTTCGCGATGGAGGCTTTAAGTAGGCGGAAGGGCAGGTCAGGGGGCCACACGAGGGCCCCACACGCCAGGGCCGCGCGGCCAAGGCCCAGGCCGCGCCGCCCTGTTGTGGCGGCGCCTCGTGGCCCCACTTCGTCTCTCCTTCGGACTTATGGAAACTTCGTGCAAAAATAGGACCCTGGGCGTTGATTTCGTCCAATTCCGAGAATATTTCCTTTGTAGGATTTCTGAAACCAAAAACAGCAGAAAACAACAACTGGCTCTTCGGCATCTCGTTAATAGGTTAGTGCCGGAAAATGCATAAATATGACATAAAGTATGCATAAAACATGTAGATATCATCAATAATGTGGCATGGAACATAAGAAATTATCGATACGTCGGAGACATATCAGTCATCATTATCTTCTTCCATTGCTTCATAATTGCCATTGCGAATCGGGCTTGGTGGTTGGCTGATTTCTTGTTGGGTCATGACATCTTGGGTCATCGGAGGAGGACTACTTGTTGAGTTGTCAACATCGGGTTCAACAAACGGGCTCCTACCATGAACTTGGGAGGCACGCCGGTTCAAGTCCAAGTGCGGCCGCGATGATACCTCCTTTGTGGCAAATAACTCAAGAGATTTGTCTTGTGATTTGGACACCACCTCCTTGTATGCACTCCACCTTTCGTCAGAGTTGAGCCTCATTGTCTTCCAACGGTTGTGCATACCAAAGGAAACATTATACCTTCCCTCCAATTTTGTGTCATCGGTTGGGCTCATCCATTTCAACTCAATCCTCACTTTCTCCACAACATCGGCATAGTTGAGACTTCTTTCAAACACCATCACAACCTCATCGGGGTCTAACTCAATATTTCCTTTCATGAACTCGTCCTTGTCCACATAGTGAACACTCACAATTCTCGCCATCTATAACCAAATTATAACAACCCAAATGCATCAACTATATGTCTATTCCATGATAACATATGCATTTCAAAAAAAAAAGATAGAATGGTGGCCAAATAGATCTAGGGCTAACCCTAATTACATCTATGTCACTAAATAGAACTAGGGCTAACCCTAACCTACAAATCTTACATATACATCATACAAACCACCAATGGACTATACAACAACAATAGAACATAGAATGATGGACAAATCAAATTTTCTAGGTTTACCAAGATTTACTAAAATAGAACCAAAAACATGACATTAATCGGACAGAATGAAGTGGATGGGAGAGAACACCTCTTTGCATCAACGTGAGACCAAAATCCACCAAAGAAATCTTTAGATCTAGGGGATTTTGGGAAAGGATTTGAGAGGGGAGAGAGAGGTGGGCGCGCCCTGGTTCATTCTTGGTCGGGGTCTGAGGGGTAAGTGGTAGGTGGAGGGGATGGGGCAGCCCACGCGACTTAACATATTTTAAAGGGTAGCGTCCTTGTCGGGGGAGTTGAACTTCAAAAGGGTAGCGCCCTTGTCAAGGAAGTTGAGGTCACGAATCGCGGGCCCCGTCTCGCCACTCTGGCACATGTTCAGCGCCGATGCTCACCGCGCTATGGTGAAGAGGGTAACATCTTTAGGAGAGGCGATACTAAAAATATCAGATTTTAAATATTTTTTAAAATGAAATAAAATCGTGCTGAACTTTCGAAAAAGGATTAAATTTATTGCAGGGTGCACAACCAACACTGGCAGTGGCAGAGTACCTCACCTGCTCTGCCGTGGGAAGACCAGTGACAGGGTCGCAAGAAAACAAAAACGCTTTCTCTTCTCTTCACTTCTCTTCCCTTCCATTCCTCTCTTCCTGTTTCTACCACCACCGTCCATTTTAGTAGTCACTTGATCTGAACAATTTGCTTAGGTTGGTCAATCATGTTTGTAGACTGTAGAGTGGTGTGTTTTCGTGCCGTTTCTGTCTGGACTTACTAGCCTTTTGATCCTTTTGTTGGTGGACACGTGGAGTTCTCTGCTTGGGACTCCCTCCATGAGCGAGAGAAACAAGTGGCGGCGTCGAATGGAGAATTCCTCGTGTTCCACTTTTTGTGTGTGTGTGTTTCCGATTTTCCGTCAAGATGAATATTTCAGTCTGATCTCGGCTTACTGAACAACTTCCTTATCTAGCTTTGCCGTGATCACAGAAAAGAGAATAAGAAACCGAAACCAGAACCGGAGCCGAAACTAAAACCGAATACACCGAACTAAAATTAACCGAGAGCAATTTCGGTGCACAACTGTGGAAAACCAAATTTATATTAAAAATTCGGGTTTGACCATCTGTTGGCCGAAAGGACCAAAATAACCGAGATACTATCCACGAGGGAGAGCCCTCTGTCTACACATGCCTTTGTCCAATGCTATCTGGCGGAATTGTCAACGCTCAAACGTCCAACTCCGGTGTTTGCAGCTCAACCTCTCCGTGTAGCAGAGCGCCTAGATGGATTCCACCTCCTTTAAATAGTGTGAAGGGCAACGTGGATGGAACTGTGTCGGGGAACAATAGAGTTGGTTCAGTTGCTACAATTTTCAGAACAAGTGACGGTGTTTATTTGGGATCCTCTGCAGTTATTTTCCCGGGTGTAACAGATCCAGCGACTTTAGAGACGCTGGCGTGTAGAAAGTCCCTTGCACTGGCAACAGATCTTATGATTGATGATATAGTGGTGGCAAGTGACTGCAAGCAAGTGGTGAAGGACTTGGCGTCACTAGCATTTCGTTCATCCATGAAGGACGTGATTCGAATTGAGATGCTCATAACTCAGCTCGATATGCTCTTTCTTTAGGCCAGGGGCGCCATGTGTGGCTTTTAGAACCCCATGTTTCTATATTGATTCCTGTAAATTTAGCCTTTGATTAATAAAACGATCGAGCAAGTTACCCTAAAAAAACATCGTCTGTCTCAGATCGAATGCTCGATCGGTAAAATAGGCAAAAGAGGCTGAAGGCACAGGCTGACAGGTCACATGTGTTCGGAGACAAACAACACCACGGTACAGATCGACGCGAATTTTACCGTTCGCACCGCACACGGTACGTACGGGATACAACAGAAACCAGCGTCATCTCTGGCGGGACGACCATCGAGATCCGATCATTTGTGCAGCATCTTCTCCTCGTCGGCGGAGAGCGGCTCGATCTCGCATGTCTGCACGCCCTCGCTGGGGATCTTGGGGAAGCCCTTCTTGTCGCAGGCCTCCTCGCAGCTCCTGATGCACGAGGTCTCCCTGCACTTGCCCTTGCACTGCTTCTCCATGGCCGGGATGTGCGTCCGCATGCACAGCTTCACGCACTCGCAGATGCAGTTCTGCCCCGCCTCCGCGCGCTGCACCGCTGCCGCCATTGTCATCACCGCCACCACCACCAGCGCCATTGCCACCGTCGCCGGACGTGTCGACGCCATCTTCATGCCGATTTTGCGCAAGCTCGTTGTAGTTTGTGGCCCTCGTCGACGCAGACGAGTATGTATATATATGCATGCCGTGCTGCGTTTTCTGTTGCAAAGCCGTGTTAAATTAGCAAAGCGGCCGGTTTCCCTGTGGTGCTAATTAAAGGCATATATAGTTGGTGAAAAGAAGGCAGCTCATGCATAAACTATGGCTCGTTGGCTCCTTGTAGGCCTTGAAAGGAGGTATCGATTGGTTAATCATGGAAGTGGCTAGCTAATAATAGCAGTCTACAAATAGGTTGGTTGCTTTTTGCCTCGCTCCTTTTTTTTGACAATCAATACCGCGTATATTCATTGTAACAAATAGTAGTACACGGTACACATAAATGAGTTGTCTTCAACGATTACAAATAAAGTCTAAAATATAGCAACACATTTTCGAGGTCTTAAAACTCTTTCTTCTTCCATGACAGAATCTTATACTTTTCTGAAGACAACCAAAGATATATACCAAATCTTTTTTTTTAGAAATATCAATGGAGGTTCTCCCATAATTTTATTTTAAGCTGCAGTGCTAAGGTTACGTGCACGCGCGTAGCCATTGAAGTAGTCAATCAACATCGGCAAGAATATCAACACTAGTATGTCAGGGAATAACAACCGATCAACCCGGTCGACCTCGCTGGAGATCCGAGAGTATGAATCCCCATGGTTGATGACGTAGCAGTTGAGACAAAAACTGCGAGTATAATACTCCTCGCGGCAGTCATGAGAAAAGATGTAGAATCGATCTAGCGAAGAAAGATTTGAAGGCATATACCTAGAGAACTGCAATTTTCCAACACCACCATTGACATAGGGAAAGAGATCTCATCGTCCTCGAATGAAAGACCGAAGATCACTTATTATTGCACACAATGGCATCTCCATTGAGGGAAAACCAAAAAGAATGCGGTTACCAAAACTCTATCCTTATTTAGTGAAAACACTACTTTCATTAAAAACTCCACGCATAGATCGCGTTTCCCACTCCTCCCGACGTCGGCGAAGCTGACCGGAGGAGAGGGAACTGATCTATGGTGGAGGCTAAAGTAGTGGAGCGTTTAGGTTTTGCAGGCGCCGACTGTATTTTCCACGAGAGGAAAAATATAGTATTGCTTAGATTAATTAGTTTTTGTCTCGCGTCTTGATTTCCCGCATTTATGCCTTAAAGCTATAGACGACTTAGAACTTAGACTTTAACCATACAATAATCTCACTATGTTTATTAATTTTTGGAAAATTTAAGAGATAATTTCACTTTTTGCACCTTGTTTGTGATTTTGTGATGGTGTTTACTGATGGCTCATTAAAATGACCTCATTCTCTCCATCTAAACCGAGGTATTTCGTTACAATATGAAGTGAATATCTTTCTATCTCAATCAATAAATGTTAATTCACACTTAGGTGTGCAAATCTTCTTCTTTAAGCAAACCATAGATAATCAAACTCATAATTAAGAAATAATAAGAACAATGTTCACAAGATTATGAAATGGAATTAAGGCACGTCACATCTTACCAATCTGCTACATCTTCCACGCCTAATAGGAATTACTCGCACATGAGAGGAGAATAGCATAATAGACATATTGATAATAAGATTATGGTTTATCTTGATATTGATACGTCTCCAACGTATCGATAATTTCTTATGTTCCATCCTACTTTTATGATGATACTCACATGTTTTATACATACTTTATGTCATATTTATGCATTTTCCGGCACTAACCTATTAACGAGACGCCGAAGAGCCAGTTGTTGTTTTCTGCTGTTTTTGGTTTCAGAAATCCTAGTAAGGAAATATTCTCGGAATTGGACGAAATCAACGCCCAGGGGCCTATTTTTCCACGAATCTTCCAGAACACCGAAAGGGAACCGAAGTGGGGCGACGAGGCGCCGCCACACTAGGGCGGCGCGGCCCAGGAGGGGCCCACGTGGCCCTAGCGTGTGGGGCCCCCGTCAGCCCTCCGACTCCGTCCTTCCGCCTACTTAAAGTCTTCGTCGCGAATGCCCCAGTACCGAGAGCCATGATACGTCTCCGACGTATCGATAATTTCTTATGTTTCATGCCACATTATTGATGATATCTACATGTTTTATGCACACTTTATGTCATATTCGTGCATTTTCTGGAACTAACCTATTAACAAGATGCCGAAGTGCCAGTTGTTGTTTTCTCGCTGTTTTTGGTTTCAGAAATCCTAGTAACGAAATATTCTCGGAATTGGACGAAATCAACGCCCGGGGTCCTATTTTGCCACGAAGCTTCCGGAAGACCGAAGAGGAGACGAAGTGGGGCCACGAGGTGGCCGGACTACGAGGCGGCGCGGCCCAAGCCCCGGCCGCGCCGGCCTGTAGTGTGGGGCCCTCGTGCTGCCTCTTGACCTGCCCTTCCGCCTACTTAAAGCCTCCGTCGCGAAACCCCCGATCTCGAGAGCCACGATATGGAAAACCTTCCGGAGACGCCGCCGCCGCCAATCCCATCTCGGGGGATTCGAGGAGATCGCCTCCGGCACCCTGCCGGGAGAGGGAATCATCTCCCGGAGGACTCTACGCCGCCATGGTCGCCTCCCGGAGTGATGTGTGAGTAGTCTACCCCTGGACTATGGGTCCATAGCGAGTAGCTAGATGGTTGTCTTCTCCCCATTGTGCTTAATTGTCGGGTCTTGTGAGCTGCCTAACATGATCAAGATCATCTATCCGTAATTCTATATGTTGCGTTTGTTGGGATCCGATGAATAGAGAATACTTGTTATGTTGATTATCAAAGTTATGTCTATGTGTTGTTTATGATCTTGCATGCTCTCCGTTACTAGTAGATGCTCTGGCCAAGTAGATGCTTGTAACTCCAAGAGGGAGTATTTATGCTCGATAGTGGGTTCATGTCTCCGTGAATGCGGGAAGTGACAGAAATCTCTAAGATTATGGATGTCTTGTTGCCACTAGGGATAAAACATTGATGCTATGTCCGAGGATGTAGTTATTGATTACATTACGCGCAATACTTAATGCAATTGTCCGTTGTTAGCAACTTAATACCGGAGGGGGTTCGGATGATAACTCGAAGGTGGACTTTTTAGGCATAGATGCATGCTGGATAGCGGTCTATGTACTTTGTCGTAATGCCCAATTAAATCTCACTATACTCATCATAATATGTATGTGCATGGTCATGCCCTCTTTATTTGTCAATTGCCCAACTGTAATTTGTTCACCCAACATGCTGTTTATCTTATGGGAGAGACACCTCTAGTGAACTGTGGACCCCGGTCCAATTCTCTATACTCGAAATACAATCTCTGCAATACTTGGTCTCTTGTTTTCTCGCAAACAATCATCTTCCACACTATACATCTAATCCTTTGTTACAGCAAGCCGGTGAGATTGACAACCTCACTGTTTCGTTGGGGCAAAGTACTTTGGTTGTGTTGTGCAGGTTCCACGTTGGCGCCGGAATCCCTGGTGTTGCGCCGCACTACATCTCGCCGTCATCAACCTTCAACGTGCTTCTTCGCTCCTACTGGTTCGATAAACCTTGGTTTCATACTGAGGAAAAACTTGCCGCTGTACGCATCACACCTTCCTCTTGGGGTTCCCAACGGACGCGTGCTGTACGCGTATCAAGCCACGATACGGAAAACCTTCCAGAGACGCCGCCAATCCCATCTTGGGGGATTCAGGAGATCGCCTCCGGCACCCTGTCGGAGAGGGGAATCATCTCCCGGAGGACTCTTCACCGCCATGGTCGCCTCCGGAGTGATGTGTGAGTAGTTCACCCCTGGACTATGGGTCCATAGCAGTAGCTAGATGGTCGTCTTCTCCTAATTGTGCTATCATTGTTAGATCTTGTGAGCTGCCTAACATGATCAAGATCATCTATTTGTAATGCTACATGTTGCGTTTGTTGGGATCCGATGAATATGGAATACTATGCTATGTTGATTATCAATCTATCTATGTGTTGTTTATGATCTTGCATGCTCTCCGTTGCTAGTAGAGGCTCTGGCCAAGTTGATACTTGTAACTCCAAGAGGGAGTATTTATGCTCGATAGTGGGTTCATGTCTCCATTAAATGCTGGGAGTGACGACAACCCCTAAGGTTGTGGATGTCTTGTTGCCACTAGGGATAAAACATCAATGCTATGTCTAAGGATGTATTTGTTGATTACATTACGCACCATACTTAATGCAATTGTCTGTTGTTTGCAACTTAATACTGGAGGGGGTTCGGATGATAACTTGAAGATGGACTTTTTAGGCATAGATGCATGCTGGATAGCGGTCTATGTACTTTATCGTAATGCCCAATTGAATTTCACAATACTCATCATAACATGTATGTGCATGGTCATGCCCTCTTTATTTGTCAATTGCCCAACTGTAATTTGTTCACCCAACATGCTATTTATCTTATGGGAAAGACACCACTAGTGAACTGTGGACCCCGGTCCATTCTTTTACATCAAATACAATCTACTGCAATACTTGTTCTACTGTTCTCTGCAAACATCATCATCCACACTATACATCTAATCATTTGTTACAGCAAGCCGGTGAGATTGACAACCTCACTGTCACGTTGGGGCAAAGTAATTTGGTTATGTTGTGCAGGTTCCACGTTGGCGCCAGAATCCCTGGTGTTGCGCCGCACTACACTCCGCCGCCATCAACCTTCGACGTGCTTCTTGACTCCTACTGGTTCGATGAACCTTGGTTTCTTACTGAGGGAAAACTTACTGCTGTAGGCATCACACCTTCCTCTTGGGGTTCCCAACGGACGCGTGTTGGACGGAAAGACATACGTCAACTACGCGCAGCAAGTAGATTTTCTGGCGCCGTTGCCGGGGAGATCAAGACACGCTGCAAGGGGAGTCTCCACTTCCAATCTCTTTACTTTGTTTTTGTCTTGCTTTATTTTTATTTACTACTTTGTTTGCTGCACTAAAACAAAACACAAAAAAATTAGTTGCTAGCTTTACTTTATTTACTGTCTTGTTTGCGTTCTTCATATTAAAAACACAAAAAAATTAGTTACTTGTTTTACTTTACTTAATATCATGCATGTTTTTATTTCACTAGTTAAGCATAATGGAAAGTAACAGTGAGCTTTTGAAGCTATTTCCTAAGTTAAGACATGGATTGTTTGATGCGAAAATTAAAAAATCTATTAAACCTTATTTGCATGCTAGTAGCAATGTTATTAGTATGAACACTATTATTTCTAAAGCTATGGAAGAATCTAAGCTTGGGGAAGCTGGTTTTGATGAGCATGATATTTTTAGTCCCCCAAGCATTGAGGAGAAAATTTTCTTTGATGATACTTTGCCTCCTATTTATGATGATTATAATGATAGTGGTCTTTTGGTGCCACCTACTATGGAGAGTAAATTTTATTATGATTATACTATGCCTCCTACACTTGATGAGAATAATAAAGATAGCTACTTTGTTGAATTTGCTCTCACTACAACTAATAAAATAGATTATTCTTATGTGGAGAGTAATAATTTTATGCATGAGACTCATGATAAGAATGTTTCATTTGATAGTTATATTGTTGAGTTTGCTCATGATGCTACTGGATATTATTATGAGAGAGGAAAATATGGTTGTAGAAATTTTCATGTTACTAAAACACCTCTCTTTTTGCTGAAAATCTTGAAGTTGCGCTTGTCTAGTCTTTTTATGCTTGTTGCATTATGCTTCATGAACTTGTTTATTTACAAGATTCCTTTTCATAGGAAGTGGGTTAGACTTAAATGTGTTTTTAATTTGCTTTTTGATGCTCTCTTTTGATTCAACTCTTATTTCTTGGGAGTGCATCATTAAAATTACTGAGCCCATCTTAATGGCTATAAAGAAAGCACTTCTTGGGAGATAACCCATGTGTTTATTTTACTACAGTACTTTTGTTTTATATTTGAGTCTTGGAAGTTGTTACTACTGTAGTAACCTCTCCTTATCTTAGTTTTGTTGCATTGTTGTGCCAAGTAAAGTCTTTGATAGTAAGGTTCATACTAGATTTGGATTGCTGCGCAGAAACAGATTTCTTGCTGTCACGAATTTGAGCAATAGTTTCTGTAGGTAACTCAGAAAATTCTGCCAATTTACGTGAGTGATCCTCAGATATGTACGCAACTTTCATTCAATTTGAGCATTTTCATCTGAGCAAGTCTGGTGCACCTATAAAATTCGTCTTTACGAACTGTTCTGTTTTGACAGATTCTGCCTTTTATTTCGCATTGCCTGTTTTGCTATGCTTGATGGATTTCTTTATTCCATTAACTTTCAGTAGCTTTGTGCAATGTCCAGAAGTGTTAAGAATGATTATGTAACCTCTGAACATATGAATTTTGATTATGCAATAACCCTCTAATGAGTTGTTTTGAGTTTGGTGTAGAGGAAGTTTTCAAGGATCAAGAGAGGAGGATGATACAATATGATCAAGGAGAGTGAAAGCTCTAAGCTTGGGGATGCCCCGGTGGTTCACCCCTGCATATTTCAAGAAGGCTCAAGCGTCTAAGCTTGGGGATGCCCAAGGCATCCCCTTCTTCATCGACAACATTATCAGGTTCCTCTAATGAAACTATATTTTTATTCCATCACATCTTATGTGCTTTACTTGGAGCGTCTGTATGTTTTTATTTTTGTTTTGTTTGAATAAAATTGGATCCTAGCATTCATTGTGTGGGAGAGAGACACGCTCCGCTGTTGCATATGGACAAATATATCCTTAGGCTTTACTCATAATATTCATGGCGAAGGTTGAAACTGCTTCGTTAAATTGTTATATGGTTGGAAACGAGAAATGCTACATGTGGTAATTGGTATAATATCTTGAATAAATGTGATACTTGGCAATTGTTGTGCTCATGTTTACACTACAAGAGATTTGATATACTGTGACGAAAACCCTCGTGACGGTGGTCTGCAACGTCATGGAATATCATAATGTGTGACGTTTTGCTTATGGCGTCATGCATTCTCAAAGATCTGTGACGGTCACACAATCACCGTCACACATTAGTGTATTCTGTGACGACTCGGTACTTTCTGTGACGAGCGTGGATGGGTCACAGAAAAATTACAATCGCGAATGATGTTATCGCCTTGTATATAATAGCTAGCGGGAGACAGTTGTGGCGAGATCGACATATTACGGAAGAAACAAAAGAATATAGTTATTAAATATAGATATCTTAGGGCATGTTTGGTTTCTTGCCCCAGCTCACCCTACCAAAAAATTGGTCATGTCAAATAGTCTCCCACATGTTTGGTTCACTGCCAATTATTTGGCTGTCAATGGACTACTTGCTGTTTCCTTCACTAATTCTAGCAAAAAATTTGGCAGCCCATGGGCGGCAGAATCCCACGCCAAAAAATTGGCTAACCAATTTTGGTAGGGCTGCTGTAGGCACAATCCAAACGCACCCTTAACCATCGGAGGAAGGAGCGGGACGGGATTTGGTTCTGGACAATTTGACTAATGAACCTCCCGGCGATTTGTACGCGGGACATGCGCACGAAGTGATAAACAAGTAAGCAAGTGGATGGATTCCATCCTTGCTAGCTTCACGTAGGTATCAAGAAAAAAGGAGCGCACTTCAGTTGTACTAGCTAGGAGCGATCCATTCGGGTGTACGTGCAGTTTAAAAAAGGCAAAAAAAAAAAACCTGCAGACGATCGATTGATCTGATGGAGAAGAAATACGTAATCCCAGTACCAGTTTTGCATGTGACCTCAGATTGTCAAGATCTAAATAACAGCTTCAAAAATTCTAAATTTGCACCTGATGTGATCTAACTGCAATTTTTTAGGGCCGTTTGTGCAGTTCATCTTTCTATATTGCCTTGTCATCCTTATTGCCAAGCAATATAAATTAAATGTATATATCAATGAAATAATTTCCCATCCACCGAAGGACTAATTTGTCACTACAATTTTCCCACCAAAAAAGTCTATTTTCCCTCCTCCTAAAATAATCTATTTCCCCTGCACCTAAAATACAACTTTCCCTCCACTTTTCTTTTTTGGCCGATTTGGTCAGTTGAAAATTTGCCAACCCCCCGCTCTAATCCTGCGCGGAGGCAGCCCCACTTCCCCTATTTTTGCTGCTCCGCTCCCCCATTCTCGTCACGCACCAGATCGAGGCGCCTCCGAATCTCCGATCCATCCATCCGCACCCGCGCGAACGGCGCCGCGCTCGTCATCTACGGGATCGAACGCCGGCATCCGCGAGAACACCGATGACCGCACCCACGAGAACGACTGCACCGGCGAGAACACTGCCGCGCTCCTCAAGGTAACAGCCTCTTCTACAAACTTACGAAGTAGCTTGTGTTCTGATTCCTAGATATCTAATTAGATTAATTTCATGTGTTGAATGAAGCCATGAAGGAGAGCTAGCAATGCAATTGTCTTCATGATTCTTAGTTTCATCTAAATACCATCTTGCTCCACTTCTGCCGCTTCTCGCCATTGGTCAGATCGGCGGAGGAGCCCTCCGATCCAACCGCCCCAACCTGCTGCAACGCGGCGGCCGCCGGCATCCCCTCCGATCCTCCCTGCTGCTGCGTTACCACGGTGTCACTTGCAAACCATCCCTGCTGCCCTTCGACGAGAGCGGCCCTGCGCCCCTTCCTGATGGAGACGGGAAAGAACATCAAAAGAACAGACAGTCAAACATAACTGGTATAGATTGTTTCATGTTGGTACTTTAGCTGATTGGAGAAACCATTTGCACGCAAGAAGGCTGTAGAAAATAACAAGACTTTTGGTAGGTATTCTGAATCGTCTAGGCAGACAGTAGAATAGATCATCAACAAGTATTCTGATTCGTCCACTAGTCGTGTTTTATCTTACAATATGCTTAAGGTATTGTATCCTGGGTACATATTTCTCTTACTGATTTTAGTAAAGTTTATGACTTGGTAAAACAACATCGTGTCCATGCTTTTCTCATCAAGCAATAAATATATACTCATCTTTATTGATATCATCTAGTACAAGATAAACCATTATGGAAGTGATATTTTTTCTATTGAGTAAATACAGCCATGATGATATATCCTTAGTTAGTACTAGTTGACAGCGTAATCCATTGTGGAGGAGATATAGATATCCGTCAATACAACCTATTACTGAACCTCAACATGACTTCTATAGATTACATATAGTGTGTTCTTGTACAGAGAGTATCTCCTATTTTAACTGAAAACTTTACATGCAGTTGCACACTCTTTGAATTTTTAGTTTGGTTCAGCACTTTTCTCAAATCTATAGAGACAAGCACACTATCATATAAACCTATGTGTTGAAACTACTATAATTGTCCTGAAATTAAATACTTTGAGCTGATGCTCTATTTACATGATTTGCCTTATTAAAGAGACAAAGTGAGTCATGGTATTGTTAGGAGGGTCAGATAGATATGTACATGAGGCCTTTTTTTAAATAACTGACTGTATATGTGCTTATGGTCATTGTTTTTCTAAATCTTAACATTAATGTTTCATTTTATCCTTATTTTCCAAGGTAGTAAAACCATGCCCACAACTCCGAAGTATAAGAGAAACATGTTGGCAAGGATTAAGAGGCGCAAGGCTTAGGAGCCAGGGCCTCTTGCGGACATACTGAACATAGCTAGTAAACCAGTATATGGTCAGGATGCAAATGACAGACAACAGTGCAAAGGTGAGGATAGTGGCAGTGGCTCCAAATATGAGCCAAATGATGATGACGAGGCTGATGATGCAGATAAGGTTTGTGGAGAACAAGAGGATCAGGAACCAACTCTACACATGCGAAAGGAACAGGTACTATATCTTAGTGCCATACATAGTAGGCGCATACATAGTAGATAATTCCTTTCTGTCTAACATGTTCATGAACGTGTGTATATCTGAGCTGAGTCAATAGATCGTTGGTTTTCTGATTAATGGTTTCCTTGTTGGTAAATGGGTGCTGCTGAGTTGATAAGCATTTTGAAGGGGAAATTAAAATAGAGAAGGAATAGTCAATTTTAAGTCAAAACAGTCCAATCTGAAAGCTAGAACTGTTGTAGCAGCGGCGTAACACTGTGTTTAATTATGTAATCTTGCTTAGTACAAATGAAGATATCATAGTCAAATAGTTCCAGTTTTAAGTTTTGGTCTTGTAAATGTATTGCTGGCATTCTTCTCATTTAAATTGGCAATCCATGTGAGCTTAACGTCCTGGCATGCTTGCTATTTTTCTGCGTCTTATTAGTAAATGCAGACTTTAACTTGTTAAGACCATGTATGAGTAAATACTACCGCCTTGTTTTTCCTAACTTGTTTGAATTAGGCAAAGCAAGCTTCTACAAAGCCACAGTCCAAAATTGTTGTTGTTGTTGGATGTATTTATTGTTGCTTGATATGCTGCTGGTTGCTTGCTATGTTGCTCGTTGTTTTTGTGTCGTCGCCTGCTTGCTATGTCATTGGCTACTTTCTATGCGGTTGCTCGTTTCTGTACAGATGGCTGCTTGTTGAATGGCTGGTTGTTTATGATCTTTTGTTGCTTTCTCTATGAAAGGCAATTATTGTACATGCTTACGCTCTCACTCTTTTTGTAAGTTGAATGGAACGTATCATCATAATTTAACTTGACCAGTGATGCTTTTCTTCTACAGATTGCTATGGAAACTGAAAGGAGTGAAGCTCAATGAGAAGATGAGCACTTGGTATGTTACACATATTGTGGCTAAAGTACTAAAGGAGGACAAAATCCTCAATTACCTTCCTTTCTACCACATGGTACTAATAAAGATTCGGGAGGTCAAGGAGATCAGCTTATGTAGAACGAGTACGACAGTTAGAAGAGAAGTTGAACACCATAAGATAAAGGTGGAAGAGAAATTGAACAACAGAAGATAAATATAGAGGCAAATTCAATGTACCAAGAGAGCGGTGAACCGCAAGAGACTGCACTTCAAAAGATGCAGGAAGCAACAAGAATTGGCGGCAATGAAGAAGAGCCAAGAAAGCAAATCAAAAAATAAGCAAGAGGAACAGTACAACCATATCTTATGGAAACATACAACTCGGAACTAGGCACCATACTTGATGGTGCATGAAAGTCATCATTATATCGTGGTGCTATTGTAGCATCAACTTAGTTTGCTTGTCTTTAATGCAACTTATTTAGTTACAGTATGTCTGATTATATGTGGTTGCGAGTTTGATATAATTGTGATTTCGATGGTAATTGAGTATGTGTTTTCATATGTATTCAAAATTACTTTTAGTTCATAATCTAATTTATATTAAATTTCAAAATTAGTAAAAGAAATAATAATAAAAATAAATTAGTTAATAACTACAAAAATGGAAAAATTAATATTATTTATGGCTAAAAATTAGTATTACATGAAATAATTAGTTATTTTGGGGGGAAATTAAAAAAACAAAAAATAAGAATTTCGAAAAATAAGAATTTCTTTTAAATTGATTAAATGACATCACATATGATGTCATGCACATCTATGACGTTAATCGGTGACGTTTCTGTGCCATGAAATGGTCTCATATGTGGTGATATCACACATGACGTCATCCATACTTTGTGACGTTTTTTCGTGCGCCGCGTCACTAGCGAGTAATCTATGACGGGGATTCCGTGACGATGCTTGTGACGCTCAAACTATGTCACAGTGGGCTCTTTCGTGACGTTTGTTGCTATTGCATGACGTCTTGAGCTCGTCACAGTATATCAAATCCTTTGTAGTGTTAAGCTCTTGCATCATATACTTTGCACCTATTAATGAAGAAATACATAGAGCTTGCTAAAATTTGGTTTGCATGATTGGTCTCTCTAAGGTCTAGATATTTTCTAGTAAGGGTCGAAAAACAAGGAAGACGTTGTAGAGTCTTATAATGCTTACAATATGTCTTTTATGTGAGTTTTGTTGTACCGGTTCATACTTGTGTTTGCTTTAAACAACCTTGCTAGCCTAAACCTTGTATCGAGAGGGAATACTTCTCATGCATCCAAAATCCTTGAGCCAAACACTATGCTACTTGTGTCCACCATACCTACCTACTACATGGTATTTCTCCGCCATTCCAAAGTAAATTGCTTGAGTGCTACCTTTAAAATTTCTATTCTTTATCTTTGCAATATATAGCTCATGGGACAAATAGACTAAAAACTATTGTGGTATTGAATATGTACTTATGCATCTTATCTCTTATAAGTTGCTTGTTGAGCGATAACCATGTTCCTGGGGACGCCATCAACTTTTGAATATCATGTGAGTTTCTATGCATGTTCGTCTTGTCTGAAGTAAGGGCGATTTACCATGAGTTGAATGGTTTGAGTATGCATATTGTTATAGAAGAACATTGGGCCGCTAACTAAAGCCATAATCCATGGTGGAAGTTTCAGTTTTGGACAAAAATCCTCAATCTGTTATGAGAATATTAATTGTTGTTAAATGCTTATGCATTAAAGAGGAGTCCATTATCTGTTGTCTATGTTGTCCTGGTATGGATGTCTAAGTTGAGAATAATCAAAAGCGAGAAATCCAATGCGAGCTTTCTCCTTAGACCTTTGTACAGGCGGCATAGAGGTACCCCTTTGTGACACTTGGTTAAAACATATGTATTGCGATGATAATCCAGGTAATCCGAGCTAATTAGGACAAGGTGCGGGCACTATTGGTATACTATGCATGAGGCTTGCAACTTGTAGGATATAATTTACATGATACATATGCTTTATTACTACTGTTGACAAAATTGTTTCTTGTTTTCAAAATAAAAGCTCTAGCACAAACATAGCAATCAATGATTCCCTCTGCGAAGGGCCTTTCTTCTACTTTTATGTTGAGTCAGTTTACCCATTTCCTTCCATCTTAAGAAGCAAACACTTGTGTTAACTGTGCATTGATTCCTACATACTTGCATATTGCACTTATTATATTATTTTATATTGACAATATCCATGAGATATACATGTTACAAGTTGAAAGCAACCGCTGAAACTTAATCTTCCTTTGTGTTGCTTCAATGCCTTTACTATGAAATTATTGCTTTATGAGTTAACTCTTATGCAAGACTTATTGATGCTTGTCTTAAAAGTACTATTCATGAAAAGTCTTTGCTATATGATTCAATTGTTTACTCATTGTCTTTACCATTGCTTCGAATCGCTGCATTCATTACATGTGCTTACAATAGTATTGATCAAGATTATGATGGCATGTCACTTCAGAAATTATCTTTGTTATCGTTTACCTACTCGGGACGAGTAGGAACTAAGCTTGGGGATGCTGATACGTCTCCAACGTATCGATAATTTCTTATGTTTCATGCTACTTTTATGATGATACTCACATGTTTTATACATACTTTATGTCATATTTATGCATTTTCCGGTACTAACCTATTAACGAGATGCCGAAGAGCCAGTTGTTGTTTTCTGCTGTTTTTGGTTTCAGAAATCCTAGTAAGGAAATATTCTCGGAATTGGACGAAATCAACGCCCAGGGGCCTATTTTTCCACGAAGCTTCCAGAACACCGGAAGGGAACCGATTTGGGGCGACGAGGCGCCGCCACACTAGGGCGGCGCGGCCCAGGAGGGGCCCGCGCGGCCCTAGCGTGTGGGCCCCCCGTCAGCCCTCCGACTCCGCCCTTCCGCCTACTTAAAGTCTTCGTCGCGAATACCCCGCATCGAGAGCCACGATACGAAAAACCTTCCGGAGACGCCGCCGCCGCCAATCCCATCTCGGGGATTCAGGAGATCACCTCCGGCACCCTGCCGGAGAGGGGAATCATCTCCCGGAGGACTCTTCACCGCCATGGTCGCCTCCGGAGTGATGTGTGAGTAGTTCACCCCTGGACTATGGGTCCATAGCGGTAGCTAGATGGTCGTCTTCTCCTAATTGTGCTATCATTGTTAGATCTTGTGAGCTGCCTAACATGATCAAGATCATCTATTTGTAATGCTACATGTTGCGTTTGTTGGGATCCGATGAATATGGAATACTATGCTATGTTGATTATCAATCTATCTATGTGTTGTTTATGATCTTGCATGCTCTCCGTTGCTAGTAGAGGCTCTGGCCAAGTTGATACTTGTAACTCCAAGAGGGAGTATTTATGCTCGATAGTGGGTTCATATCTCCATTAAATCTGGGGGAGTGACAGCAACCCCTAAGGTTGTGGATGTGCTTGTTGCCACTAGGGATAAAACATCAATGCTATGTCTAAGGATGTATTTGTTGATTACATTACGCACCATACTTAATGCAATTGTCTCGTTGTTTGCAACTTAATATCGGAGGGGTTCGGATGATAACCTGAAGGTGGACTTTTTAGACATAGATGCATGCTGGATAGCGGTCTATGTACTTTGTCGTAATGCCCAATTGAATTTCACAATACTCATCATAACATGTATGTGCATGGTTATGCCCTCTTTATTTGTCAATTGCCCAACTGTAATTTGTTCACCCAACATGCTATTTATCTTATGGGAAAGACACCACTAGTGAACTGTGGACCCCGGTCCATTCTTTTACATTAAATACAATCTACTGCAATACTTGTTCTACTGTTCTCTGCAAACATCATCATCCACACTATACATCTAATCCTTTGTTACAGCAAGCCGGTGAGATTGACAACCTCACTGTCACGTTGGGGCAAAGTAATTTGGTTGTGTTGTGCAGGTTCCACGTTGGCGCCGGAATCCCTGGTGTTGCGCCGCACTACACTCCGCCGCCATCAATCTTCGACGTGCTTCTTGACTCCTACTGGTTCGATAAACCTTGATTTCTTACTGAGGGAAAACTTACTGATGTACGCATCACACCTTCCTCTTGGAGTTCCCAACGGACGCGTGTTGGACGGAAAGACATACGTCAACTACGCGCATCAGATATTACCATAGCAAACCACAATAAGGATAAGAGTCAAACCAAACTCAATCTCAAATCTTGATGTGAACAGAGTTTACAAAGATGAATATCACTCTATGCAAGGTCTATGATGGGGAAGTGATGGAGGTTGAGGAGGAAAATCGCGGTGATGGTCGAAGGATGAGTTCTTCTTCTCCCAATCTCTTTTCTTTTGTTCGTGAAGTGAACAACATCTATTGTGTGTCTCTGATCTATCTCCCCCCTTTGCGAAAGTTGTTCCATTTGATGAGGCGGTGACACGCCGTATGGTCATGTCGTACGGGCGGCCACAATCGTACCACTGATCGTTAAAGAGTTCTGGAACGCCTATGATGATTCTTCCAAATAGGAAGTTACTTGATTTCTTCCAAATCTTCACTTTATGCATTGATGATTTGCTTCCAAAGGTGGTTAATTCCTGAAATCCACATAGAAGGTTTCTTTGTTTTCAACAAAATCTTGTTAGTTGGAAAGCAAAAAACCATTGAAATCTAATCAAAGCTTAATGAAATATCTTAAGAAACACTATAAAATGGAGATGTCATATCGTCAAACCAGACATATTGTGGTAGTGATCACAAGAACATCTGAATACTTAACAAGAATAGAAAATGAAACCGGAACGAGGATAACAAGTATAATGGCCCAGTGTTGAGTCATAGATAGGGATACTGAATTCTTTCCTCTAGTGACCATTTAGTGTGTATGTGTTTAAGTCATCATGGGCGTCCAGGCTTCGATAATTGTTATTGCTCAAAAAAAGGATTTAGAGGCATGTCTCGCATTACCAAACTTGTTGGGTCACACGCTTAAAGTGCTGTGGGATTGTTTTTGTGGTGTTGTGATTCAGAGATTGGCACTGAAAATGTTCTGAAGTCATTGAAATTGTTTCGAGGAAATTTCGGAAGAGTTACACGATTATTATAGGTGAAAGTTGAGAATCTAGACTTTATTCATAATGATTTGTAGAGGTGCAAAAGTTCTTATGCGCTGCAACACGGCCGCATGGGCCATAATGGCCCATATGGTCCACGCGCCTAACACCCCAAAAGCCCCCTTGGGCTGGGGCCCTTGCTCCCACGAAGATGCCCGGCTCTACTTACCCTCACCCCAATGTAAAGTACAACCACTCCACCTCTTGGAGTACACAATAACTCCCTCCGATTTGAAGTCACCCCACATCTCAATCCGTGTGATGGAGTTTGATACGTCTCCGACGTATCGATAATTTCTTATGTTCCATGCCACATTATTGATGTTATCTACATGTTTTATGCACACTTTATGTCATATTCGTGCATTTTCTGGAACTAACCTATTAACAAGATGCCAAAGTGCCAGCTCTCGTTTTCTGCTGTTTTTGGTTTCAGAAATCCTAGTAACGAAATATTCTCGGAATCGGACGAAATCAACGCCCAGGTTCCTATTTTTCCCGGAACCATCCAGAACACCCGAGAGCCGCCAGAGGGGAGCCCTGGGGGCCCCACACCACACCCTGGCGCGGCCAGAGGGGGGGCCGCGCCGCCCTATGGTGTGGGCCCCCTAGAAGCCCTCCAGCGCCGCCTCTTCGCCTATATAAAGCCCCTGGATCGAAAACCCTGATACGTTCGACGAAAACCACAGAAACCTTCCAGAGCTGCCGCCATCGCGAGGCCAAGATCTGGGGGACAGGAGTCTCTGTTCCGGCACGCCGCCGGAACGGGGAAGTGCCCCCGGAAGGCTTCTCCATCGACACCGCCGCCATCTCCACCGCCATCTTCATCACCGCTGCTGCTCCCATGAGGAGGGAGTAGTTCTCCATCGAGGCTCGGGGCTGTACCGGTAGCTATGTGGTTCATCTCTCTTCCATGTACCTCAATACAATAATCTCATGAGCTGCTTTACATGATTGAGATTCATATGAGTTTTGTATCACTATTCATCTATGTGCTACTCTAGCAATGTTATTAAAGTAGTCCTATTCCTCCCGCACGTGTGTAAAGGTGACGAGTGTGTGCACCGTGTTAGTACTTGGTTTATGCTATGATCATGATCTCTTGTAGATTGCGAAGTTAACTATTGCTATGATAATATTGATGTGATCTATTCCTCCTACATATGCATGAAGGTGACAAGTGTGCATGCTATGTTAGTACTTGGTTTAATCTGTTGATCTATCTTACACTATAAGGTTACTTAAATATGAACAAATTGTGGAGCTTGTTAACTCCGGCATTGAGGGTTCGTGTAATCCTACGCAATGCGTTCATCATCCAACAAAAGTGTAGAGTATGCATTTATCTATTCTGTTATGTGATCAATGTTGAGAGTGTCCACTAGTGAAAGTCTAATCCCTAGGCCTTGTTCCTAAATACTGCTGCGTTACTACTGCTTGTTTACTACACGCCCGCAAGCTATTTTCTGGCACCGTTGCTACTGCTCATATATATTCATACCACCTGTATTTCACTATCTCTTCGCCGAACTAGTACACCTATTAGGTGTGTTGGGGACACAAGAGACTTCTTGCTTTGTGGTTGCGGGGTTGCATGAGAGGGATATCTTTGACCTCTTCCTCCCTGAGTTCGATAAACCTTGGGTGATCCACTTAAGGGAAAACTTGCTGCTGTTCTACAAACCTCTGCTCTTGGAGGCCCAACACTGTCTACAGGAAAGGAGGGGGAACGTAGACATCAAGCTACTTTTCTGGCGCCGTTGCCGGGGAGGAAAGGTAAAAGGCACTCATACTCCGGTTCTAGGTAAAGTACTTTTCTGGCGCCATTGTGTTTGTGCTCGAAGCTATTTCCTTTAGATCCTGCAATTGCAACTTTTTGTTTCTTGTTTAAACTAGTTAGGCATAATGGAAAACATCTGTGAGCTCTTTGTACTATTTCCTGAGTCAAGACATGAATGGTTTAATGCGAAAATTAAAAAACCCATGGAACATGTTAGCATGAATACTTTGAACACCATTGTTGCTAATGATATGGAAAATTCTAAGCTTGGGGAAGCTGGTTTTGATGAGCATGATCTTTTTAGTCCACCAAGCATTGAGGAGAAAATTTTCTTTGATGATACTTTGCCTCCTATTTATGATGATTATAATGATAGTGGTCTTTTGGTGCCACCTACTATGGAGAGTAAATTTTGTTGTGATTATACTATGCCTCCTACACTTGATGAGAATAATAATGATAGCTACTTTGTTGAATTTGCTCCCACTACAACTAATAAAATTGACTATGCTTATGTTGGGAGTAGTAATAATTTTATGCATGAGACTCATGATAAGAATGCTTTATGTGATAGTTATATTGTTGAGTTTGCTCATGTCACTACTGAAAGTTATTATGAGAGAGGAAAATATGGTTGTAGAAATTTTCATGTTACTAAAACACCTCTCTATGTGCTGAAATTTTTGAAGCTACACTTGTTTTATCTTCCTATGCTTGTTACTTTGCTCTTCATGAACTTGTTTATTTACAAGATTCCTTTGCATAGGAAGCATGTTAGACTTAAATGTGTTTTGAATTTGCCTCTTGATGCTCTCTTTTGCTTCAAATACTATTTCTTATGAGTGCATCATTAAAACTGCTGAGCCCATCTTAATGGCTATAAAGAAAGAACTTCTTGGGAGATAACCCATATGTTATTTTGCTACAGTACTTTGTTTTATATTTGTGTCTTGGAAGTTGTTTACTACTGTAGCAACCTCTCCTTATCTTAGTTTTGTGTTTTGTTGTGCCAAGTAAAGTCTTTGATAGTAAAGTAAGTACTAGATTTGGATTACTGCGCAGTTCCAGATTTCTTTGCTGTCACGAATCTGGGTCTACCTCCCTGTAGGTAGCTCAGAAAATTAAGCCAATTTACGTGCATGATCCTCAGATATGTACGCAACTTTCATTCAATTTGGGCATTTTCATTTGAGCAAGTCTGGTGCCATTTTAAAATTCGTCAATACGAACTGTTCTGTTTTGACAGATTCTGCCTTTTATTTCGCATTGCCTCTTTTGCTATGTTGGATGAATTTCTTTGATCCACTAATGTCCAGTAGCATTATGCAATGTCCAGAAGTGTTAAGAATGATTGTGTCACCTCTGAATATGTTAATTTTTATTGTGCACTAACCCTCTAATGAGTTGTTTCGAGTTTGGTGTGGAGGAAGTTTTCAAGGGTCAAGAAAGAAGGATGATATACTATGATCAAGAAGAGTGAAAGCTCTAAGCTTGGGGATGCCCCGGTGGTTCACCCCTGCATATATCAAGAAGACTCAAGCGTCTAAGCTTGGGGATGCCCAAGGCATCCCCTTCTTCATCGACAAATTATCAGGTTCCTTCTCTTGAAACTATATTTTTATTCGGTCACATCTTATGTACTTTACTTGGAGCGTCTGTTTGTTTTTGTTTTTGTTTGTGTTTGAATAAATTGGATTACATCATGCTTGTGTGGGAGAGAGACACGCTCCGCTGTAGCATATGGACAAGTATGTCCTTGGTTTCTACTCATAGTATTCATGGCGAAGTTTCTCCTTCGTTAAATTGTTATATGGTTGGAATTGGAAAATGATACATGTAGTAATTGCTATAAATGTTTTGGGTAATGTGATACTTGGCAATTGTTGTGCTCATGATTAAGCTCTTGCATCATATGCTTTGCACCTATTAATGAAGAAATACATAGAGCATGCTAAAATTTGGTTTGCATAATTGGTCTCTCTAAGGTCTAGATAATTTCTAGTATTGAGTTTGAACAACAAGGAAGACGGTGTAGAGTCTTATAATGTTTTCAATATGTCTTTTATGTGAGTTTTGCTGCACCGGTTCATCCTTGTGTTTGTTTCAAATAAACCTTGCTAGCCTAAACCTTGTATCGAGAGGGAATACTTCTCATGCATCCAAAATACTTGAGCCAACCACTATGTCATTTGTGTCCACCATACCTACCTACTACATGGTATTTTCCGCCATTCCAAAGTATATTGCTTGAGTGCTACCTTTAAAATTCCATCATTCACCTTTGCAATATATAGCTCATGGGACAAATAGCTTAAAAACTATTGTGGTATTGAATATGTAATTATGTACTTTATCTCTTATTAAGTTGCTTGTTGTGCGATAACCATGTTTACTGGGGACGCCATCAATTACTCCTTGTTGAATTTCATGTGAGTTGCTATGCATGTCCGTCTTGTCTGAAGTAAGAGCGATCTACCACCTTATGGTTAAGCATGCATATTGTTAGAGAAGAACATTGGGCCGCTAACTAAAGCCATGATCCATGGTGGAAGTTTCAGTTTTGGACATATATCCTCAATCTCAAATGAGAAAATTATTAATTGTTGCTACATGCTTATGCATAAAAGAGGAGTCCATTATCTCGTTGTCTATGTTGTCCCGGTATGGATGTCTAAGTTGAAGAATAATCAATAGCGAGAAATCCAATGCGAGCTTTCTCCTTAGACCTTTGTACAGGCGGCATAGAGGTACCCCTTTGTGACACTTGGTTAAAACATGTGCATTGTGATGATCCGGTAGTCCAAGCTAATTTGGACAAGGTGCGAGCACTATTAGTACACTATGCATGAGGCTTGCAACTTATAAGATATAATTTACATGATGCATATGCTTTATTACTACCGTTGACAAAATTGTTTCATGTTTTCAAAATCAAAGCTCTAGCACAAATATAGCAATCGATGCTTTTCCTCTATGGAGGACCATTCTTCTACTTTTCAATGTTGAGTCGGTTCACCTATTTCTCTCCACCTCAAGAAGCAAACACTTGTGTGAACTGTGCATTGATTCCTACATACTTGCTTATTGCACTTATTATGTTACTCTATGTTGACAATATCCATGAGATATACATGTTACAAGTTGAAAGCAACCGCTGAAACTTAATCTTCTTTTGTGTTGCTTCAATGCCTTTACTTTGAATTATTGCTTTATGAGTTAACTCTTATGCAAGACTTATTGATGCTTGTCTTGAAGTGCTATTCATGAAAAGTCTTTGCTTTATGATTCAGTTGTTTACTCATGTCATTACCATTGTTTTGATCGCTGCATTCACTACATATGCTTTACAAATAGTATGATCAAGTTTATGATGGCATGTCACTCCAGAAATTATCTGTGTTATCGTTTTACCTGCTCGGGACGAGCGGAACTAAGCTTGGGGATGCTGATACGTCTCCGACGTATCGATAATTTCTTATGTTCCATGCCACATTATTGATGTTATCTACATGTTTTATGCACACTTTATGTCATATTCGTGCATTTTCTGGAACTAACCTATTAACAAGATGCCGAAGTGCCGCTTCTCGTTTTCTGCTGTTTTGGTTTCAGAAATCCTAGTAACGAAATATTCTCGAATCGGACGAAATCAACGCCCGGGTTCCTATTTTTCCCGGAACCATCCGGAACACCCGAGAGCCGCCGCAGGGGAGCCCCGGGGGCCCCACACCACACCCCGGCGCGGCCGAGGGGGGCCGCGCCGCCCTATGGTGTGGGCCCCCGAAGCCCTCCTGCGCCGCCTCTTCGCCTATATAAAGCCCCCGGATCGAAAACCCCGATACGTTCGACGAAAACCACGAAACCTTCCGCAGCCGCCGCCATCGCGAGGCCAAGATCCGGGGACAGGAGTCTCCGTTCCGGCACGCCGCCGGAACGGGAAGTGCCCCGGAAGGCTTCTCCATCGACACCGCTGCCATCTCCACCGCCATCTTCATCACCGCCGCTGCTCCCATGAGGAGGGAGTAGTTCTCCATCGAGGCTCGGTGGCTGTACCGGTAGCTATGTGGTTCATCTCTCTTCCATGTACCTCAATACAATAATCTCATGAGCTGCTTTACATGATTGAGATTCATATGAGTTTTGTATCACTATTCATCTATGTGCTACTCTAGCAATGTTATTAAAGTAGTCCTATTCCTCCCGCACGTGTGTAAAGGTGACGATGTGTGCACCGTGTTAGTACTTGGTTTATGCTATGATCATGATCTCTTGTAGATTGCGAAGTTAACTATTGCTATGATAATATTGATGTGATCTATTCCTCCTACATATGCATGAAGGTGACGAGTGTGCATGCTATGTTAGTACTTGGTTTAATCTGTTGATCTATCTTACACTATAAGGTTACTTAAATATGAACAAATTGTGGAGCTTGTTAACTCCGGCATTGAGGGTTCGTGTAATCCTACGCAATGCGTTCATCATCCAACAAAAGTGTAGAGTATGCATTTATCTATTCTGTTATGTGATCAATGTTGAGAGTGTCCACTAGTGAAAGTCTAATCCCTAGGCCTTGTTCCTAAATACTGTTGCGTTACTACTGCTTGTTTACTACACGCCCGCAAGCTATTTTCTGGCACCGTTGCTACTGCTCATATATATTCATACCACCTGTATTTCACTATCTCTTCGCCGAACTAGTACACCTATTAGGTGTGTTGGGGACACAAGAGACTTCTTGCTTTGTGGTTGCGGGGTTGCATGAGAGGGATATCTTTGACCTCTTCCTCCCTGAGTTCGATAAACCTTGGGTGATCCACTTAAGGGAAAACTTGCTGCTGTTCTACAAACCTCTGCTCTTGGAGGCCCAACACTGTCTACAGGAAAGGAGGGGGAACGTAGACATCAGAGTTCTCCACATGCTATATTAGTTTCCCTGTGATCGCAATGCCCTGGACGGCGAACCGCCCGCGGATCAAACCACCGCACATGTGGATACCGGTGGAGGTATCGACCTTTCGATCCTCGGGGCAAGGAGGATATTAAGTCCTCGCGCCTGAGAGGGATACTCCTAGGTGCGGGGATCGCCGCGTTCATGGTCGTTATTGAGCTATTCAGCATCCGCTCGGTGAGAACTTTCTAGATCTAATCTTTTCACTTGCATATTCATAGATCTGATGTTAGTGCGTAGGTCAATTATTTTTTTGTTTTCTGTCTACGATTCGTAACATTCTACTTCATTGTTAATGAGAAAAATTGATGTATGGCTGATATGTGGGATGGAAGACAACTTAAAAATTAAAATCACCTTCAGGAGGTGCTGTGCTTTGATCACAATCCTTATGCTCCAGTGGTGAGATTGCTCAAAGTCTTCAGATTACTGATAAGGGGATACTCTACTGTAGAAATTTGAACCAAAGGAAGTATACAATTAAAAAAACTTGTATGATGTTATTAATTCCAGGGTTTACCTGCACATGTCGACTGGGTGTGGAAAATTATAGTTTCACCAAAAATATCACCTTTTCTTTTAGCTTATTGGTCATAATAAGGTGCTCACTAGAGATAAGCTCGTTAAGAGGCAAAGTGTGGATGACCTATTGCAATAAACCTAAACCTTGCAGTCATCTCGTTTTTTGAGTGTGTTGTAGCATCACCTGCGTGGTTTGAGGTAAAAAAGCTTTATGGTATTGGGGTTTCCCATATTACTTCTGTTGTTGTTGCTGACTTATGGAATATTGTCAAAACTTGTAAAGTGAATAATATGATCCATGCAACTATTATTTGGGTGTTATGGCATATTATAAATGACATGTACTTCAACCGCTCTCTCTAGCCCGGTGTGCGGGCGCTATGGCGAAGAATGGCTTACATGCTTGCTCAGTGGAGCATGCTACTACGAGGGGTAGAAAAAGAAAATCTGAATGCAGTGGTGAACAACCTAGAGTCATTGGCTCGTGCTCCACACCTGATGTTCCGGTCAAGGCCTAGGTTGACCCAGGTGAAGCGTGCAAAGACGCGTATAGAGTCGGTGCTTCTGACCTGGCGAGGACTCTCGAGGCTAATGCGTTGATGCTGATTAGAGATGCATGCTGAGTGATTCAGGGCGGTGCCCAAAGAATGATATGATGTGCCTGTCAGGGTTTAGTTGTAGTTTCTTTAGTTGGGTTAACGTTGTGCCTATGGTGTTTTGTGTTCATTTTCTAGGTTCAAAGCGAGGACTAGGTATAGAAAACATAGATTCATTCTCTAGGTTCAATGTTAATAAGATATCTTGTCTTAATGAGTTTATCATGGATCCTACTATATACGAGCTATTCATTATTCCTATGCGGAGAATTGGGGAGTTTAGGTACTTATTGACATTTCAAAGGAACATCATGTTTCCTCCTCCGACATTAACTATGACCTCACTAAGTTGCCGTTGCTTGTACCTGCGGCGATGGCAAGAACTGAAAGGATCCCAATGATAAAGATCATCAAGGCCGAGTTTCACATCAAAGGCCTTGATCGATAGAATGGCATTTTTTTTGAAAAAAAAAGTAAAGCTTTGCCATTGAGGTGGAACTATTGGTATGTTTTTAGGTTTTACTTATAAGTAGATATATTTATATTTTTTTGTTGTACTAACCGATTGTGTTAGAATCATAGGACTAATTTAGTCTTTTCCAACCTCAAACTATTCAGGCACCGGATATGTTAGTGGGGGTCATATCCTTTTCCTCGGGGGTTTTTTAGAGGTTTTTGGTCTATTTTCTCTTATGAATTGGCTCAACTGTTTTTTTCCTTTTAATGAATGAATAGGCAAAGCTGATGGTATCTCCAAAATAATTAACTACTTCATATACTACTCGTTAATTACAATATTAGTCATCATGACATAATTTCGTTACGGGGGTTGAGCCGTCGATTTATAAAGTCAGCATCACTGAGCGTGTCAAAAGCAGATGTCGGACTCCATCGCCATAAACTAAAAGGATTGACCCTATGGCTTGAACACTTGACACGATGCATGGGGCCAAGCGAACGCAGTGAAACCACGGCACGAGTTGGCCATGCACCTACGTTATAACCGTTCCACCGTGCAGCCAGAATGATGAGCCGTGGTGCGTGCATGGCATGCATGCATGGCAGTATGGCACCTTCCAAAGTGAAGTGAGCATGGGTATGCAGAAGCCAAGAGCCGACACGTACTGGGCGGACCGCGACCACGACGAGCGGGTGCTGATCGTGTCGATGGCTGCTAAAATTAGCCTTTCCCCGTCGCGACGTGGATCCGACGACGATCGAGGGCGGCCACCATCTGAGCCGACGCGTGCGAGGCCATCATTCACTCCATCACATGACCATCTGAAAAGGGATCACATGGGGTGCTCCCCACGACCGATGCTGGCTCGTATTAGTGGCCTGTGCCCCCCAATTATTATGCGTACTGTACTACAGATATGCGACGCGCGCATATTGCTGTGCCTGTGCGCGAGGTCACCCCGTCCTTCCTGCCCGTCGTGGCCGCCTCGTGTCTACAACGTTTTGTATTCCAACGGTACGACGCGCGGATCCATTGGTGGTACCGACACGGAGAGCCGCCGGACCACCCGCCTGGGTGCTGCTGATCCTGGAACAACGCTCGCCGAAGACACGGACCCATGAGTTTCTTGTGCTCAACATTTAGAAAACTATTCAAGGTTAAGTATTGAAAATATGATTTTTTTAGAAACCATTGTAAACGAAGACACTTATATATGGGTGCACACGTTTATCCTATGAACACATCCAATCCCCATGAACAACTTTGAAAAACTGAGCCGCCAAGCCAGTCTTAAGATTAACGAAGTCATCACAACTAGTGTATTATCTACAAAAATATTTTCCCTCTGAACATAGCGTTTTGGCTCATAGGTATACCTACACCTATTAAGAAAAATAAATTTTAAAATGTGAAAAAATTGAAATAAAATTCTCCGGTGTGCATACGGACATCCTATGTTAGAGCACAAAAGTTTTGCAGGATTTTTTTACGTGGCCTATGTAAAAAATATAAATAAATGTCTCGTAGTGAGTTTTTTCAAAGCACAAAAAAAATGTCTTTTTTACACAGGTCACATAAATTAATGTTTTTCACGACCCTTTGTGTGCAGGCGTGGAACATGTGAAAGTACACCCCAATTTTTATTCTGAAATTTTTCGACATTTTAAAATATTTTTTCGATAATAGATGCATCTACACCTATGAACCAAAGTGAATTTCCGCTTCTCTCGCTCAGAGAATGTTTTGGTACTATATGAGATACATAGTTGTCTAATCTAGGGTTTAAACTTTATTAGCCAGTTGTTGGATGGTACGCCCCGAAAACATATAAATTCCCCTGAAAATATGTTAGACATAAGAGATCAGGTGGAGACACGACCAGAGAAAAAGAGCCACGCGATCAGGCGGTGGGTAGGGTTGACGTCCCCTCCATCGACGTTGCCGCCCGCTAGCCTCACCTCTGACGGCCTCTTAGCTCTTGGACATGCCGCAAACCCAGGTCTCTAGGCGGCGGCATGGGGTTGTTTCTTGCTTTAGCAGGCTTTTGTGTTTTTGTCGGGATGATGAGACGGTGGCGACATCCTTCTGTCAGAATATATAAGATCTTCCCCGCACTGTCCCCAGTGGTGCTTGTTGCGCTGATGGAGTCCGTGTGGAGTTATGTGTCCAGCAAATCTTCTGGTTTCTCATCGTTTTTCGTCTCCGTTTATGTGGTTGGGTGTCAAATCTTTTGATCTACAGTTCTCATCTTTTACGATGATTACTGTTGTGGTGTGCTGGTACTTTGGGATCTTACACGATCATTAGTGATCCGTTTTGTATAACATACTTTGTCTAGACTTGAATTTTTAATAAAAGCCGTGTGCATCAACACGATGCAGAGGCTGGGGTCATATCCCCTTTTCGAAAAAAAAAACTTTGGGATCTTACCACAATGACTTTTTTTAGAGCAACCACATATTTCATTAATCGGACACCAAGTTACATGAAACAACACATGTGGAAACTAAAAGACAAACCGGGATAAAATGATTATCCTGAATTTGCCGATAAAATCCTAAAAGATCGAGAAATACAAAACGATCCCTAAGGTTTCCTGCAAGTCTGCAACCATCGTAGCCAGCGGCCGCCATCCAATTCTAACACCGTCGAGACGAACACAAGAAGAGACGTCGAGCCTCAACGACTTTGTGTGTCTACTATCACACGCTCTAATACAACGAGCTTTGCTGACTTCGGTGATGGAGGGGCAATCAAGGTGACACGGCTTCGGCTTGTTCTAGTGCTTGTAATTCTCGTTAAGTGGTCCAATGACATTCATATTTTTTATAACTTTCAAAAAAAATTATACGGCTGATGATGATTATTGATAGATTAGTGGATCTTTTTTCCAACAAAAAAACACGAGTCGAGAGATAAGAGGAGAATTGTGGGGTTAATCCATTAACGAATGATGAGATGACAAGTAGGTTTGCTCAACTTTTTTGCTTAAGCAGTACTTGACTTTTCCCCCAAATCTGTTCAGGTCAAAAAAGAGCCTCCCTCTACACGACTACACGTAGAGCGGGCCCGGTGTGGATAAATCCATAAACAAAGCGCGCCCACCCCATTTTCCTCCTCCGCTTCGCCTGGAACATTGGCCCCTTCCTTCCTCTCTTCTCCCAGCGCCCGTCCATCTCCGGCGAACCCGATGAGCTCCGGCGACGACTCCCGGAGGCCCAATCCCCTCCCCTCCGCGCTCGTATCCAACCTACAGTCCGTGCTCGCCGCCCGCCGTCCGCCCCCGACCGAGGACGCCACCCCCACCGCCGAGACCTCGGCCCCGGCCCCGGCCCCGGCCCCGGCGGCGGCGGATGACGGCCCCGCCAAGCCCGTCGTGCTCCTGACCTGCGCCGGTGGGATCCAGTCGCCGGGTCTCGCGGCGCTCGTCGACGCGCTCGTCAAGGGCGGCCGCTGCGACGTCCACGTGTGCGCCCCCGAATCGTACGCCCCCCAATCCCAACTCACCCCCGGCTCCCTGATTCGCCATTGCAATTTCGCGCTTGACCTAGTAACAATATTAATTATCCCTGTTGTTCTAATGTCGAATTAACTGCGATAATTTCTCAATGTGAAGGGACAAGCCTGTCTGTGGTCACTCCATTACCATCCGGGAGACCGTCTCAGCGACATCCGTCGATTTCACGGGGGCGAAGGCTTTCGAGATATCAGGTCGGTTTTGGTTCTTCATCCCTTCCCGCGCCATTCGTAACCTACCATTCCTCAGCTATGCATCGTCAGCCTGCTGATTACGATGATGTTTCATTCAGGGACGCCGGTGGATTGCATCTCGCTGGGATTATCCGGGAGGCTGTTCGCGTGGTCGGCACCTGCTCTGGTAACGCCCTTGTAATCCATGTTTAGGAAGGGGGAATTAGATGTCCCGCCCAATCCCATCTCATTGAGGATGATTTCCATGTCGTTTGCAGGTGATCAGCGGCATCAATGCTGGGCCAAACTGCGGTTATGAGATGTAGGCTCTTGTTTCACGACTGGCCCCATTCGTAGTCTGCTTTCAGTCTAGTTATGCGATTTATTTATTACAAATCTGTGTAGGTTCCACTCTTCTGCCGTTGCTGCCGCAAGAGAGGCCTTAATGTGCGGGGTGCCTTCGATTGCCATCTCACTGAATTGGTGGGTATGCGTTTACTGCCTGTGTTCCAAATCTACTCAATCATTCCCATTTATCATTTGGTCGCTCAGCAGCACGAGCTAATAACAAGTGCTGGATTTATGCAACTAGGAAGAAGGATGAAACTAAGGACAGTGACTTCAAGGATGCAGCTGGGTTGTGCTTGCCATTGATACATGCGGCCTTGGCAGACATCGAGAAGGGAACTTTCCTCAGCGGGTGCCTGCTGAATATTGGGGTTCCGAGCTCGCCATCTGCGAATAAGGTTATTATGTACACAGAACTATCATCTTAAAATCCATTTGAAGTCAAACATAGTACCATAGCTTTAGAAGTAGATGAATTCCTTTTACTTGTTGTCCGCTCTGGCATTTAGTGACAAGCATACTGGATCATGCTATGCCTGCTGAATATTGAGTTTCCAAGCCCGCCAGCTGGAAATAAGATTATTTTGTAGCAAAACTATGGTCTTCAATTCCGTTTAGGGCCAAAAATAGCACCATAACTGTAGAAGTACCTGAATTCCTGTTAATTGATGTCCACTTTGGCCTATAGTGACAAGCATACTGGACCATGCTATTGCTACGGGCTAGAGCATCATATGCTTCCATCTATACGAGAGGCTATTCTAAAGGGTAAATAAACGTGATTCTTCATTACTAGTGTAGAATGTAGGTTGTTTGCTGTGGTACTCCGTGAACAAGGTTGCCAAGAGTGAAGCCACATGAAGGCATCTGCTGCACCTCACTGATGATTGAATAGTTAAGAATAGAATAAACTACATAGATTATGCAACTCGACCTTATATTTAGATAGAAGCCTATATCTTGTCTCGAGTGGTTAAGTCTCTTCTGCTATTGACTGACTTATCATAGCACAGTAATGTTTCCCCCATCCAATTGAAGACAATCCAATGGTTTATAGTTGATACAAAGAAAAAGGGAATATATCTATCTGATTTTTTTTTTTACTTTAAACTTCTTCAGGTGTACCATGATCATATGTTTACTTGGCTTTGGTCCATTCTTCAATGTATGCATCATAAGTAATCTGGAACGCATCATTTTCTTGAATTTTTCAATCGGCATGGGTTCATCATTTCATTTTTGCATCATGAGCTCCTGGATCATGGCTTGAACTTCAGCTGCTGAGCCATCAGCTATATAGACTAATAATGTTTAGCCTTGTTGGTATTACCTGAGCTGCAAGTCCGTAGGTGCAACAGTATGTGTCAAGCTTTCTTCATTCAGTATATACTGATAGTAAGGTCATGCAATTATCTGAACAAAAAAGCAACTTATTAGATTGGAGGAACTGTGGTATTTGATTATATCTTGGTAGTGGGGAAACTAGATCGCTCTGGATTTTTTTGTAAAATGTGCATTATTTTTCACAACTGTGACAGGCCAAATTCTACAACACATAGGTAGTTTGGGTTCTATTTTAACACACACACTCTCTCTCTCTCACTATTTTGATGCCAGGGTTTCAAGTTGACCAAGCAAAGCATATGCAGTCCTGCTCAAAGTTGGCAAGCTGTGTCGTCAAGTAGACCTACACCTGCTTCTCACTTCATGGGCATGCATCAAAGCCTTGGTATTCAGCTCGCACAGCTTGGGAAGGATGCTTCTGCAGCAGTATGAAGCAAATTATTGACTCCATAGTAATTTATTGTATCATCATTGGTGTAATATCAATTGGCCTGTCCTTTCATCTTCAGGGAGCTGCACGCAGAGGTAATACCCAGCGGAAGACAGTTGAGGTCGAGTCTGTTGCAGCTGCAGGGAAACCAGCGACTAGAGAAGTAGTGAAGAAATCCTTCCGTGCTGAGGTAACTATATATTTGACAGTTCTGATATAGCCAAGTAAAAACACGTAGTTCCATTTCTTTGATCAAGTACAAAACAAAGATGAACTTTTAAGCAGTACCAAACTAGATACGTGTGGTCATATGGAGATCGTAAGTGGCCTGGGGCCATTGTAGTGTTAAATTTTTGTAGGAGTGAAAGTGCACTTCTGAGTTGTGAGCATGTTTCTAAGCACATTTGAACACCATCAAAGCTTTCTGAGCATCCTTTTCTTGTTGGGCTTCATAAAAAATGCAGTTCGTCGAGAAGCTGCATGAAGGTCTGGATGAGGATATTGATTTGAGAGCTTTGGAAAATGGATTTGTGAGCTCTCTCTCTCTCTCTCTCTCTCTCTCTCTCTCTCTCTCTCTCTGTGTACGTGCTGTTATCAAGTGGCTAATTGTTTCCCGTTGTATAACCCACAGATATCTGTCACTCCTCTGAGTATACATGGCCGTGTGGAGCCTGAACTTGAAACTCCAGCTTCGGACTGGCTGTCAGCAGCTTTGGCTGTAGACAAAGAAAAAGAAGCTTCTGCAGTGATAGCCGAAGAACAAGATGCTACGGATGTAGCCGAAGAAAAGGAAAGTCCAGCTACCTAACAAGCACGCTTGTACACTCTGTAGGTGCTTTAGTCCTTGCCTTGGTGTCTATCTTCTCTCACCCTGCTTTATTGGCTTGATTCTTGTCTTCTGCATTCCATGTTTGTTCAGTTCGGTCTTTATTTTTGTTCGTCTTCTCTGACGATTGCCGGTTTTCTTCGTCTTGTAAAATGAATTGATGCTGAAGCCCCTATGGTTTAGGAAGTAACCATGTAGGCCATCATTGCATCTACCTGACGAATACTGCCAGCCTCACTATTTTTTCAGTGTGGTTTGTTTTGGAAAGGTGTTGTACTTGTGTTCAGTGTTCACCACCAGATGAATGTGATTGGAGTTTTGTTTTGTACCTTCTGGATAGTGTCCTACAATTATATTTTGACCCCGTGTAACCTGAAATGCAATTTCAACAATTTAATGTGGTTGTGTCTCTTGACTTGTGCGCAGTTCGAAAATTGACTTGTTTCTTCATGATAATTGTCTGAGGCACTGCTTCGTGCTAGTGCTAGGCGGGAGAGAGCTAGTACTATACCCAATCCGAAATGTAGGCACATGATGAACTTAGCCAACGTTTGGTTATACATTGGTTAATTACCACTGAGGAAATAGCAGATCACACCACTTGCTGGTGTCTTTTTTTTTTTTTGCATAGAACCACAACAGTGGTTTATTTTTAAATGGAACACCACACTTTGTTGTAATTATTTGCATACAACCCATAATTAGTAATTAACACAATCGATGGCTAGTTAGTTGGTCCCGTTGTCCTCTCCAGTGTCTTGTCCTTGCCAGGTGGAGACGACCACCCTGGGGACAGCCGGTGGCGCGCCAACCTGCAACGCAGGGAAGACCATTGGTCTTGGCCAGAATACCCTCGGCCTCCTCGGTGGTGCGCCGGCCTCCTCGTGTGTGCGGGCGCACCACCGCCAGGCGCTAGCATCAATGTTCAAAATTGGAAAAGGTTTAATTTTTTTATAAAAAATTCAAAATTTGAAAATTTATAAATAAAAAATTCAATTCTAAAAAAAATCAGAATTACAAAGTTCCAGATTTTACATTTATTCGGATTAAAAAAATTCATAGTTCAAATTTCGTTCAGATTTGTAAAAGTTCAAATTTAAAAAAAATTAGGATCGAAAAATGTCCAGGTTTTAAATTTGTTCAGATTTTAAAAATGTTCAGAAGTGAAAATATTTAGATTTTGAAAAGTTTCCAAATTTTGAAAATATTCATATGTATTTCTGAAAATAGTCAAGTATTACAAAATTTATGTTTAAAATTGATGTGAGCGTCCTGCGTCCGGCCAATGCGGCAGACCACAGCTAGGAATTGCCACGCTGGGCTAAGCCCGACTAACTAATTGGCCATCAAGCTGCTTAATTATTTTTATGTGTTTTGTGCAAATAATTATAGTAAAATATGGTGTTCTTTGGAACAACAAAAAACTGTTGTAGTTCTTTGCAAAAAAAGGTACCAACAAGTGATGTGATTTACTATTTCTTCATTACCACTCAATGCCCGTGAGTTTCCATGGATTCATAATGTATCGTTCGTCGTTTTATTTCAGGAAAGCATTGAACTCTCACATCAGCTCTCCTGTTTTACCCTCACCTTGCAGGAAGAGGGAAGTGTCGACGTTCTTATCTACCCCTCTCGCATGTACTTCCTCTGCTTATGAATGTATGACGTTTTGCTAGCTAATCTAGCTTGCTTAAACGTCTTATATTACCAAATGGAGGGAGTAGATATTTACCTAGTTGAGAATATGTAAATAAAAGTTCAGTAAAATCTTATTGAGATCCTGAGAATAAATACCTGAAACTAAGTTCCATTCATGCTTTGATTGCATGTCTCAGAGAATTTCAGCAAAACAAGTGAAAAGAGATTCATTATATGTACTTCTAGTCCATAGTTGCTGATTAATAAAACTTTTTTTAATCATTTTTCTGGTATTGACATTTTTCAAGAAAAAGATGTTCCTTAACCATTTTTCTGGTATTTCTTGAAGCATTTACTAGTTCTCCACCCCCTCCCTTCTCCAGCAAGTGCCGTGTGAGTTTCTGGAAGCATGAACAGTTCATTATCATCGGCGAAGTGTTGCAAAAATATAACTGAAGCATGAACAGTTCATTATCAGCGTGTGTAAGTTTCTGGAAAAAAGATGGCTCGTGCGCAAGGCAATCTAGATGACTACGATTTGGTAGCTATTAAAAAATAGAACGGATATCGCGTTGAGGAATTTCACACAACGTATTTCAGTGCAACAAGATTAGTGCAGTTAACTGAATTTTAGTTGGGGAATATTACCAAAAGTTCAGATGTAATTTGTTAGTTGCATTCGGAAATTACAGGTTATCTCTCACAAAAGATGTCTGCAAAACGTAGATCTTCCCAATGAGATGCTAGGAGGAGCAAATTGAGGCGGCTTCGACATCCTTTCATGCGAGGCGGGGATCCTTTCCTTGCACATACCTTGGCCTCCCTCTTCACTTTGCAAGGCTCAAGGCGGCAAGCTTCTAGCCTCTCATTGACAAAATTGGAGCGAGGCTTCTCGGTTGGAGGGGCAAGCACTTCACTAGAGCCGGAAGAGTGGTCCTTGCGAGATAGGTGCTTTCTTCCATGGTCACATACTACCTCACCATCTCCATTCTTCCCAAGTGGGTGCTCAGAAGGATCGACAAACTCAGACAGAATTTCATTAGGATGAAAGGGAGTGCTGACCCGGCAACGACGAGCCATCCTCCTGTAAACTGGCCAACGGTATGCAGGTCAGTTTCCATTGGGACTTGGACAAGTTCGGAAGGGCGATGCGGCCACGCTGGCCTTGGTTGGCATGGACCGATAGCTCGAGACCATGGTTGGGGGCACGGCTACCATGCACGGAAGGAGACACGGCTTTGTTCGGGGCTTGTACAAAGATGACCTTGGGAGAAGGCAATAGGTGCCTTGTTTGGCACAACTCTTGGAACAACGGCTGTCCTCTAAAATCGCGGTTCACAAACCTATTCTCGATATGCATGAGAAAAATCGCATCGTCAAGAAGGAGCTTGAGGGAGTCAGTTTGGATTCGCGCGCTGCAAAACATCGTTCTCCGCTGCCGATGTACATAGGTTCGTTGAGCTTTGGACCATTATGAAACATGTACAACTTCTCCCCCAGCTGGATGCTATCAGCTGGAAATGGACGAAGTCGGGTATCTACACGGAGGCTTCGGCATATAAGTGTCATGCGGAGCCTAAAAGCAAATTCTTTGCTTGGCTTGTCGCACATCGCAATATCCGCATGGCGGACAATCTTGCTCTTTGGGGATGGCCGCATGACCCCATTTGCAAGCTCTATTGTATCCACCCTGATTGTTCTTTCATCACACGTCTGAGGGACTCGGTCCTTGCAGCCTACGACCTTCTGGTGCCTACACCTGCATGGACAACGAACAGAGATTTCGATGGGTGGTGGGTGCACTACATCGTAAATTTCGACAAGGAAAATAGGCGGATAACTAGTGGGATCATCACCTATATAATTTTGAGTGCTTGGAAGGAGCGCAACAGGAAGATTTTCACGAACATGGTGCTGCCTCTCCTTGATGTGGTGCGACTCATCAAGGACGTGATTGAGCAGAGGGTTCTTGCTTTCACTGAGGTTGAACTTCGGCTTCGGCTTTTCTCCTTCTCTGACCTCGCAAGAGGTCCCATGTAAATACTTTGCTATCTAATCGAATGGCAGTGCCTCTGCCTTTAACCCTAAAAAAACATGTCTGCAAAATTTGAGCACACAAGAATACATTACATACGAATTAAAAATGCTTCTACTTTTCATCATAAATGCAGCAGATAAAAACGAAATGAATTGCTTAATTAGTTAATTGCCTTTCACTGCAGTGAACAAGAAGGGTGAAAATAGAAATAGAGAAAATAAGAGTTATCTTCGAAAAATAACCCATGAATATAAACTTACAAACAAATTTGCATCCTGGCCCAAGCTCAACCAATTGGCTAGCCCTAGTTTCCATGTAGATTTTGTTGGTGCAAGGTTTGCAACTTTCTCTGCCTCTTCCTTGATGCGTTGGTCAGACTGTTTGGCATGTGACAACATGGTTTTTGGGGTCGGTTGGGACGAGGGCTCCCTCTGTGGTCGTTGAAGGTGAAGTCGAAATCGCTGGCTCGAGGAAGAGTCATGACAATGACACTCGATTATTGTTTTTCTTCTCGACAAAGGGTGTGTTCTTCGTGTAGGTGCCCAATGTGGTCATGTGGTGTATTTGTTGAATTTTATGCTCGGTATTTCGATAATTAACTAGACAATTTAATTCTTCTTATTCAATGAGATGAGGCTTTGATTGTCTCTATTTAAAAAAAAACGAAGATGGAAGGAATGTGTCTACAGCAACGTAACAGACATAGTTTGCGCGTGATGTGTTGAGCGGAATTTGTCTTATAACATGTCATAAAAATAGCTGGGAAAAAGCAAAATGTTGCCATCCAATCATCCAAACAACAAAACAGATAAAAGTACCTGAAAAAACTAGAATATCATGACCCAACCCAATAGCGGACGCAGTCATCGTGGTGATTTTGCAACTTCGTACCACCTGATACACAACTTTTCAGCCTGTTACAACTTAGAGCAGCTCTCTCTAGCCGCGTTCTCTAAAGCGTCCCCAAACGGCGCCGGATCGAGTGTTTGGGGGACGTGTTTTGTTCGTACTGCGTTTGGAGACGTCGCTTCCCAGCCGCGTCCCCAAACGCCGGCTCCAAACTTTTTTTATAGGGTTTTCGAAAACACAACCATTTATTAAATATAGCACATAAATAAATATATTTGCCGAGATTGTTTCCAAATTAAAATAGAATAAACAATAAATAAAACAACTAAATAAATGTAATAAATAGGGCTAGATCAAGGTGCCGCGGCTGATAATCTTTTGATCCTCCACATATGCTCAACGAGATCAGCTTGAAGTTGATCGTGAACATTGTTGTCACGGATCTCTGCGTGCATGGCGAGGAAATTAGCAAAATCTGCAGGCAAATCATGATCAACCTCCGCAAGAGCGCCCTGACACTCATAGGGACCACATGTGTCCTGATATTATTCTTGCAGTCATCCTTGATAATCATGTTGTGCATGATCACACAAGCATGCATCACCTCCCACATTTGGTCGTGAGACCAACTTAGAACAGGGTACCGGAAAATTGAAAATTAAGCTTGAAGCACACCAAATGCCCGCTCGACATCCTTCCTGCAAGCCTCCTGTCGCGCAGCAAAGTGACAATTCTTCTGACCTGATGGAGCCGTGATTGTTTTGACAAAAATGGCCCATTTTGGATATATACCATCGGCTAGGTAATAGCCTTTGATATATTGGTGGTCATTGATCTCATAGTTGCATGGTGGAGCATGCCCTTCCACTAGTCTGCTGAACACTGGAGACTGCTACAACACGTTGATGTCATTGTGTGATCCCGCCATGCCAAAGAAAGAATGCCAAATCCACATGTCATAATCTGCCACAGCTTCAAGCACCACACTACAATATCCATGACGCCCTTTGTATATACCTTGCCAGGCAAACGGGCAGTTCTTCCATGACCAGTGCATGCAATCGATGCTTCCAAGCATTCCAGGGAATCCTCTGGCAGCATTTTGTGCCATGATGCTTGCAGTCTCTTTCTCAGTTGGCCCTCTCAAGTAGTATTTGCCAAACTTTTCCACCACAGCTCAGCAAAACTTGTACATGCACTCCATGGCAGTAGACTCACTCATGCGGAGGTAATCGTCCTGTGTATCAGCAGGTGCTCCGTATGCAAGCATTCTCAACGCCTACAACGTCGTGCTTGAGCTTGAAGTAGGGGTCGAACTCTCGAACGTCGTGAAGGATATTCATGAACAAACCCTTGCTCATCGTATATCGGCGTCGAAAATTATCGGCATATGTTGCCTCATCTGCGAAGTAGTCGTTGTGCAGCATGGTATGACCCTCCATCCTCTGCTGGGGCTTCGACTTCTTTCTCCCCGACTTTGATCCTCCGCCGGCGTGGCCTCTTCTGCTTCTCCGCCACGGCGTCAATCATATCCTGGAGGGATGCGATGATCAGCAAATGCTCCCAGATGTCGTCGTCGAAGGCTTGATCTCATCGTCGATATCCATGTCTGAAGCAAAATCAATGGTTAAAATTGCGCCGCGGCAAACGAGGCAACGAACAACGGCCAATCGCGCCTACCTGGCAAGTCATCGAACACCTTGTGTGCGTGGAGGTGGGGCGGATTTGACGCCGCGTTCTGGAATGCGCTGGCGAAGCGGCGGCTGCGAAACAGCCGACAAGAGTGCCAGCCGCGACGATGGTGCCGACTCTCAGAAGAGATCAGCCGTCGAAACGGCCGAAAAATCCAGCGGCAGCGGAGGGGTGGGAGGGAAGGCGCGAACCAACGGTTATGGAAATAGTCACCGACAGGTGGGAGCCTACCTCGCTTTTCGTTGTGTCCGGCGTGCCCGGAGCGTCCCCTGTGGCGCGGGGACGAGCTCGGGCGCTGGACACCGTATCGGACCGCGCCGAACAAAAAGAGGCTTTGAGGTACGCGGCTGGAAGCGTTTTTTTATCCGGCTCATCCTAAATCCCTTTGGAGGGCTTTGAGGTACGTGGCTGGGAGCATTTTTTTTGTCCAGCCCGTCCTAAATCTTTTTGGGGGACGCGGGACTGGAGATGTTCTTAGCTCCGAACAACTAAAAAACATAGAGCCACTCTTTGCTGGGTCTTTTTTTTTGAAAGGTCCAGCAATCACTGGCTCAATATATTAGCAGGTAGAAACAGCATACAAAGTTGCCCTTGGGCGAGGATGAAAGATAAAAGAAATGAGAAAGAACTAGGAACTAGGAGGCAGCAAAGAATTTATGGGGGCTCGAACATGAGCTTGCGCAAGGCCTTTGCCCCAGCGAACGCCCACTCCTGGGCTTCATCTTTGATGAAGGAGATGACCTGCTGGACCGATCCCTCTTTGTCGCGAAAAGTTCTTTTGTTTCGCTCTCGCCAGATGTGCCAACATGTGAGAAGGAAGAGCGAGCTGACCCCTTTCCGATGGATCATTGGGGACGCCTCTAGCCATTGCTCCCGGAAAGTTGTAATGCTGCTTGTGGCACTATGCGCAGCGTTGAGAACCCCGTCACAGTGAGGCCATGTAGCAATGGTGGTCCAAATCTCCCGAGAGAAAGGGCACTCCGTGATAAGATGTTGGGACGTCTCAAGGTTTCTCCTACAAAGAGGACAAAAGTATCCATTGGGCCATTCCCTTTGCTGAAGTCTATCAGCACACCACAATCTATTCTGGAAAAGAAGCCACGCAAAGAATTTGTGTTTTGGCGGCGTCCACGTTCCCCACACATCACGTCTGAAGGTGGTTAGGGTGCGACCCTCAAATTGCACCCTGTAAGCTGATTTTGCGGAGTAGACGCCGTCAGCCGTGAGTATCCAGGAGATGGTGTCGGGTACACCGGGCTGGAGTACGGTATTGGCGATCCGCAGCAAGCGCCAAACCTGCAGGAATTCCTCCAAGATTGCCGTTGTTAGGTTGTGCCTGAGATCGGCAACCCATCTGTTGTCGGTCAGTGATTGCGCCACTGTTCGCCACTTGCGCCTGGAGTGCGCGTAGAGTAGCGGGAAGGATAGCTGAAGCGGGGAGTCTGCGAGCCATGTCGAGTCCCAGAAAGAGGCTTTGGTGCCGTCGCCGATGCGCACGCGTGTGGCCGCCGCAAAGAGGTCGCGGTCCGTGCGGTCGCAAGGAACGGGCATACCCACCCAAGGTCGCCCAGGGTCTGTCCACTCATACCACATCCATCAAAGGCGAAGCGCGCGACCAAAGAGCGACAAGTTTGGCAGCCCAAGGCCACCTCGGTCCAACGACGAGCAGACCTTGGACCAGGCAATCTTGCACTTCCCGCCGGCGAGGTCGTTTTCCTCAGCTCCCCAAGTGAAGGGGCGGCGTATTTTGTTGAACGCCACGAAGAACCTTTTTGGGAGTTTGAGGGCGGTCAGAGCAAAGATGGGTAGGGTGCTTAGCACGGACATGGAAAGTGTGCGGCGGCCTCCTGCGTTGATCCATTTGCCGCGACACCCCGCCAGCTTGGCCCGAGCTCGGTCTAGGATTTGTTGGAGGTGCGAGAAGCGTAGTCGGCCGAGGAAGAGGGGGAGACCAAGATACTTGATCGGAAGTTGTACTCTCTCACCGTTGAAGGAGGCGAGTACCTCGTCAAGGTCGATGTCGTCGCACCTAATGCTTGAGATGGAGCATTTGTCAATGTTGATGCGCAACCCCGTGGCTTCTCCGAAAGCCTTGAGAATGCGTAGGAGGGACCGAAGTTCATCCTTGATGGGGTTCATGAAGACGATGGCGTCATCGGCATAGAGGCTTGCCCTAAGTTTTGCCTCGCGCAACGGCAGAGGCGAGAGGACACCAATGTCCGTGGCGCGCTAGAGGATCCTGTGAAGTGGGTCAATGGCGATGATGAACAGGAGGGGCGATAAGGGGTCTCCCTGCCGAAGGCCCCTCCTGTGGCCGAAGGACAATCCTTCCGCGCCATTCAAGATCACAGCTGAAGAGGTCGAGGACAAGAGGAGGGCAATCCAGTCTCTCCATCGCGTCGGGAAACCTAAGCGTTGTAGCAACTCGAGCAAATATTCCCAAGAGACTGAGTCGAACGCCTTAGCGAAGTCTAGCTTGAGGAGGAGGGATGGCTTCCGTTTCCGATGGAGGGCGCGGGCGAGGTTGCTGACGAAGAGGTAGTTGTCGTGGATGCATCTTGACTTCAAGAAAGCACTTTGGGCATGTGAGATCAAGTCCCCCATAAGGGGTGTGATCCTCCTTGCCAGAACCTTTGAGAAGAGCTTGGCGAAGGAGTGTAGCAAGCTGATTGGCCGAAAGTCGTTGACGGAGAGGGCCTGTTCTTTTTTTGGAATGAGGCAGATGAAGGCGGAGTTGAGAGCGGCAAAATTACCACCGGCCATGCGGTAAAGGTGGTTGAAGGCTGCCATGATGTCCCATTTGATCGTCGGACAGCATTTCCTATAGAAGACCCCGGTGAAGCCATCCGGCCCGGGCGCTTTCTCGGCTGGCGAGTCCTTGACAGCTTCCCAAATCTCGGTCATCGAGAAGGGATTGTCGATGCCCGCAGGGGGCAAGGTCGGCAGGTCCAAGTCATGCCACACGAACGAGCGAGACCGGTCTGCTGGCGTGCCAAGGACCTGCGAGAAATGATCATGCAGGGCTTTCTCCTTATCGCCGTGTGTGATATGGACCCCGGATTCAGAGCTAAATTGGTGAATGAAGTTGCGTCGGCGCCTAGCATTGATCTTGAGATGGAAGAAGCGGGTGTTCGCGTCGCCCTCTTTGAGCCACACTTGACGGGATTGTTGGTGCCGCCTAGCTCTCTCGACGGCGGCGAGGCCCAAAATCCTGAGCTTCAATGCCTTTCTTAGGCGGAATTCAGGAGTGGACAGGGCGCGGGAGTCCTGAGCCTCATCCAGCCGGAGAACTATCTCCATGGCAAGGTGCAGCTGCAGCTTGTTGTCGCTAAAGAGCTCTTTGCTCCATCGGCGTAGGGCGCGGCTAGCACGGCCCAACTTGATCCGCAGCCGTGCGAGCGGGTTTCTAGCCAAGACGTGCTCGTGCCAGGCCGTATTCACCGTTTCCTGGAAGCCCTCGTGACGCGGCCAAAAGTTTTCGAAACGGAAGCGTGCCTTGCGCGGAGGGGTGTTGAGTCCGGATAGCATCAGGGGCAGTGATCTGAGTGTGAAGTAGAGAGGGCCTGAACAGCCCATGGGGAGAAGATGGCATCCCAGGCCGCATTGCAGAAAATGCGGTCAAGGTTTACCAGGGTGGGCAGCTCTCTTTCATTGCTCCAGGAAAATTTCCTGTTGGAGCAGCGAAGCTCAAACAGCTCAGCCTGATTAAGGGCCGCTCTGAACTGTCCCATGAGGCGTCTACAGAGGTTGTCGTTGTTCTTGTCGCGTGCTTCGTAGATTAGATTAAAATCCCCCGCGATGAGCCACGGCTCTCCGGCGGACGGCACGAGATCCTTCATTTCTTGCAGGAAAGTTGGTTTGATTGCATCCTCCGCTGACCCGTACACGGTTGACAGGGTGAACGAGGCGCCGGAACTCAGGATGGTGACCGATGCTGAGATTGAAAACTGTCGGATGGACGGGTTGGTGATGTGGACGATGGAGGGATCCCAGAAGAGCGCTACGCCTCCTCTTGTTCCGTCGGCCGGGAGGAAAAGAAGGAGCGTCGGGAGGGTCCAGCTATTTCGCAGGCAAGAGAGTCGTTGATTAGGTCTAGCTTTGTCTCTTGTAGACAAAGGATCACGGCCCTAGCAGAGGTTGCGAGCTCGCAAACAGCAAGGCGGCGTGCAGGGTTGTTTAAGCCGCGGACGTTCCAGCAGAAAATTGGGCAAATGTTGTCACTCATTGAGACACACAGTAGAACTCCAGGTAATGGCGACGAAACTAGCAGAAAATTGGGAAAATGTTTAAACTCTTTGCTGCGTCGTCTACACTGAGAGGGAAATTTTCACAACAGCTAGCTACAAACGCACGAACTAGAAGTGCAGAAGGAGGCGCTAGGCTGGTTGCCTCCCATGTCGCCCAAGGGACGACGTGGAGGCACCTTTGTTTTGGCGGATTAGTTAATGCGCACTTCAACTTGATTTTGTCTTTTTTCACAAAAGAAGATTTTGTCTTAGCTAACATTCCTACTAAGATACTAATCGGCCCATATGCAGTGACAGTCCCTCCAAAGATTCTCCCCTCTCTTACTTTTTCTATCCCCACTTACTTTTCTTTAACTGCATCCATGTGCTATTGGAGCTGTGGTATAGAGATCACCGATGTAGAACACACTTTCCCATAGCACATATACTACCACCGATGCGCCCCATATGCTGATACCGGACATATTATAGGGCTCACCGGTGAAAATGCTCTTAGCTTGTGTATATTTCATCGGTGCAAGGTTTGCAACTTTCTCTGCCTGTTCCTTGATGCGTTGGGTCAGACTGTTTGACATGTGACAACATGGTTTTTGGGGTCAGTTGAGACGAGGGCTCCCTCTGTGGTCGTCGAAGTCGGTGGCTCGATGAAGAGTCATGACGATTACACTCGACGTTGGTTTTTCTTCTCGACAAAGGGTGTGTGCTTCATGCGGGTGCCCAATGTGGTCATGTGGTGCATTTTTAGCCTCGTTTTTAGATAATTAACTAGGAAATCTAATTCTTCTTAATCAATGAGATCAGGCAATGGTTGTCTCTGTTTTTTTATAAGATGACATGTATGGCTACGAACAAGCGATGGAAGGAATGTGTCTAAGGCAACATAATTAGACATAGTTCGCGTGTGATGTGTTGAGCAGAATTTGTCTTATAACACGGCATAAAAATTGCTGGGAAAAAGCAAAATGGTGTCCTCCAATCATCCAAACAAAAAAGGGGATAAAAACTAGCTGGAAAACTAGAATATCGTGACCCAACTCAATAACGGATCCAGTCATTGTGGTGATTTTGCAACTTTATAGTCTGTACCATCAGCGAAATTGCATGGGTGAACCTGGGAGCAAGCGCACCCTATATAGAAAAAATATATAATAATTCAGAAAAAGGTCAAAAAATTCAAATGTTTTTGGGAATCAAAGATGATCATGTATTGTACTCGTATACGAAAGATTCACCATGGAATAACTTCTCTTGTTTCCTGGGTGAAAAAAACAGACTTGAAGGTCCTATATTAAAGTACTATTCACGCTATATTCGTCATAGATTTGTTTTTTTTTTTGCCTGAAGTCAATGTGAAACATTTTTTGGCCAAACAAATTTATACGAGTATAATACTTGATTATCTTTGATTCCCAAAAGGATTCTAATTTTTTTTGACTTTATTTAAAATTACTACGTTTTTTAGAGTATATAGGGTGCGCCTGCACCCGAGAGCCAAAAGTCCGGGTCAGTACCATCAGGTGATACATAACTTTTCAGCCTGTTAGAACTTAGCTCCGAACAACTAAAATACATTGAGCGACCCTTTGCTGGGTCGTCTAGACTGCGAGGGAAATCTTCACAGCAGCTTAGAGCTACACACGCACGACGAGAAGTGCAGGAGGAGGCGCTAGGCTGGTTGCCTCCCATGGCGCCCAAGGGACGACGTGGAGGCACCTTTTATTAGTTTGAGATTACTTAATGCGCACTTCAACTTGATTTTGTCTTTTTCACAACAAAAGATTTTGTCTTGGCTAACCTTCCAACTGGCTACTACTATTCTGACATTTCTTGTATTGTATTGGTACAAATGTACAATACCCGATCATCAGCGTGCGTGCACGCACGTCGTCTGTCAACCGGCGAGAAAGTCAAAAGACGTGGCGACCATAGCAACATTTGCTCCTTCCATCGAATTAATCATACCATTTCGCAGACCCACCATTCAGCTCTCTGAGAAAAAGTTCAGAAATTGGTTTTGTGAATGAGAAATACTAGTACTCCATATTCGATCATTGTCGATCATCCGCCCACACATACACTTCCGCCAAGAACATCCATATTCAATCAACAATGGCGCCACCGCATAAGCTCGAGGCGACGGTCGGGTGGTCGGCGTCGGCATTCGTAGCCGCCGTGCTCGCCCGTCTAATCCGCAAAGGCATCGAGCTGCTGTCCGAGCTAGACGGAGCTGCGGTGGGTCACCTGCGCCGCCTCGAGGGGCTCCTCACGTCTGTGTGGCTTTTGCTCGACGCGGCCGACGCTGGCGCCATCGACTTCACCCAGCGGCCCGTCCAAGACTTGCTCAACGCTGCCTACTCCGCCGACGACGCCCTCGACGACCTTGAGCGCGCTCTTCTCCAGCTCCAGGTCGGCATGGCAGGAGGCAGCGAACCCGGTTCAAACGCCGGTTCACCTGCCTCCGTCGTCGGCGCCTCGAGGAAGCCACGCAGCCCTATGAGGTTCTTTCTCTGCTTCAGCCCACCCAGAACAGCAGCTTCTAGCAGTGGTAGCGCCGCCAGCTCTCGCCGGAGATCCTCAAGCAACAAGAAGAGCAGCGTCGACCTGGGCGGCCTAGGAGAGGCATTCGAGAAGTTGGCACAAGCCGCGTACAGGTGCACGTCCATGTACGAGCACGTCGTGCCACGGAAGAACTATGCCACCATCCTTTCAGTGAAGCCAGGGGATGCAGCATCAGGAGCAGCACGTGATATGTACGACATCTTCGGGAGGGAGGCTGAGGTGGATCAAATCGTCAAGAAGGTGAGATTCGGCGACGATCTGCACTACCGCCTCGGGGTTGGCGTCCTCCCTGTTGTCGGCGCCGAGGGTATTGGCAAGACGGCGCTCACGCAGCTCATCTTCCACCATGAGATCATCAAGGCCGAGTTCCCCGTGCGTATGTGGGTGCAAGTCTCTGGCACACTCCTGGTCAGCAAGCAGCTCATGGTTCAGATGGTGCATCCGCTTGCAGGAGATGCCCATGACACCAAAGACATCAGGGAGCTTCTGCTGGAGCAGTTGACCGGCAAGAGGATCTTGCTCGTGCTCGACGGTGTCACAGATGTCAGCGATGCCCAGTGGAGAGATCTAATGGAGGTGCTGCAGCAAGCTGCTCGAAGGAGCTTGATCATGGTGACGACTCGATCCGAAAGTGCTGCCACCGCATTAGGCACAATGCCCTCACTGATCCTCAGCCCTCTGGCATTCGATGACTACTGGAAGATGTTCAAGCATTTTGCATTTGGGAGTGCGGATGAGAGCGAAGATTGCACTCCGCTGGGGGATGAATGGGAGGACCTTGAAGAGGAGGAGGAGGAGCTGTCACCGATAGAGCAAATCGCGTATGAAATAGCCAAGAAATTGGACTGCTCTCCATTACCAGCACGTCTCATTGGGCGCTCACTATACTTCCGGCAGGGCGAAGAAGGCCACTGGAAAAATGTGTTGGATGATACCTTGTGGGAACAGCAACAAATCGGCGGGATCTCGCCAGCATTGTGGCTGAGCTACCAGCACCTCGATCCCCGCCTCAAGCAGTGTTTCGCATATTGTGCAGTGTTTCCAGATGACTATGTGTTCAGAAAGGAAGAATTGGAGCAGATGTGGATAGCACAGGGGCTGATATATTCTGATGACCGTGCAGCAAGACTGGAGGATGTCGCTGACGAGTTATTTGATGAACTTGCTGAACGATGCTTCTTTCAGCCTCTGGGAAGAAACAGATACGTCATGCACAATATGATGCAGAAGCTATCGCAAGCGGTCTCGGCGAACCAATGTTACATGGTTACTGAGAGCTCAGGAAAAGTGCCACAAGAAGTTCGTCACCTGACAATCAGGACTAACAACCTGCTGAAGTTGAAGATGGATTTGGCGTTGCAGCTCTCACCTTCCTCTGAAAACCATTTCCTTCAGCGGGTTCGTACAATTCTGTTCTTCGCAGATTTCAGTGACTCGGATGACTTTTTGGAAGTTTTAGCTGAGATTTTCTCAATCGCAAAGAGTGTGAGAGTTCTTGGCTTATCATGTGCAAACATTACATTTCTTCCTGCTGAGATTGGCCTGGTCCGACACCTCCGGTATCTCAATCTGTCCAGGAACAGCATCACTGAACTTCCAGAGACAGTGTGCCAGCTCCACCTACTTCAGGTGCTGGATGTCAAGTGCAATTCTCGTTACCTCCATCCTCCCAATGGCACTTCCAGTTTGATTCACCTGAGGCATCTTCATGCAAGTGCACTATTTCTTTCGCACATACCTGACATACAAAATCTCTCAAATCTGCAAGAGTTGGAGGCACTCCGTGTTGGCAGGAGCACGCAACTCATTGCCTTACGACAAATGATGCAACTCAGAGGCGCACTTCACATTGAAAATCTGCGTCAGTGTGATGTAAGTGAGTTCAAGAAGGGTATCCTGAAAGGAATGAAGCACCTGGACAAACTACACCTGTCTTGGGCTAACTCTACGGGTGAAAGCAAAGATATTCCCATCGATGAAGAGGTACTTGAGTGCTTGCAGCCACATGAGAATGTGAAGGTTCTGAAAATTACGGGCTACACAGGAATCAGATCTCCATCATGGATGCTGAAGACCTCATGTTCACTGTCAAATGCGACATCTATGTACTTATCAGATTGCATGAACTGGGAGAGCCTACCTCCCTTCCATGAGATGCCTTGCCTTGAGGTTCTTGAGATCAGAAAGATGCATTCTATTAAGGAAATGGGTGCTGTTCCTCAACCATCTGATGCAGAATTGTTCCCAAAACTCAAAAGGCTCGTTATCGAAGACGCTTTGCATTTCACTGGATGGTCGAGAGGCAAATCAACAAGAAACATAACATTTCCCTGCCTGTGCAAGCTAGAGATAAGGAATTGCCCTGACCTGACAACCTTTCCAGATGTCCCCCTTTCACTTGCTATCATGATCATTGAGAATGTTGGTCTTCATATTCTGCCAATGATTCATGAGAAGCAATCATCAGAAGAAGAGATGTCAACATCAGAAGAAGGTAGATGGACATCAGGGCTCACCACATTAAAAATACATCACTGCGACAAACTAAGGTCCCTAGGATCAGGACTTCTTCAGCAGCAGCACCTCCTACGCTCTCTTGAGGTTCTGTCAATCAAGAGCTGTGACAACATTATCTGTGATCTGGCCGACGGATTCAAAGATCTCACTGCATTGAGGGACCTCTCGCTATATGACTGCCCAAAGCTGCTCATCGACAAGTTCCATGCATCATTGCGAACACTGGAGATCAGCGAGTGCTTCATTGCGCAGGGTGGATGGGTGGACGAGTACCCTTTCCTCTTCTCATTGTGGACACTAAAGATCAGTGGCTGCTCGCATGTAAGCGCTGATCAAGGCAGCAAGATTGAACCTTTGGACTGGCTAAGCTCCCTGTTCAATGTGTACAGTCTTCAATTGGAGAACACATTGTTTGTGAGATTGAGCATGTTTGACAAGCTTCATTCTCTTGAGATACTTGAGATTGACGGAAGTCACGCATTCTTTGATGGTTCATTGGAATTTGAATGGCTGGAGAAGCTGCACACCCTCAGCATTAGGAACTGCAGGGAACTGTGTGAGCTTCCCGAAAACCTCTACACTCTGCCTTCATTGGAGGAGCTGTGTGTAGAGAACTGTCCCGCTATTCAGGCATTGCCAGCAAACGGGTTGCCAGCTTCACTGATGAGATTATCCATATCTAAGTGCAGTCCTCGCCTAACTCAGCGGTGTCTCGATGAAGAACTTGATCATCCAAAGATTGCAAAGATTGGTGTTGCCTACATTGAGGGGCAAAGTATTATTAGTACAGAAGAATAGTGTGATATTTGTGTTACCCTGTTCCTAACGAGATTGTATATCTGAACTAGCTCGATGCATCCATCTGAATCGTTTGAAACCTTTACTGCTCCTTGCAGTTGATGAAGTGATTAAAGTGAAAATGATACATATGATTCAATTTTCACAAAAGCTGTATACTCCCCTATTATTTAGAGACGTGTGAATAAAATAATATGGAAATATGGAGATTCACTATGCAAGTGTGTCTTTTTTGTGTGTGATGCATGGTGTGTTGAAGCTGCACCTTTTTTTGCTAACTAGTTGAAGCTGCAGTCATTAAGGGCATTAGCAGTAGAGCTCAAGAGATCAAACACAGCCAATGCTTAACGAATCTTTTAGTTCTATATCAGATTATTATGTGATCTGTAGGATTTGTACACATCGACGTCTGTAACACCAGTACGGGGAAGTTTGAGCTTGTGACACAGTAAAATGCCAGGATGATTCTGAGCCTGGCCTCCAAGCTACGGGTGCAAGCCTATCACAACAGATAAAAGAGCGTGGAGAGAAGCACACTATTTTCACACTAATAACCCCCTGATACCTTTATCACCGGAGAATCGGAGTCGCCCTCGTCCTCGCGTCGCCGCGGGCAAGTGCGCCGCCACACTACGGGTGAGTACGGATTCCCTTCGACGCGCTTCGCTGCTGCTGCCGTCGCTCGGAGTTAAAGAGGAGAGACAAGGGGATCTTGCCGCGGTGTCAGATCCGTGATGATCCAACAAGGATTGGGGATCGAATCGACTCTAGGGCTACACTAACCTAGAACTAAGAAACATCATTGCGGATACATGTCAGCATGTCGTGGCTCCATTTTCCGTGGATTGCGTTATTGGTTTGTGGTCTTGGCCAACTTTGGAGCCGAAGCCGAAGCTAAACCGCAGTGTTACTGGTTTTGCGTCAAGAAAAGGCAAGAACGTATAGGGGTATCTTGTGACCTTTGTTGGATGTGCAACTTCGTTGATGTACTTCCTCTGTTCCAAAATTCGTGTCATGGTTTTATTTTAAATTCATGATAAAAATTATAAAACGGAGGAAGTACTGTAGTACGCAAGGTCCTGTCAAGATGTTTGTGATTTTTTGGATGTGCAGCCAAAAGGGATGAAAATGGAGCGAAAATTTCCACCTTTCCGTGGAAAAAACAGAAATAGAATGAAAATACGAAAATGAAAACAGAATTTTATAAAATCGAAACAGAAATAGAGTTTTCCGGCAGAATATACGTGCAAACGGAATTTCAGCTTCTGGCTAATATGGTATTTTTGTTTTAGGTTTGATGTGCATGGCTCAATCCAATAATCCCATTACATGATCTTGTCAAGCTAAACTTTCAAAGCGGCTCATCCTAAAACGGGCGACTATGTAATACCTTCATCATTCAAGAATGCTTCCATGATTAGACAATTCCCCTATTCTCTAGTAAATCGAGCAACATGCTAGAATTATGAATCAAGTTTGTTGATTCGTTGATTCGCTTGAATGATTGAGATTTTTTTGCATGATTTAAGGGTTCTGCATTAGCTAGTTGAACTCAGTAATATATAGTTTAAAATAGCCGGCTATAGCTATAGCCTTTTCCGCAAGGTGCGGCTAACTGCATTAGCCCGCTAAAAGGTGTTAAAATCCTTAAATAGCCAGCTATAGCCAGAGCTATAGCTGTTTTGGGAGGCCGCGGCTATATCCTGTAGCCGGCTATTTTAAACATTACAAGAGATTAATAGTTGGTTCATTCATTTCTATACATAAGCTCACATATTCCTTTTTCCGAAATACACTTTGAGGAAAGTGGAATTTTAAATATCTCATACTACTATGTAGCTATGCAAACTTTCACGTGCATCATATTTACATGTGCACCAAAGAAATAAAATTGAGAAGCCGTGGCAAAGCACGGGCGTCCGACACTTTCGATGTGTCATCCTCCTTTTTTTTTCTTTAGTCCACACAAGGACTTGCAGAAGAACCGGCTAAGCGCTTTAGCCTACTCCTCTGCAAACTACACTGTACATAGATGGTCAAACAAAATTTTCTCCTTATGTTGTTCAGTTCCACCCCTGGATGCAGTTAGTCAGCAAAAAGGACTAGACTGCCGCACAGTCACTACGTGTGCCAGGCCAAGCACCATTGCCACCACCGTAGCACCGGTGGTCACTCCTCATCTGTACACCGTTTTTTGACTTCGTTCCCGATTCTGAGATACATTTTGCAGCAGATATGAAGTCTGGCTTGCACAAAATAAGCCATGTGTATTCTTCATTGCCCAGGTCATCAAAAGGAGCCTACATGTTGACTACTCCGAATCTATCCTAAATCGTTGTAGACCACAGTGTTCACTTGAGCTACCTGTTGATAAGCCTCTCTCCCTATTTCGTTCAGCTTTACCCACCTTCAGAGGACCTGAACTCGAATACCGCCGAAAAGAACCAGAGGCGTCCAGCGTATCATAACGTGCTGATGCAGCAAACTGCTCGGTAGATAGCACTGGGCCTACATCCATATCCAGACTTGATCTACTCATAATCTCGGCATCTTGGATATGCATATCTCGACTAAAACTTCTCGACTCATTGAACTCGCTACCTTCTTTGCATACCAACTTTAAGGCTTGAACAACCTCTCCCATAAATGGGCGCTGATCCACCTCAGGCTGAACACACATCGAAGCGATTGCTGCGACTTTTGCAATGCTGTCAAATGGGATACCACTTCCAAGGGAAACATCGATGAGTGTTTCCAAACCATCCCTATTTGTCAGAAATGGACAAGCCCACGCGACCAAGTTTTCTTGCCCCGGAGGCCTTGACATATCTACAGGTTTCCTGCCAGTAAGAAGCTCTAGAAGGACAACGCCGTAGCTGTAGACGTCACTCTTTACTAGAAGATGTCCAGTCATTGCATACTCAGGAGCAAGATACCTAAAAAGAAACCTTCATAAGTTTAGAATATGCCAAGGATATTTAATCAACTATGAAAGAGTTAGGATAATAATTTCACATCCAGCTTACCCAAACGTTCCCATAACCCGAGTTGAAATATGCTCGTTCCCCTCGCCCAGAGCAATTCTGGCTAAGCCAAAGTCTGAAACCTTGGGGGTAAAGTCATGTTCCAACAAAATGTTACTTGACTTGAAGTCACGGTGTATAACACGAGGACTTGAATCTTCGTGCAAATAAGCAAGACCACGTGCTGCACCAAGCGCAATTTGAAGCCTAGCATCCCAATCAAGCACAGCAGTGTACTTATCTGATCCTGCTTGGAGTCATTAACATAACTTGTTTTCAGGAGTTTGCAGGTCCATTTTATCAAAGTTTTCTAATTGAGTAACAGATATATACTACGCAACCCATGAGAAGTACCATGAGTTTGAAAATGTAGGTTTGGAGAATATAATGGAAGTATGGAACCTAGTAAATATATATCATGTCTTAGCATATCAGTTTCAATATGTCTTATCAAGTTTTGATCCCAGGTGCACTCGGAAATGCACTTTTGATCCCAGGTGCATATGCTCCCTTTATCCAAAAAACGAATTTCAAAATATTAAAAAATTTGGAGACAAAATTTAGCCCGTATATCTGCGCATTCTATGTCATCACTTAAGTTTCATAGTAAAATGATAATTTTTGTGGCCTGTGCAAAAAAGACAGACAAAAGCCTAGTAAAAAGCCTTATGTTAGCATCGATTTTTGTCTTTTTTGCATAAGCCACATAACAATTCACTTTTTTCTGAAACGACTTCATGATGTTGAGATGTACGCGCAACATTTTGTTTTGATTTTTTTTAATATTTTAATATATGTTTAAAATGCAGTTTAAATAAAGGGAGCATATGCACCCAGGAGCAAAAGCACTATAACACTAGGAAATGTAGAAGATATATATGAAATTTTCTTTTAAATGAAGTGCCTGGCTAATCTAATGCATCTAACTCCAAGAAGAAATAGACTAGATGAAGTAGTAGCAAACTGAAGCTCTGGTGGCAACATGAACAAAATCTTACCGTGCAAGTGAAATTCCAGACTTCCATTCGGAACAAGCTCATACACCAAACATCGCATATGCTCCTCTGTGCATATACCTATCAACTTAACCAAGTTCCTGTGATGCAATCGGCTGAGCATCTCAACCTCAGCCAAAAATTCCCGCGTACCTTGCTGATCATCCCTCTTAAGAACTTTGATAGCAACCCTTTCTCCATCCTCAAGAATACCTTCATAAACACGTCCAAAACCGCCCTCGCCGATTATCCTGGACTCATCAAATGTCTGTGTAGCTCTTTCCATGTCAACTAAACTGAACAGTTTTGCTGATCCTTTATATGCCACTATACTAGAGCTGAATGATGGTGATGCCGAAATAGGTCTGCTTTCTAGCCTACTCCCAACTACTGCAGAACCAGGACCTGCATTTCCAATGCAAGCATTGATGAGGAAATACAGAAAAGAAAGAAAATCAGCGTTTAATGTTATTTTTGTAGCTTTAGCCCCTTAAAACTTTGCTCAAAGCAGTTCTAAGTGCTTTGACCAGTTAACGATGAAATAGAAGTCTTATTCTTTCACAAACAGATAATTTTCAGCAACAAAAACATAAAAACAGAACTTATCAGCTTCTGAAAGCTAAAAACAGAAGATTCATCTTAAGTGGATTAGCTTGCTACACAAATGCATGAAAAGTGGCTTCAAGTTCTCAGAATGCATGCATGGAAAAGATGTTCTACCATTCCCGTTCCCTAAACAGCTATGCTAAACACAAATGGTAGAGTACAACGTATAACCAGGTACTCCCTCCTTCCTGGTGTATAAGGCTCGCACATATTTTAAGATTATCAATTTGACCGATGAAATATGAGTTATACGCGACAAAAAGTATACCAATAGAAACTTCTTTCGAACACAAATTCAATGATATACTTTTTGTGGCATATAACACATTCGTTGGTCAAATTGAGGACTTAAACACATGCCTTATACACTCAGAAGGAGGGACTAGTTCACGGTTCCATGCAAAAAAAAGGCATTATGTTTTTGCGAAAGAGATTCAACAAGCTTAATTTCTCTATTTTCTTCAATGGTGCCCCATGGAATGGTAAAAAAACAGGAATAATCGATAGAAAGAATGTGTTGCTACCTGCAGGCTTTGCTGGTGTAAGTGAAGCTTCGGTCAAAAGATTGTGGTTTCTAAGCTTGAAATAAATCACCAATGCAGCTCCAGCACATAAAATAAAAGCGAAAATACTTGATAGAACAATTATCACAATTATGCCCCTACTTTTCCTTTCTCTGTGGTTTCCTACATCAACAGCAAATGGGCGTAACCTTGGATCATTTACATTGCTAAGACCGTTGTTCAGACTTCCAGGAGCTGGTGGTGGTGACGAAGGAAGACCTGCATGAGTAGATGAAACAAAGTACCATGACCATTATCAATAGAGAAAACGAGTGTCAAATGAACTAGATCTGAACAATAAACAAGCGATTCAAGGATCAAATCAAATATCGATAAAAAAACATCAAGATAGGCAAGAGGATGTTAACACAAGGAAACCGGTAAGTGGAGTAACACAAGAAGAGCTACAATGAACTCTCACCTGGGTAAAGAACATATAACACATCATAGCTTCCAAAATGCATAGGGTTTATGATAACCTGTTTGTGCCAAAACCTTTCAAATACTGAAAGTGTTGTCGTATTGTCAAATCTTGCTCCCAACGGAACAAGATCAATAAGGACAGCTGTCTTCTCAGGGTCTTCAGTTGCTGCATTTGCTCCCATAATGCGAACTTGAACTTGCTTCATGAACACGCCAGATGCAATATTTTGTGCAAGTTCTGCGACCAATCCAAAGAACGTGTACAGTGGTATACCTAAATGAAGCTCAAGTTTTATTGGCAATACACAGCGACATGTTGTTCCAGGAGGACTATTGGTCAGAGGGTCTTGACAATATAATGGCGTGCAGTCTAACAATGAAAAGAAAATTGATGAATCAATCACAACTGGGCGATAAGTACTCAAAAGCTATCAGCTGAGTAAAATTGAATGCACAGAACATTGAATTGATAAATTCAGGCACAAAATGTATCCATATCATACACGAATTTGGAGGTGGAGGCGGCAAGGAATGACTTGGTGTTGGTGCCAAAGCCCTGGGCTTTTTATATGCAGGACTGTCAGGCGGTAGAGCAGGTTCTGCATAGGCATAAATATACCGAATAAAGATTATAATATTACATATAGTTACTTAAATTATACATCTTTTACCATTCATTAAGCGGAAAATAGCACATCTATTTTCAAGTTCTAGAAATTATTGCGTTAATCGGAGGAAAAATAGAATGATCTACATTTTTTTTTATAAAGGTAGAGAATCCACACCCTCTTTTACAGTAGGTATAGAGTCCAAACTGTAACAACAATCAGATATGAGTTGGATCTATTATAGTTGTATCACGAATAAAATAACATTTTTTTAATACACAGTGTAGATAGGCCTTTTGTTTCTTGTACATATTTGTTACTCTATCCCTGGTACATGAATGGCAGAGCACCTTGTATGGTCCCCAAAAAATTCATGTAGCAAATAAAAATTAAAGTATCTTGCCGCACTATTCCATGGGAAATTCAACTAGTTGATATTACAGTCACGTAAATCTAGATTAATTCTGGCCCTATTGGATTCATCATAAATAGAGAAAGAAGATATTTTTCGACAAATTTAATGCAGGATGCGAAACTGTGGACCTGCATGACTAATATGCACGGTCAAATGCTCATACTAGAGCAATGATAAACTTCGCATGTGTACTTATCAATGCCATGGCATGTCTCAGTTCTCAAGGACGTCAGACAGTTGTTAATTATCACATATATCTTCCTAAAATTAACACAACTTTTTTGAAGTATAAGACTATAACCCCAGTCTCTGCATCAAGTGATGCACACAGCCATATTTATTACGAAGTTCAAAATAACAGTTGTTACTTTTTTCCTTAAATTAACACAGCTAACCTGGAGAATATGAAGGTGAATGATATTGATGAGGGTGATGCGGAGCATATGCTGGATTTCCTTCTTTTCCTTTCGATCGGGACACGGCTACAGGTGCTGGAGCAGGACTGTGATCCAAACCTGAATGTCCATGGCTTGTTGCAGAAGCATTATCGGTTCTATGTGGAGCAGGACTTATGACAGGAAAGGAACCTGCACCAAATATTACTTACTGAGGTGATTTCACTAATTTGTATATATTTTTGCAATGCAAAACTGTGGATACCTTTGCGGTGTTTATGATTTGCAGGTGATAAATGGCTGGAAGGTTCCTTTGGAGGTGCAGCAACTGGGATGACATGTCCTCTCCTATGGATGCTGGGAGATTTTGGGGGAGAAACAACAGGTCCTGTACAATATAAATTCATGAATCATTTCACTAACAGCAATGGGTTTATTGTTGCTGTAGCCTAGTACATATGGTTGTTTGGACACCTTTTACAGATGAGTCATTTACAGGCAAGGAACGGTGATGCCTTCCCTTTAAAGGTGCTACAACTGGAGCTCCATGGATCATCCCATGAGTATTATTTACAGGTAAGGAATGGTGACCCCTTCCTTTCAAAGGTGGTGCAACTGGTACACCATTGGTGTTCCCATGGCTGGCAGGACGGATTGTTGGAGAAGCTGCTGGCCCTGCACAATGTGTTAGAACAAAATATGTGATATCCACTCCCTAGAAGATGTATTTTTATGTCTGAATACTGGTTGAGATGCATACTGCTTGTGGATTATTTGCAGGAAAAGGAGGGTAAGATATGATGGTGGGCAGAAACTGCCTGTGAAGTCATCACTATTTCACTACTGGAGGAACAGAAGGTCCTAAATAGTAAATAGAACATACACTATTGGGATTGAATTTAGAACAAAAAAAAAATTTCCAAAAATTCTCAACTGAATAGTCTAAAGGTACTAAATGCAATGGATCGGAAGCAACTCCAATGGCATGCACCTTCACCTCATAAATATGCTTATATTATAATCTAGAAAATAATTTTGTTAAGATTCAACTAAATGGGAAGGCTACACCGTATAGGTCTGGATAGTGTATTAGTGTGCAAAGGATGACGGGTTAAAGGTCTGGAGATACAGGAACATGCACACCATGCTAGTCTCATGGACATCAAAAGTGATTGGTGATGGAGAAACAGACATACATTTGGAGTCCATAAATGAAGAGAACAAAATCTACATCATGAGATGATTGAGTTCGGTACCATTCGAATGTGGGCGCTGCCTCTGTTGCGGGGGAATTTGAATGGCCTGGTGCATTGAAGTTAAAGGTGGAGTGGCAGGAGGAGAATGATGATTGGTCTCCCTTGTGCCTATTCCCAAGCAAATAGCTCCTTTAGAAATGCTATATATAATTATTTGGCACTGAATCAGGGAGACTGAACCTTTTGGTGGTGAACTGCTGTGACTTGGTAGGTTATGTGGAGGTCTAGCAACTGATACACCATCCTGACTGGATGCAGGGGAGATGGGCGTTGGTGGTGCAACTGCCATATAGCCCCAAGGTTACAACATAATCTGGGTGAGAAAAAATGAAACATATCGACAACTTAGATGACTAGATAACAAGAAGAATTATACCTTTCGGCGGTGGATTTTTTCTGCTTGGTAGTGGTGAGGCAACTGGTACTCTAAGTGTGTCCTGGCCAGTTGGAGGGGTACGGAATGACGAAGGAGCTGCTGCCATGTGAAATGACAGGTGGCAACAGATTCTGAGTTAGGTAAATATGAGATCCATTTCATCAGCTAATAAAGTACTCTAACAATAACATAGCATAACATCATATCCGACGATCTTACAATGGCCATTGATATGGGATGAAGAAGCTGGCTGTGTTGATTGACTTTCAGTGGAAGGTGGAGATGGAGGCGGTTGAGAAGCTGGTCAAAGGTAAATTTATATGAAACTACAGAAACAAATAATGACCTAGTGTTTACAACATTGAGAACATAAGGCAGATCCAAATAGGTCATACACCAGGGTGGCTGTTGTAGAAAAGGTGCAGCAGCAGCTGGAGTGTTCACAGAAATTTTAGGATGAGGAGGATGTGGCTGAGCCGGAAGAAATGGTGAAGCTGCAGGCACTTGTTCTTCAAGATGATGATTGCCAGTTTGAGTTGGAGAAACCATTTGTGAAGGAGAGACATGCTGACCTGTGAATACAGCAATAAAGGTTATCGTCATTCCAGACTAGATTTTACAGTTGCATAGTTACAGGTAGAGTTCAGCATTGTGCTGAACAACAATTCACCTGGACTGGATGCATATTGATCATGCTGTTTGATAACATCTGTACTAGTTGATGTTGATAATTTTGCAGTTAGCCCTAGCAAAGAAAATATTAATTGCATTTAAACTATAAATACACACATGCTATACAACAACAAATAATCCAAATCGTTGGGCCGAATGCGAGTTTAGTTACAGACCTAAGCTTTGGAATCCCGGAGCTTGCAATTGTGAAGGATGGAGTATATTATCCAAGTTGTTCCGCGGATGGCCACTTGTTATGGACAGGAGGACTTTACGACCAAAGGCAGGTGCATGAGATTCCTGATGACCTTCAGAAACAAAGTAAATAGAACATACAGCTAAATCAATCTGGCTACTGAATAATATATAGTACTCCCTGTACTAAATCGTGGCGACAATTAATATGGATTGGAGGGAGTATACATATAGTTGATAAACAATGAAAACAAAGTGCTAACAGAAAATCTGATTAGTTAAATAAGGCAAAGCACATGATCATTATTTATTTGGTCAATACTCAATAGTACATCCAGATATTGGACCGCTGTGGAGTATTTGATATACCAATAATTGTACTGTATTTTTATAAGCGCTTCCTTTCTTATGTTTAGATAGCTTAACACGCGGCATATGTGGTAAGCCATCTAACTAACTATTTTTAAAGGAGTGATAATTAAAAGTACGGTTAGCCACGCTGATGATCATTGTGGTAGAGCTCAACACTAACCTAGGTACTGATTGGAACATAAAACTGAGCGATCTCACTGTATATATGTGTAACATAAGTAGATCTCCTGCCTCTCGTGTATTATATAGTACTACTAGTATGCATCATGCTAGCAGATCTTACATTCTGGACAGCTGTAAAATCACAAACGATAACTCGAATTGCCGCGCAGAGTATACACAGCAATTTTTCATCACGGTAAAAAAACTAGAGCAGTAGGAAACAAACGCCAAGCTCTTGGTTTCGGCAGAGCTCAAGCCCACCAAAATTCTGACGCATGAGCAAGCTACTCTGGCATACAGAGTTTCAGACACGCGTGATACTGACGGGAGTACTAGGACGGCAACAGGAAAGAAACCGCGAAACCACCAGACACCCGGAGCAGACCGGCACACCGACGATTCCACATACTGACATACATACCTCCACCCCCGAGGATGACGACGGCAGAGACGACCAAGGCGGCGGCGAGGACGGCGCAGAGACCGCCGCAGAGGCCCCGCTTGGCCCCGGCTCCGCGCCGGCCCATCCTTGCAGCAGCGCCGGCGGCACCAAGTATCAACCAGCCGCGCACGGATTCGCCATGATCACACGGCTCGATGATCACCCCGGGAAAAGGCCGGCGCCTGCGCGCTCCGGCCGGCACAAGCGGGTGAGTGGGCGCGCGGGGGCGGTAGAAGATTCGGTGCGGAGCGGAGGCTAGTTAGTAAAGAAATGGGGAAGAGAGAGCGAGCATAGAAGTAGAACCCAACAGGAGTGAGGGGAGGGACAAGTTGCGCACTGGCACTAGCAACGGCGGCGGCGGCGGCAAAGGCGATTTGCTGTCCATTCGCGCGAGTGTTTTTCTGGTTTCGCAGCAGGTGGCCGTCGGCAGGCAGGGTGGTGGTGTTTGTTCGGTAGCCATCCTCGCAAAAAGTTAGGTGGAGTCCATTGCCGCCCCGGCGATGGTGGTGGTGGACGCGTGGGCGTGGGTCTTCCTTTTGCCCCTTTTTCGGGACATCGGTAATCAGTGAGATTGACCCGCGTGCCGCGTGAACGTATTCCAATCTTCTCAAGTGAAGTATGCAAGCAAACCATTTTCAAACAAATATGCAAACATACTGTTAGGATGTGTTATTAGGATGTGTTTGGTAGCTCGCATCCCCTCTAAATATACCCGCGGAATGGAAAATGGCGCGATTGGATAGTTGTGGTCTTCGCTTTTTTTTTTTTTTCTCGGAAACTGAGTGCTAACTCAGTGGTAAGACTTGTGAGTGTACAGCCAACTCATCTGAGTTCGAATCTAAAGAGAACTGAATTAAACGGGTGTTATCTAGCTCGTATAAATTCGCTGCTGGCAAGGTCTCATCATCTACCTAACAACGCAATTCCCTCCTTTGTTTGTCAATGTTTGAATCGGCGGTTTTCTAGGCCCGAACCTCAGCGTGCGAAAAGAGCACCCCGTTATCTCCAATTCCCTCTTTGAGAGCATCTCCAGCCGCGTCTCCCAACCACCGCCGGATTAAGCGTTTGGGGGACGCGTTTTCTTCGTACCGCGTTTGGGGGACGTCGCTCCCCAGCCGCGTCCACCAAACAGAATTTGAGATTTTAAAAATTTAATAGAAGAATTCATTCAAACTTGCTATATATTACATAGATTCAAACGAAATTCGATAAAATTTAAACTTAAACCCTAATAGTACTCGCGGTGACTAGAGGGGTCGTAGTACTGGTGAAAGTTGTACATGTCGTCAATGATGATGTCCTGCTTGCTGCGCTCGTCAGGCTCGTCGACGGGCTAGTCCTTCACCGCGCCGCTTGGCCCAGCTTCGATGTCGTTGGTGAGTCGATGAGCGGCACCCCAGCGTCGCGGATGGACATGGCGATCGCCGCGTCGAGGTCGTCCCTCTAGGCGTCATTGTCGTTCAACACATCATGCACGCCGCTCACAAGCCATGGCAGTCATCGGGGTCATCGCTGATGGCGATGAGGCGCTGCTGCCGCTCGTACTCCGCAAGCTACGCGGCCTTCACAGCTTCCTCGTCGTCTTGCTCCTCCTTCGCTCCCGAGTTCGGGACGAGGAGGGCGCCGCCGGCGCGCCTTTGCTGTTGCCACGCTGGTTCGCGAATGCTCACGCTGCTGCCACCTCGTCTCCGAATGGTGGGCGGCGTCGTGTACTCCGGCTCTTCCTTCACCTCGTGCTTCGACACGCTGTAGGACGTGACGCGGTGCGAGGAAGGCGCCGATCGCGTCGGCCCCGAGGAAGAAGAGTTGGAAGAGGACGGGTACGTCCTCCTTGGTTGCCAGCGCGCTGTGCGCGAAGGAGATGGTGGCGGCGATGACGGCATCTCCAGCCTTGGGGTGCCGTTCTGGATGTCGTCGACGACGTGCTCGAGGGTGCGCCTGGGAGCGCCCGAGAAGCGGAGGCGCCCCTCCCTATTCTAGGTATTCCTCCAACCAATGAGGCCATCGGTGTTGTTCATCTCGGCGTCTTGCTGTGCCTGGAACTAGTCCGCCTACCAGTCGCCGTAACCGGTGGGGGCCCAAGTCGGATCTGCTCGTGCCTCGGCGGTGAGGCGAGCCCGCCGGGTCCTGATCACATCCCTCCAGTGCTTGGTTCCCACCGGTGGCGGCGGCAGGACACCGACCCCGTTGACGGCCATCCTCCAGTCGTCGCTTCTTGGCAGGCGCATGTCTGACGGGACAAGGTACCGCACACGGTACAGCACCCACGCCTCCGCCACCGTGAGGCTGCCACGGCCGAAGCCGTTTGCCGCGACGTTCTTGCGGGAGGACGACATTGCAAGCGCCGAGGGAGGAGGTGCGGCGAGAGGAAGGGGTCGCAGAGAGATTGGGAGCGGCGAGATTGGAATGGTGATGGAAGGAAGGGCACTCTTATTGTACAGCGGCGGCAGGCGAAGCGGCAATGGGGCGTTGGCCGCAATAATCACCGGTGCGGATGGCCACGCTGCCATGCACGATGATACGTGTCACTGCGTCGCCTGGGAAATCCGGGCGGCATTTACGTGATGACCAGAGGTAGGCGACGGGGTTTTAGACTTCCGTGTCACTGATGCGTCAGGCCCACCACTCCCCGCCTCCCTTTTCGTTGTTTTCGGCGTGCCCGGAGTGTCCCTTGTGGAGCAGGGACGGGCTCGGGGCGCCGGACACCGTATTGGGCCGCGCCGAACGGAAAGGGTCTTTGGGGCGTGCGGCTGGGAACAAAATTTTGTCCGCCGCGCCCCAAATAACTTTGGGGGCCGCTTTGGGGGACGCGGTTGGAGATGCTCTAGCACTGGGGGAGGAGGCTGTAGATAGGGGTGTAAATGGATCGGATCGGTTCATATTTTGCTCATACCATATCATTTACCATATATTTTTCTCGGATTAGGATCGGAGCGTATGTTGACCGGTTTTGGATTCGAATGCAAATATACCGTAGTGCGGATTTGAATCGAAAATGGGGCGGACTCGGACCGGAAACAAAACTACTCGGATATATGCTCAATAAGTAGTTATACTTTTTGCAAATCTTTACAGGGATTTAAATTTTCGTTCTTGTTTAGTTAAGAGAAAAGAGACACAATATGCTAAAACTCAAGCATTGATAAAAATTTGAAGCTAAATATGCTCGTCAAATGAATTTGGTTAGTCAATAACTACTAATCTTATAAGATTGGCCTTGACTTTTGACTCAAAAATCAGATTATCCAGTTTATAACCTTTGAATTATCCTAATTAAATTTCAGATAATCCATATTCGCATGCTATACCATATCATACACTGTATCCGGGGAAGCACTTCGGAATCGGATATCCTTATCTTCCGGATTTCTTAAAATCGGATATGGGTTCCTTAAAACGATTCGAGGCCGGTTACACCCCTAGCGTTACATCTATACCGTTTACACCCCTAGCGTTAGATCTATACCGTAAGCATATTTCTTCTACTCTAGCACTGTACCCTCATCGTCTTCTCGAGGAGGAGCTCTTCTACTTGTTATTCGACCCCGGCTCATCTCCCTAGTATGTCATGGCGGAAGTACGCACATTGTCCTTCTCTACCACCTGCCCCCACCATAGATTGATTTAGCTTGTACCGTGTAAGGTCGATTTAGCAAGTCCTCATGTTAGATGACCTTGATTATGTCAATCATCTCGATCTCATTCATCAGGCAGCAACACTCACTTGTTGTCATTCATGTATGGATCATGCTGCTGCACAATAGAGCAATCAGGTGTGTTGCCTTTCCTTGGCTCACTTATGGTCCTATGTTACAACGAGATTAGAAGAGGATTTCTAGTCTGAACAACATCTACAACTCTAGCAATATTGAGTCTTTCCAAATGCTTCGAATGAGAAGAGCCTCTTTCTATGCACTTGGTGCAAAACGTTCAAGGAAATAGGATTGCTTGATTATAGCACCCAGATTCTCTAGAAAAGCAAGTTGTCATGTTTCTTCATGTTGTGGTTGTTGTGGGTCATAACCACAGGTTTAGGGTGATCCATAACACATTCAGGAGATTCATGAAGACTGTTTCTCGCTATTTCAAGAAGGTGTTGCCATCAATGGGAGAGCTCAGAGGAGACATTATCAAGCTACTAATTGGTCACACACCTCCCAAGATAAAAAAAAATTAACTACAGATGGTGGCCATATTTCAGGCCGAGCACTAATTATCTAGTTTCTTTTCATCATATTACTACTTAGGTCAGAAACATGACTCTCTGTTTGTATTTTGAAAGGATTGTACTAGCGCTATCGATGGTGCTCATGTGACTACAAGATTCTCGATAGCACGGTCTTCAGCGTACACATGAAGGAAGCACTATACCGGCCAAAATGCGCTGGTTGTTGTTGATTTCGATTTGAAGTTCACATGTGTGCTAGCTGGTTGGGAAGGACCTTCTCATGATGCAAACATTCTTGTTGATAGGTTGTTTAGGCTTGTCAAGTTGAACTTCACAAATGGTAAGTTCTACCTAGGATATTCTAGATATGCATGTTGACCTGGGATTATACCACCCTTCAGAAAAACCAGGTACCATATGAACAAGTTCAGTTCACATGTCGTAGAATGCCGAAGAAATTTTAAATATTACACACTCTAGCCTTAGAGTCATCATTGAGATAGCATGTGTTGCTTTAAAGAGTAGGTTTTAAGTCACTAACTAGAAATTGTTCCATACTTACGATGTCCAAGTCAAACTGATTCTTGCTTGTTGCATTATGCACAACTTAATCTTGGGTTGGGTGAAGATGAGCTTTTCCCCGCCTGATAAAGTTGAGACTAGCCTTGGCATGGAGCAAGCCACCATCTAAGAAGAAGGAAGAAGAAGAACCCATGTTTATCTCCTTTTGATGGACTCTCACTTTGATTGCCATATGATTGTAATGATAAATTGATATTCGTATAGCTACGTAATAAATCGATGAACAACCATGCATATTAGCTAGCGAATTGATTTAATTAAGTACCCATAGTAGCTATGGATGAACTGATGAATTTCTACCTTGCATGTGTGTGATGGTGGTATAGTATGGTAAGGTCACTAGTAGAGAGAATAGGTGACCGCAATTGTTGCCTAATTGCAGCTAAACAACTAACCTTGCATCGTCATAGTCATTTGTGCTTGTATGAAGCCAAGCAATCACTTGTACACGTTTGGTCCTAGTGATGCAACATAGGCTACCAAACAAAGTGGAGAACATGGACAAAAGGTGGTCTCGCTAGGGACAGCCCCCTCCCAAATCCTAGCCACCGGGAGCGTAAACAAATCATAGGCTACCAAACACGTCCTTAGATTACGCATCAAGTGTATCAAACAGGCCTGACAACCTCGTGACCTCTCATCACGACATGCACATTTTTCCTTGCAATCTAACTCCACATCGTCCTCCTCTGGCGACACGGTGAGCAACTGTTGGAGATATGCCCGAGAGGCAATAATAAAGTGGTTATTATTATATCTTAGTGTTCATGACAAATGTTTACATCCCATGCTATAATTTTATTAATTGGAAACATTAATTCTTGTGTGTTTTCTAAACAAACTGGAGTTCCTAGTAAGCCTCTCGTTTAAACTAGCTTGTTGATTAATTGATGATCAAGGTTTTCTAATCATGAACATTGAATGTTGTTAATAACAAGATCATGTAATTAGGAGAATGATATGATGGACACACACCCATAGTAAGCATAGCAATAAGATCGAGTGATTAAAGTTCATTTTGTTGTAGCCCTCAAATACATAGTAACCTAATCCTTCAACCATGAGATCATGTTAATCACCCACACCGAAGGAATGTTTTCATAACATCAAACACCACTTCATAACTGGGTCGTTATAAAGGTGACATTGGGTATTCTGAAAGTATGAGTTGAAGCACTTGGATCAAGAGTGGGATTTTTGTCCATCCAAATGATGGATATATATACTTTGGGCCCTCTCGGTAGAATGATATCCAATTAGCTTGCAAGCATGTGACTAGGTCACAAGGTAAGTCATATCATGGTATGGATAAAGAGTATTTATCAGTAACGAGGTTGAACTAGGTATGGAGATACCGATTATCGAATCTCAGATAAGTAAAGTATCACGCGACAAAGGAAATCGGTATCGTATGTTTATGGTTCTTTTGATCATGAAGTCATCATTGAATATGTAGGATTCATTATGGATCTGCAGTTCCCGCTATTCATGTGTCTTTATCATGTCTGCATAGTTCGTGAACCGTAGGGTGACACACTTAAGGTTCGATGTTGTTTAAGTAGATATGGAATATGATATGGGGACCGAATGTTGCTCGGAGTCTCGGATGGGATCCAAGACATCACGAGGAGGTCTGAAATAGTCCGGAGAATAAGATTCATATATAGGAAGTCATTTTCAGGGTTACCGGAAAAGTTCAGGATTTCCGGTATTGTACCAGAGGTTCTAGAAGGTTCCGGAGGGTATCATAGTGGGGCCCACCTATCCCGGGCGGCCAACATGGACTGGAGGGGGTTGCATATTCCCACATGGGCTAGGCACACCACCCCCCCAAGGCCCATGCGGCTGGATCAAGTGGATAAGATCAAATCCCCTGAAAATAGGGACTTAACTTGGGGGGACCCCCCTTTTGGCCAACCCTAGGGCTTGGAGGAGGGGCCAAGGCAGCCCCCCACTCCTATATAAGAGGGAGGGGAGGGTTGGGATGCAGTATAACATTTCCCCAAATCCTAGCCGACCCTCTCACCTCCTTATTCATGCGCAAGCTTTTTGAAGTCCGGTTGGATTTCTTCTCCACCACCACCATGTCGTCGTGCTGCTGGGATTCCAAGTGGATCTACTACATCCACTGCCCCACTGGAACAGGGAGAAGGCGTCACCATCGACACCGTACATGTGACCGAGTACAAAAGTGTTGCCCGGTCGCAGCACTAGAAAGGACTGCAACACAAACTAGAGTTTGTCATGTGTACATCTACATCAACCACGAGATCTGATCTTGTTAATACTTTGGATCTATGAGGGTTAGTTTCTCATCTATCTCGTTGCATAGATCACATAGATTTTATCTTGGCTTTTCCATGGATTGGATTTTCGTTTTATTCATTCGTGCGGTAGAATTTTTTGTTTTCTATGCTATGAACCCTATAGTGGTATCAGAGTCGTGTCTATGCGTAGATCTGTTGCACGAGTAGAACACAATGGTTTTGGGGCGTTGATGCTTTTGTTGTCGCTTACTTTTCGTGTACTTTGCATCTTGCGGGATGGTGGGATGAAGCGGCCCGGGCTAACCTTACATGTTCGCGCACATGGGACCTGCTCCACGCTTGACGTGCAACTTGCATTGCACAAGTGGCTTTGCGGGTGTATTTCTCTCCCACCATAGTTAAGATCCAATTTACAATCTGTACTTGACAACTCTTGTATCAACGTTGTGGTTCTTGTTCGTAGGTAAGAACAAATCTTATTCGAAAGCCCCAAGCCACTTTAAACATGCAAAGAAAATTAGAGGCGTCTAACTTGTTTTTGCAGGGGGCATGTGATGTGATATGGCCATTATGAGATTGTGATTATATTTGATGTATGAGATGATCCTTATTGTAATATGGCAACCGGCAGCAGCCTAATGGTTGTCTTTATGTTGTTATGACATGTGTGTCAATACATCATGTAATAGATTTATTTAAAGTAGTTGTAATAGTTGTTATATGTGGTGGACAACCATGAGGCGGCGCCATAAACCTTGACACCTCGCTGGTGATGATGGAGATCATGCTCGTGCTTTGGAGATGGAGATTAAAGGCACAAGATGAGCTGACATATCATATCACACTATGAATTGCATGTGATGTTAATCCTTTTATGTATCTTATATTGCTTAGATCACGACAGTAGCATTATAAGATGATCCCTATCGAATTAATATCAAAATAATAAAGTGTTCTCCCCTCGTATGCACCATCGCAAAAGTTTGTCGTTTTGAAGCATCTCGTGATGATCAGATGTGATAGGCTCTATGTTCACATACAACGGGTGTAAGTCATGTTGCAAATGCGAAAATACTTGGGTTTGCTTGACGAGCCTAGCATCTACAGACATGGCCTCGGAACACAGGAAATCGAAAGGTTGTTGAACACGAGTCATATGGATGATTGATACGCGTACAGCACGCGTCCGTTGGGAACCCCAAGTGGAAGGTGTGATGCGTACAGCAGCAAGTTTCTCTCAGTAAGAAACCAAGGTTTATCGAACCAGTAGGAGTCAAGAAGCATGTTCAAGGTTGATGGTGGCGGAGTGTAGTGCGGCGCACCAGGGATTCCGGCGCCAACGTGGAACCTGCACAACACAACCAAAATACTTTGCCCCAACTTAACAGTGAGGTTGTCAATCTCACCGGCTTGCTGTAACAAATGATTAGATGTATAATGCGGATGATGATGTTTGCAGAGAACAGTAAGAACAATGTTTGCAGTAGATTGTATTCAATGTAAAAGAATGGACCGGGGTCCACAGTTCACTAGTGGTGTCTCTCCGATAAGAAATAGCATGTTGGGTGAACAAATTACAGTTGGGCAATTGACAAATAAAGATGGCATGACAATGCACATACATATTATGATGAGTAGTGTGAAATTCAATTGGCATTACGACAAAGTACATAGACCGCTATCCGAGCATGCATCTATGCCTAAAAAGTCCACCTTCGGGTTAGCATCCGCACCCCTTCCAGTATTAATTTGCAAACAACAGACAATTGCATTAAGTATGGTGCGTAATGTAATCAACACAAATATCCTTAGACAAAGCATTGATGTTTTATCCCTAGTGGCAACAACACATCCACAACCTTAGAACTTTCTGTCACAGGCATGAACCCACTATCGAGCATAAATACTCCCTCTTGGAGTTACAAGTATCAACTTGGCCAGAGCCTCTACTAGCAACGGAGAGCATGCAAGATCATAAACAACACATAGATGATAGATTGATAATCAACATAACATAGTATTCCATATTCATCGGATCCCAACAAACGCAACATGTAGCATTACAAATAGATGATCTTGATCATGATAGGTAGTTCACAAGATGGAACAATGATAGCACATGAGGATAAGACGACCATCTAGCTACTGCTATGGACCCATAGTCCAGGGGTGAACTACTCACACATCAATCCGGAGGCGATCATGGCGATGAAGAGTCCTCCGGGAGATGATTCCCCTCTCCGGCAGGGTGCCGGAGGCGATCTCCTGAATCCCCAGAGATGGGATTGGCGGCGGCGGCGTCTCTGGAAGGTTTTCCGTATCGTGGCTCTCGGTACTGGGGTATTCGCGACGAAGACTTTTTATAGGCGGAAGGGCAGAGTCGGGGGCTGACGGGGGCCCCACACGCTAGGGCAGCGCGGGCCCCCCCTAGGCCGCGTGGCCCTAGTGTGGCGGCGCCTCGTCACCCCACTTCGTATCCCCCTCGGTCTTCTGGAAGCTTCGTGGAAAAATAAGACCCTGGGCGTTGATTTCGTCCAATTCCGAGAATATTTCCTTTGTAGGATTTCTGAAACCAAAAACAACGAGAAAACAACAAGCGGCTCTTCGGCATCTTGTCAATAGGTTAGTGCTTGGAAAATGCATAAATATGACATAAAGTGTGTATAAAACATGTGAGTATCATCTATAAAGTAGCATGGAACATAAGAAATTATAGATACGTTTGAGACGTATCAAGCATCCCCAAGCTTAGTTCCTACTCGTCCTCGAGTAGGTAAACGATAACAAAGATAATTTCTGAAGTGACATGCTATCATAATCTTGATCAATACTATTGTAAGCATATGTAATGAATGCAGCGATTCGAAGCAATGGTAAAGATAATGAGTAAACAACTGAATCATATAGCAAAGACTTTTCATGAATAGTACTTTCAAGACAAGCATCAATAAGTCTTGCATAAGAGTTAACTCATAAAGCAATAAATTCAAAGTAAAGGCATTGAAGCAACACAAAGGAAGATATAAGTTTCAGCGGTTGCTTTCAACTTGTAACATGTATATCTCATGGATAGTTGTCAACATAAAGTAATATGATGAATGCAAATATGCAAGTATGTAGGAATCAATGCACAGTTAACACAAGTGTTTGCTTCTAAGATAGAAGGAAATAGGTAAACTGACTCAACATAAAAGTAGAAGAAAGGCCCTTCGAAGAGGGAAGCATGGATTGCTATATTTGTGCTAGAGCTTTTATTTTGAAAACAAGAAACAATTTTGTCAACGATAGTAATAAAGCATATGTGTTATGTATAAGATATCCTATAAGTTGCAAGCCTCATGCATAGTATACCAATAGTGCCCGCACCTTGTCCTAATTAGCTCAGATTTACATGGATTATCATCGCATAACAAATGTTTTAACCAAGTATCACAAAGGGGTACCTCTACAAAGGTCTAAGGAGAAAGCTCGCATTGGATTTCTTGCTTTTGATTATTCTCAACTTAGACATCCATACCGGGACAACATAGACAACAGATAATGGACTCCTCTTTAATGCATAAGCATTCAACAACAGATAGTATTCTCATAAGAGATTGAGGATTGTTGTCCAAAACTGAAACTTCCACCATGGATCATGGCTTTAGTTAGCGGCCCAATGTTCTTCTCTAACAATATGCATACTCAAACCATTCAACTCATGATAAATCACCCTTACTTCAGACAAGACGAACATGCATAGCAACTCACATGATATTCAACAAAGGATAGTTGATGGCGTCCCCAGGAACATGGTTATCGCACAACAAGCAACTTAATAAGAAATAAGATACATAAATACATATTCAATACCACAATAGTTTTTAAGCTATTTTTCCCATGAGCTATATATTGCAAAGACAAAGAATAGAATTTTAAAGGTAGCACTCAAGCAATTTACTTGGAATGGCAGAAAATACCATGTAGTAGGTAGGTATGGTGGACACAAATGGCATAGTTTTTGGCTCAAGGATTTTGGATGCATGAGAAGTAATCCCTCTCAATACAAGGCTTAGGCTAGCAAGGTTGTTTGAAGCAATCACAAGTATGAACCGGTACAACAAAACTCACATAAGAACATATTGTAAGCATTATAAGACTCTACACTGTCTTCCTTGTTGTTCAAACCCTTACCAGAAAATATCTAGACTTTAGAGAGACCAATCATGCAAACCAAATGTCAACAAGCTCTACAGTATTTCTTCACTAATAGGTGCAAAGTACATGATGCAAGAGCTTAAACATGATCTATATGAGCACAACAGTTGCCAAGTATCAAGTTATTCAAGACATTATACCAATTACCACATGTAGCATTTTTTGTTTCCAACCATATAACAATTAACGAAGCAGTTTCAACCTTCGCCATGAACATTAAGAATAAAGCTAAGAACATATGTGTTCATATGCAACAGCGGAGCGTGTCTCTCTCCCACACAATGAATGCAAGGATCCAATTTTATTCAAACAAAACAAAAACAAAAACATACAGACGCTCCAAGTAAAACACATAAGATGTGACGGAATAAAAATATAGTTTCACTAGAGGTGACCTGATAATTTGTTGATGAAGAAGGGAATGCCTTGGGCATCCCCAAGCTTAGATGCTTGAGTCTTCTTGAAATATGCAGGGATGAACCACGGGGGCATCCCCAAGCTTAGAGCTTTCACTCTCCTTGATCATATTGTTTCATCCTCCTCTCTTGATCCTTGAAAACTTCCTCCACACCAAACTCAAAACAAACTCATTAGAGGGTTAGTGCATAATCAAAAATTCACATGTTCAGAGGTGACATAATCATTCTTAATACTTCTGGATATTGCACAAAGCTACTGAAAGTTAATGGAATAAAGAAATCCATCAAACATAGCAAAACAGGCAATGCGAAATAAAAGGCATAATCTGTCAAAACAGAACAGTCTGTAAAAACAAATTTTTCTGGGGCACTTAACTTGCTCAAATGAAAATTCTCAAATTGAATGAAAGTTGCGTACATATCTGAGGATTACCTACGTAAATTGGCAGATTTTTCTGAGTTACCTACAGATAATACTACTCAAATTCGTGACAGCAAGAAATCTGTTTCTGCGCAGTAATCCAAATCTAGTATGAACCTTACTATCAAAGACTTTACTTGGCACAACAATGCAATAAAATAAAGATAAGGATAGGTTGCTACAGTAGTAACAACTTCCAAGACTCAAATATAAAATAAAAATGCAGAAGTAAAATCATGGGTTGTCTCCCATAAGCGCTTTTCTTTAACGTCTTTCAGCTAGGCGCAGAAAGTGTGAATCAAGTATTATGAAGAGATGAAGCATCAACATCATAATTTTCACAACTTGTCACAATAGGTATCTTAGATGCTCCATTATCTATAGTGGTATTAAGGGCTTTGTCAATTTTAGGCCTATAATAGTTTTTTGGTTTAGGCACCTTAGAGACATACATGAACTTTTGCTCCTTACCCACATAAGCTTTCTCCTTAAACTTAAGAGAAGAAAAAGTTGAACCCAAGGTTCCCATAGCTTCTTCAAGTTCACTAATACTTTGGGTTTGATTATCATGAATAGCACAAGCTTCTAAAATGGCAATTCTCTCATTAATTCCACCTAGAGTTTTATCAAGTTTATCAGTGCTATTAAGTAATGTTCCCAATTTAGTCTCAATACTTGAAAGATTTTGCTCTATGGTCTCCAACTTTTTCATGACATCTTCAAGAGAGATTTCAATTTTAACTTCATTAACAGGTGGTATTCCAAATAGACTCTCAATAATGCAACTAGCTTCTAAAGCAGGAGCGCCTAGGAAATTACCTCCCGCGAGACAATCAAGAACATACCTATTCCAGCTAGAGATACCAACATAAAAATTCCTGAGTAGGATAATAGTGGAGTGTTTCTTAGTGCACATATTATGAGCATCACTAATTCTATACCAAGCGTCTTTTAAACATTCTTCCCCTTGTTGCTTAAACGAACGAACTTCAACTTCAGGATTACTCATTTTAGCAATAGTAAATAAAGTAAACTAGATAAAGTAAAGCAAGTAAATAATTTTTTTGTGTTTTTTAATATAGAGAACGCAAACAAGATAATAAATAAAGTAAAGCAAGTAACTATTTTTTTGTATTTTTGATATAATAAAGCAGACAAAGCAGTAAATAAAGCAAGACAAAAACAAAGTAAAGAGATTGGAAGTGGAGACTCCCCTTGCAGCGTGTCTTGATCTCCCCGGCAACGGCGCCAGAAATTTAGCTTGATACGCGTACAGCACGCGTCCGTTGGGAACCCCAAGTGGAAGGTGTGATGCGTAGAGCAGCAAGTTTCCCTCAGTAAGAAACCAAGGTTTATCGAACCAGTAGGAGTCAAGAAGCACGTTGAAGGTTGATGGTGGCGGAGTGTAGTGCGGCGCAACACCAGGGATTCCGGCGCCAACATGGAACCTCCACAACACAACCAAAATACTTTGCCCCAACTTAACAGTGAGGTTGTCAATCTCACCGGCTTGCTGTAACAAAGGATTAGATGTATAATGTGGATGATGATGTTTGTAGAGAACAGTAAGAACAATGTTTGCAGTAGATTGTATTCGATGTAAAAGAATGGACCGGTGTCCACAGTTCACTAGTGGTGTCTCTCCGATAAGAAATAGCATGTTGGGTGAACAAATTACAGTTGGGCAATTGACAAATAAAGATGGCATGACAATGCACATACATATTATGATGAGTAGTGTGAAATTCAATTGGCATTACGACAAAGTACATAGACCGCTATCCAGCATGCATCTATGCCTAAAAAGTCCACCTTCGGGTTAGCATCCGCACCCCTTCCAGTATTAATTTGCAAACAACAGACAATTGCATTAAGTATGGTGCGTAATGTAATCAACACAAATATCCTTAGACAAAGCATTGATGTTTTATCCCTAGTGGCAACAACACATCCACAACCTTAGAACTTTCTCGTCACTTGTCCCAGATTTAATGGAGGCATGAACCCACTATCGAGCATAAATACTCCCTCTTGGAGTTACAAGTACCAACTTGGCCAGAACCTCTACTAGCAACGGAGAGCATGCAAGATCATAAACAACACATAGATGATAGATTGATAATCAACATAACATAGTATTCCATATTCATCGGATCCCAACAAACGCAACATGTAGCATTACAAATAGATGATCTTGATCATGATAGGCAGCTCACAAGATGGAACAATGATAGCACATGAGGAGAAGACGATCATCTAGCTACTGCTATGGACCCATAGTCCAGGGGTGAACTACTCACACATCAATCCGGAGGCGATCATGGTGATGAAGAGTCCTCCGGGAGATGATTCCCCTATCCGGCAGGATGCCGGAGGCGATCTCCTGAATCCCCCGAGATGGGATTGGCGGTGGCGGCGTCTCTGGAAGGTTTTCCGTATCGTGGCTCTCGGTACTGGGGTTTTCTCGACGAAGGCTTTAAGTAGGCGGAAGGGTAGGTCAGGGGGCGTCACGAGGGACCCACACAACAGGGCGGCGCGGCCCAAGCCCTGGCCGCGCGGCCCTGGCGTGGCGTCGCCTCGTCGCCCCACTTTGTATCACTTTCGGTCTTCTGGAAGCTTCGTGGAAAAATAAGACCCTGGGCGTTGATTTCGTCCAATTCCGAGAATATTTCCTTTGTAGGATTTCCGAAACCAAAAACAGTGAAAACAACAAGCGGCTCTTCGGCATCTTGTCAATAGGTTAGTGCCGGAAAATGCATAAATATGACATAAAGTGTGTATAAAACATGTGAGTATCATTAATAAAGTAGCATGGAACATAAGAAATTATAGATACTTTTGAGACGTATCAATGATATGATCAACATGTTGATGTTCACCATTGAAACTACATCATCTCATGTGATGATCGGACTTGGTGTAGTGAATTTGGATCGTGTGCCACTAAGCAACTATATATGGGGAATGTTGAATTCAGTGGGATTTTATTAGTAATTTGAATAAAACTTGAACCAATTATCTTGAACATAGTCTAAATTGTATTTGAATTAAATTTTGTATAATTGGTATTCGTTTTCTACCTTGCACTAGGCTTGTAATTGAGATAGAAACACTGCTAAATCTGACAAGTAACTTTACGGACTGGTGCCATATTGTTAAAGAATCAATAAATGATTAAATCCTATTGAAAACTTTTGGTAACCCTCAAATTGCCAATTCAAAGAGTAATGGTTTCAATTAGTATCTAAATTATCTTATCTCCCTGAAAGTTGATTTTCAAATCCATTTGAAAAGTAAGGAGCTGAAAAAGTTTGTTTTATCGGAAATAAGTGAGGTGTGAGATATATGTGATATATAAAACCTTATTACAAGATGATAGAATATAATTTAGTGACACTACATAAACTCATAAGTTTTATGGGGATGTACGAAGGTTGAAGACGCTAGGCGTCCGATCCTCCAACTAGTTAGGCACTAACATTATTAGCGTATCTACATATGAGCCATAGTGGCTTCATCATGAAGTTATCATGATTTGATGGATAAAAATTTGAGTGAAATGTTTCATCATATTAAAAGATTACTAATAGTAAAATCTGGAACACTTGTCATGTGATGATCAACTTCAAAGTACGAAACTCAAGGGTGTTGGTATTTGACTAATAGGTCTAGAAGTTTATACCGGTGAAAACTGGCACAATTGTTGGTGTTGAGTGTTTTCTGAAATAAGAGGAAAACCGAAAAACAAATTACAAAAGATTTTGGCAAAAAGATAGAAAAGACTAGAAAGTCTAGCTCAGGTGTATATAGATGATATACATGTTATGAGTGTATTCTTTGTTGGTCACTGATGTCTACGCACGCTTCTATTCATGTAGACAGTGTTGGGCCTCCAAGAGCAGAGGTTTGTAGAACAGCAGCAAGTTTACCTTAAGTGAATCACCCAAGGTTTATCGAACTCAGGGAGGAAGAGGTCAAATATATCCCTCTCAAGCAACCCTGCAATCACGATACAAGAAGTCTCTTGTGTCCCCAACACACCTAATACACTTGTCAGATGTATAGGTGCACTAGTTCGGCGAAGAGATAGTGAAATACAAGTGGTATGAATGAATATGAGTGGCAATAACAAACTGAAATAAATATGGCAGCGAGTAAACATGCAGTGGAACAGTAAATAAACGGTGTTTCGGTGTTCGGAAACAAGGCCTAGGGATCCTACTTTCACTAGTGGACACTCTCAACATTGATCACATAACTGAAACTACTCTACACTCTCTTGTTGGATAACAAACACCATTCATTGTGTAGGGCTACAAGAGCACCTCAATGCCGGAGTTAATAAGCTCCACAACATCTGGAGTTCATATTTAAGTAACCTTAGAGTGCATGATAGACCATTGCAATTTAGACCGAGTACTAACATAGCATGCACACTGTCAACATCAGCTATGAAAGGGGGAATAGATTGCATCAATACTATCATAGTAATAGTTAACTTCATAATCTACAAGAGATCACAATCATAGTTTATACCAAGTACTACATGATGCACACACTGTCAACATTACATCATGGAGGAGGAATAGACTACTTTAATAACATCACTAGAGTAGCACATAGATGATATTCAACTAGATCACAAAGAGAGATGAACCACATAGCTACGGTAGAGCCCTCAGCCTCGGGGGAGAACTACTCCCTCCTCATCATGGGAGACAGCGATGGCGATGAAGATGGCGGTGATGTCGATGGAGATGACTCCGGGGGCAATTCCCCGTCCCGGCGGCGTGCCGGAACAGAGACTTCTGTCCCCCGAATCTTGGCTTCGCGATGGCGGCGGCTCTGGAACTTTTCTCGTGTCGTGGCTTATTCGTCTCGAAGTTTTAGGTCACGGAGGCTTAAATAGGCGAAGAGGCGGAGTCGGAAGAGGCCTGGGGGGGCACACAGTAGGGGGCACGCCCCCCCCTCTGGCCGCGCCGCCATGGCGTGTGGGGGCCCTGGGCCTCCCCTATGGCCCCTCTTTGGCGTTATGGAAGCTTCGTGGAAATATAAGATCGTGGGCCTTGATTTCGTCCAATTCCGAGAATATTTCCTGTGTAAGATTTCTGAAACCAAAAACAGCAGAAAACAGGAACTGGCACTTCGGCATCTTGTTAATAGGTTAGTTCCAGAAAATGCATCAAAACGATATAAATTATGAACAAAACATGTAGGTATTGTCATAAAACAAGCATGGAACATAAAAATTATAGATACGTTTGAGACGTATCAGTCACGCAATGTGATTCTTGGGTATTTGTACTAGATTGGTTGGTATGATATGTCATACAATACAACACAATACAAGAATACAATGGCCCAAGTGACTAGCAAGGAATATGGTAATAATGCACGTCTAGAACAAAATAAAGTATTATTGTGTTCGTCGTTGGCATTCTACATAGCTCTTGAGATTTATTCTAAAGAACTTAATAATTGTTATTTTGTTCCAGTATAATGAAAGCAATGAGTTGTTCAAATTATGACTGTACTCCATGTATGATGGATAAGTTATTATAAATCTTAATGGTGAAACAAACATGCGTAACACTGACGCGAAAATGCCATGAGGCAAATGATTTAAATTCCACTTATTTGTGGAACCGCCGTTTAGGTCATGTTAGAAAGGAACGCATGAAGAAACTCCGTGCAAATGGATTTCTGGAGTCATTCTATTTTTGAATCGTTTGGCACTTGCAAATTTTTTCTAAGGGAAATGACTAAAATAATGTTCATAGGCCAATAGTTGAATGGGTAACGAGTTTAGTGGAAACATACATGATGATGTATATGGTTCATTGGGCATGGTTGTGTGCAGAAGATTCTTCTACTTCATAAAAACTCCAATAATGAATTGAGTGTATATATATGGATATATTTATTCAATGAGGAAGAAGTCTGAAACATTTTAATAGGTTCAAAGAATTTCAACACGAAGTGAAAATCATCGAATAGAAAAGTCAAATATCTATGATTGGATCATGGTGGAAATATTTGAATTATGAGTTTTAGCGAACATCTAAAAAAGTTGTGAAATTGTTCCACAACTCGCGCTTCCCGAAACACCATAGTTATGATGGAGTATCCGAGAGACGTAATCCAAACCTTGTTGGATCAATGGTGAGATAAAATAAACTAATTCCATTATATATTTATGGATTATGCTTTAGAGACTACCGCTTTTACACTATACGGATCGCCATCATAATCCGTTGAAATGACACCATAGAAGTTATGGCATGGGTATAAACCTAATATTATTTTTCTTAAAATTTGGTATGCATAGCAGAATTAAATGAGTTTACAACTAAAATCGGAGGAATGTCTTTGTTGGTTATCCCAGAGACCAAATAGGGAATTCCTTCCACTATGAATTCAAAGATAATAGTGTCTGTCGATGTTTGTGGCTTATTTCCAAGAATTTATTTCTCGCAAAATATTTGAGTGGAAGGACAATGGTACTCGACAAGGTTAATGAACCTAAGCAGGATGAGCAGAGTAGCGCAGCGTCGAAAATGGTTCCGGAAGCGGCCACGATGCTCATGGATCCGATGTCTACAAAGTGTTATAGTCATGGAGATCGAGGTACCTATTGAGCCTTGTAGGTATGGTTGAGTTTGTTATCAAATAAATGATTTGAGGATAAATAATTGATTTTGAACAATGATAAACCAGCTGCATACAAAGAAGTTATGATAGGCCCTAGCTCTGTTAAATGGCTAAGTGCCATGAAATTCAAGATAATATCTATAATCAAGCTTGGAGCTTGGTAAAGCTTCTGAAGGAATATGAAGCTTTTTTAAAGTAAAAGGATCTGTAAATAGACATGGATGTGTATATCTTTTAAAAAAGCTTGACTTGTTGGAAGGTTGTTTACTACAAAGTTCAGAGACTTGACTATGATAAGATTGGATTTTCCATAGCGATGCTTGCGGTCTATACGAATTATTCTAGCAATTACTAAATATTTATTTTACAAGATATGTTAGTAGGATGGCGGAAATACATTCCTTAACAGAAGTGTGTATTAAAGGTGTATACAAGATACAACCGAGAGTTATGCTAGTTATGCTAGATAGGTATACAAACTTCACTGGATGAAGTGAGTATCACAGAGTTTGGAATCTTCATCGGATGAAATAATCAAAGAGTTTTGATTTTATCAGAAACGATGAAGATGCTTACATTTTCAAGAAATTAAGTAGGAGCGCTAAGATATATTTATAATACTTTATGTGAATGACATATTGTTGATTAGAAAGTATGTATTTTTGTACTTGATGTGATTGAAAGGTTTCATTGGAAATTAATTTCATTGAAAGGATATGGACTAATAGCATATTTAGCGTCTAGATCTATGAAGATAGATTGAGGCGCATAATAAGATTAAGTCAAAGTACATAGAAGAAATATTGAAGTAGTTCAATATGGAAACGTCAGTGTTGTTTTCTGTGTGGAGGTTTAACAAGACTTGAGTGTATTTGACACTCAATGAATAAAAACACATGAGTGAGTTTAGATCGCGAACAATATGTACACAATCAGATGTCTTGTGCTCTAAAGTGTTACGAGCATATACCAGAGTGATTCGTGTAATGATCATTGGACAACAGTAAGAATATCTCGGAGTGCTTTGCAAGAACCGAGGATATATATAGTTTTGTATATGATAATAACAAACAAATCGATGTAAGGTGTTGCACACAATTAGTTTGGTCACATATAAAAATAAATTTCAATCTCAGTTAGGATAAGTGTTCATTAAAAGGTAGCACAATGGGCTATAAAAAGTCTATGCTAGATTTAGATGAGTTCTAAATATTGTGACGGATTCTACAAACGAACGTAGAGTATATTGTGACGGATTCAAATCATATTACTTATTATTTCCACCTAAGTATAGAATGCGTTTCTACAGAAATGAAATACTCCGTACGTAATTAAGCTATGGCGTTTAAAATATATAATCAATAAGCCACAAACATTTAATGAGGTGGTATCAGCATTCAAAAGATTGAACTGATCATTTACCAGAACCTGAAACACTCTTTTTAAATTTTTTTTGATCAACCAGAATTAACTACAAATTTCTGAATACATTGATAAAAAAATGAACGTGCCACCTATGGACAAACATTACCAGAAATGCAACCTAGGACTTTGCATCTACAGAGCTTGCACAAGAAAGAGTAGCATACATAAGTTACTGCCAATATTGGAATCCATGTTGCTAAAAATACATTATTGTAAATCAGTTGCACAAAGATAGAAAAAATAAGAGAAATATGAAACAGAAAAGATCCATGCATCTTCTCATCTATCATCATAGCACAAATACAAACTACAAGGGTAGTATGAGAAAAAGTGTTCACAATTCCATCTGAAGTAAGTCCATATAGTATAGCTTGAGCCATGAAAAATAATAATAAAGCAGGACAAAAAAATATTGACAAATGCAAATTTATATTACTTGCAAAGGTCATGTAACCAAGTCCAACCAATTTCTGCAAGGGGAATACGTGAATTTAGCAAACAGAGAAATCCTTCTGCACAAATCTTTTTAGGACAATCTGTTGCTCCTAGTTACAAAGAAAAAAAACACATACACTTGAACAACCATGACGTGTTATAGAATCCCTACAAAAAAAATGCTACATCTCATTATGTAGTTGGCATGTAAATAAAAAATACAAAATCACAACAAGCCAATTGAAACCAATAATATGATGAATCAAATAGGTGCAAAAAAAGCTCAAAAGTGGTGAATGCGAAGACCAGAAAATGTTGTAGGTTAAGCTAATGGAAGCAAACTGTACTTAGCTACTGACGAAAGGTAAGACAAACATATTTATCAACCAATAAAAAGCATGAGCTAGAAGGCACAACACGCAGTGTGGACTGATGGATGATACATCTCTTGGAAATCATTTTGAACTAATCCATATGGAACATACTGATTTTTTTACCTTAAATCAGTTCAATGGTCTGACCAAGTTCCATAACTGATTGGAAATGTAAAAAAGATTACATGACGGTTGTTACTTTAAATAATAAGAAACGCCCGCGAAAGAGCAAGTATATTGCTGCAAAGAAGGAAACCGGTGGTCATAATAAACTACAATGCGAATATCGTAACTTTACCTCAGGACAAGTGCCACTCCATCAGTGTGCTCCAACCTGCATAAAAACATTTCAACTTCCACAACAGAAATTCATCAATAACTTTGAAGGTTAACTTGGTCTACCATCTAATCCCCACTATGGAGATTATTACATTTAACTGTGCAATACTACGAATCTATACATGCCATCAAATAATATATCAATCGGTCTCCATTCTTATCCCAAATATCAGAACCTAGTAGTACAAAACTTGCGCCTCAGCATGGCATTTTAAACGAATTTTCTTAAACATGTGGGTTTTTTTTCAAACTCTTATAGCCTATGCAAGCCTTATGAAAACATGTCAGCTTCAGCAAACGTATAAATAAATATAGTAGAATAATAAGCTAGACACCGGTAAATCATTATGTAGCCATGAAGTAACTTACCCCGCATTAATCCTCCGCGTGTGGTGGCCGCAGAGTGGAGCACAAGGGGCAAGAGGGGGCGGCACCCACGGAACTACGACGACCAGGTCTGCTTCGCCATTTTCCAATGCAATGATCAGTTGGGAGCATGGTTATGGAAATTGCACATCATATTGCACATTTGTCATTGTAAAGTAGCAAGGCTTTGATAACCCTGCTTATCTTTGATACATATACATTAAAGTCAGGTTCAGAAGAACACAAAGATAGCCGAAATGCACAACCTACTTCTGCCAGGGGCGGGTGGAAGATGAAGGTTCACCAGATCGCATTAGTCGGTCCGTGTGTGGTGGCTGCAGAGTGGAGATCAAGGGGCAGGAAGCGGCGGCGTCTACGGAGGTGGCAGATAGGTCTGCTTCGTTGAGGTGTGTTTTGCGTGCGGGAGCGGTTTGTGGCTTAATTTTCTGATCTAAAGAGAGGAGGTGATCAGCGAGGTTGTTTAGGCTGGCATTTGTTGAATGTAATTGAGCAATAGGAATAGGAAGGTGCCTAAATTTCAGGGAGGATGGGAAGGGGGAGAAAGAATCATTGTGGACCGTGTGATGCAAGTAGATGGATGTCTCGGATTCAATTTTCCTACGCAACTTCGTGCCTTTATAAGTAGTAGAGATACAGCTCTGTTGACATGTTTTTTGCCCATTGTCAAGTTTGTAGGTGTAGAGTGGTGTTTTTTTTATGTATTCTCTTTGTGGGTGTTTTCTTGAATAATTTAATTTGAAAAAAAACGTACATATCTTTTCGATGAAGAGGTCGGGGGTCTCTTATCCTCAAAAAAAAAAGTGCCATTTGATCATCACGATCTAGGGATCAGTTACAGATAAGAAAGTTTATATTTTTGTATGTTTTTAGCTAACAAATGAGAAAGTGTTTATTTTTGTGTGTGGTGTATTTTGCATTGCTACTTTCAGTATCAGACGACAACATCTTGCTTCAGAGACAAGCCTGCTCCGTGACTAGGGCTGGAGTACGTTGGACCATTCAAAACTATTCCTTTCACATAAAATGCACGTCCTAAGCTAATAGTCCGTTGGTGGTTGGAGTACTTAATTAAGCTAGCTGCTAACAAGATGGAATCATGATTTAGAACGGTCTACTAACCGATTGGAGTTGGCAAGTGGCAAGAACTCGTTGAAAGTTGTCGTCGCGCGCGGTATATCGTCATACCACACCCTCGCTGAGATCACCTTCCTATAATAGTGCTCCAGACAAAACGTAGTTAGAGAGGCAAGATAAAGGCCACATACTGCGGTCCAATGTGTGGAGCATTCTCAAAAGTAGAACGGACTCGGTGACCATGTAGCCTCACTTTGTAAATCTATCAATGTTTCATTTGTTTCCAAAGGCAAAGGAGAACAGAAAGCAGCCAGTGGTGAAGCGCCTTGCGTGTTGTGGATGACTTGTCTCCGATGGCAGTCAGACAAGCCACCCACGTAGACATTTTGCACCTTCTTTTTCCCCAATAAGCAGGACCATGGTAAGCATGCAATAAGTGTTCTGAAAGTAATGTGTCCAAACTCCAACCTTGGATTTTTTTCAAACTTTTTTTATTAAGTTGGATGTGACTATGTGAGCATTCATATGTTATGATTAGCACTTGGTATCTTCTTGATACTGATGTGTATTTTTTTTAAAAAAAAAGTTACTGAATTGACGAAGCATCGGTGATCCTACATATAAAAATATCTTGAGAAATAAATAATTTTTTGAGCAGTATGTATTTCTACCATGCACGGTAGATGGCATGCACTGTTTCATCTTGTTTTTTTTTCCTGTTTCAATCTGTGTGGCTCTTGCGAAACGTGGCGAAACATAATAAAACAACGCCGGACGAATTGTAAAACAAGATATCAATAGATTAGACATGCACGCTATCTACCATGTGCGCTAGATTCATCGCTCTCTATAGGTGACACATCTTGGCCCATTCTAGCCAATCTCATGTTTGTTCTCCAATGATCACCAATGACAAACTTAACATGTGTACTAAAAGGTACGTTCCATGAGTCGAGCAACATGTATACATCTAAGCACCATGTCGTCTTGACATGTTGAAATCTAACTCAATTGCTCGAATTTTGTTTAGAATGAAAATATGATTGCAACATATAATCTAAAGTGCCACTCGGAAGTTAAGATATGGTTTATAGGGCATCAAAACTATGGAAAATCTTTTGTACCCAAATCAAAGACCCATATATTGCATTTCTTTTTGAAAATGGCAAAAGATCGAGGTGTCTGTATCGACCGATGCATATAGATCCTTACATTACATGTGCGGGAAAAATACCTAGGCAACTCAAACGTACCATCACCAACTAAGCAGTTGTTAACTAAGAAAAAATTTCAGCTGGAGCAACAAGAAGGAACAATTGTTGGAGAATACAACCTTAAACTATATATAACTAATTTTTATAAAAAACTATTTGGGCCACCGGAATCGACCAACATATCTTTAGTAGAGGGGGTGGTACATGATATTCCGCAGATCTCAGCTAATGAAAATGATATTCTAACAAATCCTTTTACTGAAGAGGAAGTGTTAGAGGCGATATCACAGATGGAACATAATAAAGCACCGGGTCCTGATGGTTTTCCGGCGGAATTCTATCAAAATTATTGGGAAGTAATAAAGTCGGATTTAATGGCTCTTTTTAATGAATTGAGTACTGGAGATTTGTCTCTTTACAAACTCAATTTTGGGGTTATCACTTTATTACCCAAAAAAAGGATGCGGTACAGATTCAACAATATAGACCTATTTGCTTATTAAATGTATGTTTCAAAAAATTTACCAAAGTTGGAACAAATAGAATAACGGGGATTGCCCCAAAGGTTATTAAACCAACACAAACGGCCTTCATGCCGGGAAGAAATATTTTAGAAGGTGTTGGCATTCTCCATGAAACAATTCATGAACTTCATACAAAAAAACTTGATGGGGTATTATTTAAGATTGACTTTGAGAAGGCATATGATAAAGTTAAGTGGTCGTTCCTACAACAAACCTTGAGAATGAAAGGTTTTGCTACACAATGGTGTAGTTTAATTCAGAAATTTGTACAAGGTGGGAGTGTAGGAGTAAAGGTAAATGATGACATTGGTCATTATTTTCAAACAAAGAAAGGTTTGCGGCAAGGGGACCCTTTATCCCCGATGTTATTCAACATTGTTGTAGATATGCTTAACATCTTAATTGAACGAGCAAAAATTGATGGTCAGATTGGAGGGCTCATTCCTCATCTTGTTGAGGGGGGTATCTCTATACTACAGTATGCCGATGATACAATCCTTTTTTTGGAACACGACCTCTTAAAAGCTGTAAACATGAAGCTAATCTTATGCATTTTTGAAGAACTATCGGGACTCAAAATTAATTTCCACAAAAGTGAACTTTTTTGTTTCGGAAAGGCAAAGGATGAAGAGGATCAATATAAACAAATCTTTGGATGTGATGTTGGATCTCTTCCCTTTAAATATCTAGGTATTCCGATCCACTACAGGAAACTGAAAAATTCTGACTGGTATCCAGTTGAAACATGGTTTGAAAGCAAACTGGGATGCTGGAGAGGAAAATTATTATCTTATGGAGATAGATTGGTTCTTATTAATTCAGTTTTAACTAGTTTACCTATGTTCATGCTATCCTTTCTAGAGATACCTATTAGGGTAAGGAAACGATTGGATTTCTATAGATATAGGTTCTTCTGGCAATCTGATGAAAATAAGAAAAAATATAGGCTTACAAAATGGAATATTGTTTGTCGGCCTAAAGATCAAGGGGGTTTAGATATTGAAGTACTCGAACTCAAAAATAAATGCTTACTAAGTAAATGGTTGTTTAAGTTGCTGAATGAGGATGGGTTGTGGCAGGAATTGCTACATAATAAATATCTAAGGAATAAAACATTGTCGGCTGTACAATCTAAGCTCACAGATTCTTCCTTTTGGAAAGGTTTAATGCGATTGAAGGAGGAGTTTTTTAATAGAGGCTTTTTTAAAGTTGGAAATGGTATGAGTACTCGATTTTGGGAAGATGTCTGGTTAGGGAAAACCTCTCTAGCAAATCAATATCCGTCATTATATAATATTGTGCGTCACAAGAATGTAACAGTAGCTCATGTGCTTGCTCAAACTCCACTGAATATTAGTTTCAGGCGGATGTTATTGGGCAACAGATGGACTTTGTGGTTGCAGTTATGCCGAAAACTAATGATGGTAAATCTGAATGATGAACAAGATCGTTTTGTTTGGGAACTGACCACCAATGGTAAATTTACGGTAAAATCTATGTATGAAGATCTTATGAGTGATCATACCCCATACCTGAGAAAATATTTGTGGAAAGTTAAAGTCCCTTTAAAAATAAAAAAATCATGTGGTTTCTAAGTAACAAGGTTTTATTAACTAAAGATAATTTAGCTAAACGGAATTGGAATGGGTGTCTGAAGTGTGTTTTCTGTGGAGAACAGGAAACTGTTGAACATCTTTTCATTGAATGTCCTTTAGCTAAACTTCTTTGGCGTACTGTTAATTTCACTTTTGATCTTCCACCTCCAACCAATGTTATAAATTTGTTTGGGAATTGGTTAAATGGGGTAGATAGACAATCTAAAGCTTTTATCCGTGTTGGGGTGTCTGCTTTATGTTGGTCTATTTGGAGGGCAAGAAATGATCTTATTTTTAACAAAAAACAATCTTTTCACTACTTGCAGGTTATTCATATGGTGGCTCACTGGGTTCAGCTATGGGCTCTCCTTTCGCCGGAGGGACTACGGGATGCCATGGCTTCTGGCTGCACACGGCTCCTGATGGTCGCTCAGGATATCTTGTGCCAGGCTGGCTGGCGACATACTAGGAGACTACAATGATTTTTAGTTATTTTGAGTTTCTTTAGGTTCCGTTGGTTGATTTTTGTATCAACTGTAAGCGATGATTGAGATGTGTTTTATATAAGACCTTTTGATACTTTATTAATAAAAGGCCGTGTGCATCACCATGATGCAGAAGCCGGGGTTGAACTCTCCATTTCGAAAAAAAAAAGCTAAGCAGTCGTTTTCTTGAACACCGCCAGCTAAACAGACATGTTTCTCTGTATTCCACAATGCCAAACTGTCGGTTAGGGAACAGAGTTTAATCTACTCCATTCCGCCCGTTTCATGATAAATATCTTAGATTTATTTAAATTTAGATGTACTTATAGTCTTATGCACTATACATTTATATTTAGATAAATCTACTTGGCACCAGCCCATGGCGTGTGTACGACTGTGCCGTTAGCTCCTCTGGACATGTGTTTCGTTGTAACGTGTATCAGACTTGTCAAAATGACGTGGTTGACGCGAGCCGATCGGGGGACGAAACGACGAACGGGAGCCGGTCGAACAAGTGCGCTGGAATCCCGTGTCGATTTCCACCAGGCGCCCAGCTCCAAAAGGCACCACAGTCCCCAGCTCCATAGGCCAAGCAGCGACCTTTTGACCTGCAAGAGAAGTGGCCGCAAAGGACACCACGCCGTGCATTTTCTTTAGTACGTGTGGTCGAGCACCAATGGCTGGCCTCCGGCGGCCGATCGCGAAAGCTCGGGGCGGTTTGGCGCATGACCGTCGATAGATGTGGGCGGCGGCGGTGAGATGGTGGAGAAAGACGAGGCGTGGAGAAGATAAGCTCAAATCACAACTAAGAATCTAAGATCGGAATTTTGTTGCTTACTGCAAGTGGCGCAGACCTACTAAAGATCGTGGCCTCTATTGTTCTCCAGGAGGTCCACCACCCAGACTAAAGAGCAGAGCACGGTCGCACTCAGTCACTCTCCTCTGGGTTTTGACCGCGCGCGGTACTTCATCTCCAACCCCTGCGAGCTACTAGATCGCAGTCCATCGCGGAGGATTCCCGTAATGGTAATCACGGCTGTTCTCGGCAAGTCCCAGGAAAGAAAATAGGGTTGTTGATATCATGGTCTCATGGATTTACTAACCTAACCTGTTACTGTCGATGGGGTAGAAGATTGCGCGGAGGAACGGGAACCTGAAAGGGCTTGAGCAACGTGATGAAAAACGGAGGAGGGGGGCCGAGCCGAGGGTCGCTGCTGTTCCCAATTCCCAACCATCGTACGCCGACGGCCCGACTGGCCTATCTCATAAACCACCCTGCCCTGGTGCCTGCAGTGCCCGCGGAGGCAGATCGAGATCGACGCATCATGTCGGCCGTCTCCGTCCATCCGAGACCACACGGATCCTAGGAACAGTGAACAAGGGAATCGCAATCAGCCATGGTCCAATCCGAGGCGAGGCGACGCTATCCTTTCCCTGGCGAGTGGCGATCGCGGCAGTGCCGGCGCGACATGCCTGGGCCTGTGGAACAGGTCGAGATTTGCCTGATCTGCCACGGTTCTTTGCCGAGCTACAACGCTTCGTAGATGAAAATAGACGCCACTTTTCATCACTATCCGCTCTTCGTTTTCCCTCAAAGTCACCACCGCAGGTCGGCAGCCCGCAGGCGAGGTGGATTTATTTTGACAGGAGCACCTACTACTGAAAAATCAGGGCACGTCAGGATATTTAGTTAGGAAAACAAGCTGGACTAAAGGAGGAATGCGGACATATTCCGAACTGTATTTAACGGGCAAAGTAATGTGAGCGTGCGAGATGATCGGTGGTTATGGGCTCTTGCTGCATAACGTCAACATCCACATCAAGATGATGCCGTTTAGCCAGGGTGATTAGTGTATTCATAATCGAGAATTGACGTATGCCGACCGGGTGCCGTGATGTTGGAAGTTTGGCACTTTGGTCAATTGTCGACCCCGTTTAAACTTCAGTCGCCCCCCACCCAGCTATGAATCGGTGCCTATATGTGTAAGCGAGTGTAAGAGAAGCGGATATGTGCGTAGGCTGTGCCATCTTCTCGTGCTCGTGCAAAAGAGAATAATAGTATTCCCTCCGTCCTATAAATAATATCTTAGATTTATTTAAATTTGATACTTTCTCCAATTCAGAATAATTGCCAAAAAATTAGATGTATCTAGAGATGTTTTAGTTTGTATATACATCTATTTTTGGACAATTATTTTAAATTGGAGGGAGTAAATCTAAACATTGAGGAAGTAATATTTATGAGCTCGATTTTCTCTCGATATATTAGCGGCGCTAATTAAAGGTCAGCAAAAATAAAATGCAATTCTGAGCTAGTGTGTTTTTAGATTGTTAGGCAATTTTCGACTAAGTTCAATTATCGAAAGCAACATCATAGATGCGCTAGCTAACTTAATCATACATATTAGACTAAGAATAACTAGTAGATCTGAATATGGAACATGCGATACTGCAATATACAAGATAAGAAGCACGTACATCGCGATCCGAAAGGTCGCTTCAGCAGCATCATCATCATGGTTGTTGTTGATGTTTCCCATGGTGTTATCGAAAGCGTCAAATCTATCGAGAGAACAGATGAACCGGCGAGAAAGAACTCAAACATTAGCACGCAGTTCCGTTGAGACGCTCCCCAAAAATCTCATTTTCCATCTCCCGGATCTCGACGGACGGGATTTCGGAGGCATGTTCTCCTGAACGGTCATGCATGCAGTCGTCGAGATAGGGAATACTAGAGAGCATCACGACAAAAAAGAACTGGTCATGAGAGGGGAGAGAGAGAAAAGGGAGTGGAGAACTCTAATTTTGTTCAGTCTCTCATCTTCTAGTATAGTCTGGGAGGAACTAACCAAAACCATCATATGTTGGAAGACAGAGACACGTTACGAACATGCACATGCACGCCGATACGTACCCAACTTAGTTGGTGTACCAAGCAAAAGTTTATTCTTACACAAAATAGGTTTCTAACTTGAACTCGACTCACGTGATGCACGCGCGAGGCGAGCGGTGGAGGAGGATGAGCGGCTCCAACTCTCTCCTAACTAAATATGTCGGACTAAACTTTGTCTCACGCAACTTTCAAGCTGCCACCAAATATGGGTATTCAGATTTCATATTATATTGTAAGCTATATTAGCTGCTTTCATGTGTTGCAGCCTGTGTACAACCAACATGTGTTTCAAAAAAAACATGTGTGTTTTCTTGCACCGGAATTCAAAATTAATAGATTTTCTCAAATTATCAAATTTCTAACTAAGAATTTGGTAAAGAAATAAAATTGCATGTCCTAGTGTGCAGTCTTGCTGAAATTGCGGGAAAATTGAGATGAGGTGCTTGATTGCTTCGCCGGCTCGCCGCTAGATTTTCAAACCTAACGGGGAATAGTTGAATCAATGATAGTCCTGCATGCTCTCGCCAAACTCGTTCCGGTGGCGAGGTACTAGTGATCTGGGTATGTCTATTGTTGTACTGGTGCTGGTGAAACTAGGCTAGCAATTTGGCTCACTGGTGTAGATTTTTACTTTGCCAAAAAAAAATGGGGGTTGGGAGGGGGAAAGGCATGGCCCGGTTTAGCCCCTACATAGCTCCGCGGGTGATGAAGATATTGCAAATAAATTATGAAAGCATTATTAACTACTCCTACAGAGATGATAACGTGGGGTTTCTGCAAAGGCTTAGTACAGAAGGTCTAGTCGACATCCTATGTTAAAATATAGAAACTAACCTTAGTCGGATGATCGGTATTTCCTCCATTTTACTGATTAAGCGTTTTTCTTTTTATATTTTTCTTTGACTAAAAATTACTCCAAATATATAAATATTATTGAAATTAATATTATTATAAAATATTTTTCAATAATATTCAATGGTACTAATTACGTACAATATATCAAGATTTTGCTGCTTAATATTTTGAATCAAAGATTGTCTTAAAATACATAGTAAAACGGAGGTACTATTTATTATAGTCTAATCAGACGTGCCGCCTTGCGCTTGTTTTTTTTTAGGGATCGTAGCTCTTTATTGATCTATAATAAGGGGTACGAGATTTATATCACGTGAGTCCAGGAGCAACAGGCGGCGACCTTGACATAAATCTGGAGAGCTAGGAGCAATGGAATGAGCATGAAGGTTTGATGCTCTATTCTCAAAAACAAAGATAACATTAACATCCATAGGGGACTCACTACGGATTATTATTTCATTCAGAACCTTGTTCTATCCTTGACGTTAGGTTGTGTTCCGGCATGGTCGCATGAGACGTTTGGGCCGTAATAGCGCTCATGTGCGTGGAGGAAGCATCAACAGGGCCTTAGGCTGCGTGCCCATGCCCATGTTGGTTGCCTCTCGTGTTTCATCTCTAGGTCGCACGTCCTGGGTGGGCCTATACCCTGCCAGCCTGCGGGAATAGCGCGCGCATGCTAGCCGCCTGAGAACGGGTTGAAAAAAATCAGATATCAAACCTTATAGATTTTGAAAACACTAAATATCTGAATAAATTTCGGACAGAAAATGATTCAAATTTGGGAAATATCATATTTGAAAATTGTACTAATTTAAAAGTTCAAACAAAAAATGTTCAAATTTGAAAATTGTTCAAATTTAAAAAGTTCAAAGTTAAAAAATGTTAAGATTTTAAAATTTTAATAGTTAAAAATATTAAATTTTGAAAATGTTCAAATGAGAAAAATGTTCAGCTTAAAAATTGTTCATATAATTATTTTTCCAAAATTTTCAATTTAAAGAGTAAAGTAAAGAGACATAAACCAAAAAACCGAAAAACCAGCGGAAATTGAGAACCAGCGAAGAACTGAAGAAAACCAACAGAAACACGAGAACCATCCCAAAACCGGAAAAGACAAATAATACTGTGTTAAATGGTTGCGGCCAAAGTGGCCACCACCCCGTGCGTGTAGGGCGTAATTAACCCCACACGCACGTGAGAGATAAATATGGTTCACCCACATCCTTGATCGCTGAAAGTCAGGTGCATCTTGAAAACGGCATGGTTGCATGGCCCACGCTGGCTTTCCTTACTTTCTTGCTTGAGATGTACATGCACCAAACACATGATGTCATCATGGCCACCGTTTCTTAGTTGATGTGCTCGTTGTTTGATCATGCATGTACGTGCACATATATGTATGCATGCTTGTATTTTAACACACATATTGTAAAAATCCTCAGTTTAGGCCCTTATGCGGCTTATAACGGAGGTTAGATGTAGGGTTTACAAATGCAATGTATGCCAAGTCTTGTACTCTAAGCCTCCATCTTGAGTCCTTAAGCCGATGTCGTCGTAGTTTCTGCTAAGCCGGTTGGGCCTCCATCTTGGTCCTTGGCAATGGGCCGCCCGGTAGACCTGACGGCCATTCCATCAATGGGCCACCCTGATATGCAGCTAATAATCAATGTCGTAGGTATACACCCTTTGGTATATCCTAACACACCCCCAAGTGCCAAAAAAGAAAGTGATAGTTTTCTTCCAACCCACTCCTTGTAAGGGGTTTTCTCTTTATCCTTGTTAGGAACTCTATTTTGAATAAGACACAAAGTCAACAAAGCCTCCCTGCCATGCCTTTGCTACACCAGTAGTGGCTAACATGGAATTCATCAAGTCAATCAGCGTGAGATTTTTCTTCTCGTCAACCTCGTTTGATTGGGGCAAGTACGGAGGTGTCATCTCATGAATAATTACATGATGGTGCCATCCATTCTTCTACCTTTCCACCTCCTCCCCTTTCCATTAGACGCCATGGCCGGCAACAGTTCCTGGTCTAATCGCTGCTCACACTAGAACGCCGACATTTTCAGAAGGAGTGACATTATAGTTTAAGCAGATGATTGGTAAGAGATGATGTTCAAAGGACCACCTCAGTAGTCTAGGAGTATTCAAAGTGGGAATTGATTTCGGAGGGAACGAACGAACGGTCAAGTGGACTCCGTGAAGAGGAAGGGAATCAGCGAAGAAGTAGTAGATAGAAAAGGAGAGAGAGTCGAACTGAAGCATGTCCGAAAAAATGAGAACATTTCTAGAAGATATGTTGCCAAATAAAGAATTAATGAAATGATGACGACCTCACCATTGAGCAAAAATAATCATAGTGGGAGGCATATATTTAGTAATGGTATTGATGAGGCAGATTTGGTCACATGTGCCATTTCTAGGGATGCCGGATGCGATGACATGCTTGCATGCTTAGAGGAATCAACTTAGTGGGGTTGCTTCTATTTAGATATTATAGATTTTATCTTCCTCACAAAAAAATTCAAATATTTTAAGAAAATACTCACCACCACGATCTGACCTAAGGCACTTGATTTTTCTATGTAGTTTATTTTCAATTTTGGCCTTATAAATATTGATGTAGTCTAAAGCTCCAACTTTAGTTTACAATAAATAAACATAGCAAAATCTAGTAGCATCATTTGTGTGTCATGGAATATCTATTTCCATGTTTTGTCAACACACCATTTATATCACACATATCAGATTGTATGATTTCTAGAGGTGTCAAGTTTGTCTCCTCGACAACCTTATGAAGCTTTCTAGGTTGCTTTGATTGCACACAATTATGGTACGTAGAACCTTTCGCAATAGTGAAATTTTGAACTAAACTCACACGAGATCGTCGAGATGTTAAACCAAAATTAATGTGACATAATCGAGAGTGTCAAACACTAGTATCATCATTAGCACCGCTACAAATATGGTTCACAAACTTATTGCTAAAATATGAAAGAGAAAAGTGGAACAAGCCTCCACACTCATAGAATTTTTCAATAAATTGTCCATGCTTGAAAACAACAACTTTATTTGACTCTAACACAATCTTGAACCTATCTCTGTATATAAGGGATCCACTAGCAAGATTCTAATTCATAGTAGGGATATGTTGCACGTTCCTTAGTCACACGATCTTCCCTAAATAATTTCATATCTACCATTCCAACACCACACATAGAAGCATGCGACCAATTCCCCATTAATACGCAAAAAAAACCCGGGCGACCTAATAAGAAGTGAACATAGAGATGTTATCACATGCATGCATATTAGTACATGTATCAATCCACCAACATCGAGATTGAAAAACGGAAAGAAAAAATTACCATACCTATCGGTGTTGCTAGTGCCCACGATGTTAATAGACTTCCCTTTTTTCCTTTTGTAGTCTGCATGCTCTCGGCACAGTCTCCTTAGAAAAGTGGCCAAACTTTCTAGAGTGAAACAACCTTACACATTCGTGCTCATATTCTTCTTCTTGAAGTTAGTAGTCTTTGCATGCTTGTTGAAAGAGGGCATGTTATTCCCTTTGTTCTTATAGAAGGGTTTCTTCTACACCATAGACTGGCCCTCTCCTTTCTCATCATTGTCCTTAGCCCAAGCTGTCTCCTCAACATTAGGTGACACTATCATGTTTTCAACCGGTATCTCATGTCTCTTGTGTTTGGGAGATATGGCGAAGTTCCTACATGAACTGAGCAACTTTGCAATAATGATCCCACCAGAACTTATCGATTATGGTACACTTAAGGAATTTGAGCTCCTTGCCAATGCACTGTATCTCATGAGGTTGTTCAAGTACAAAACAGTTGTTCACCATCCTGCAGTCATGGAAGCTCTCCATGATATACAGTTCAGTGTCAGGTACATATTCACCACGGGATGCTGATATGCGATTACTAGCGATTTTAACTTCATGTTCCCGAGTTGCAGAGAACAATCTGAACCGAGTTAATCTTTTTGGATTCGCTTCGCCTTACAGTCTTACTTCCCATTGTCATTGCCACTATAGCACGTGTGTGGCCAAGCCCATAAGGGCCATGCGGACTTGATGGGGAGTACGTATGTTGTGCATCCTAGAGCTCTTTTTCGTCTGTTATGTGCATGTAGACATCACAAAGACGGTAAGCAAGAATGCTAAGAATACAACCTCTTAGAAGATTATTGCTTCCTCTAACTTTGTCTAATATTTCTTATGTATAGCTCCTTCGGGCTCTTAACCACCCAGTTGATTTTCAAAGAAATAAACCAGACCATGACCTTAACTTTTCAACTATTCCCTATTTTCATATGGGGGCGTGAGTGGGCATGCTCTAAGCCATGTACAATGCAAAGTTCTTAATGGGGTGCTTACAAGAATGAAACAAGCATCTTCTTAAGCACTAGTGCTTATTTGTACATGAGATGTGCCTAATTAAGCATCTACCTAGTGTAAATAAGCAATTGTACTTAAATAAAAATCAATTTATTTGGTAAGGATATCTCCAGCGGCCGGACGCAAACGAACCGATGTTGTCTGTTTCGGTCTGCACAAATAGGAGGACACGAAAACCCCGGCCCAATGGACTGAGGCACATGGACCGACCTAGAGAATGCGTCTACCCGCGGATGCTCCACGAACTCTTTGCATGTCCCCTCGCTTCCGCCCCAGGTCCTCCTGGCAGCGTCTCCATGGCCGCTTCGCCTTCTGCCTCACCAGTAATGGTAGATCGAGGTCTGCGCCGTTATTAATGTCGACCGGTCGACTCATGCGCTGCCATTGATGATGGCCACTTGCCCGTCCTTTTTAAGGGAAGCAGCCGCCCGAGATAGTCCCCATAGCCATCGCCATTGCCACTTTCGGCCCAACTTGCTCCCCATACAGCCGGCAGTATAAGCCTTTTCTTCCACCGTCGACATGAGAATGCTTTGACTATCCTGGCACAAGCCACAAGGCGGTCTCGAGTTCGCCTAAAGCTACAATGCCAGGGATGGGCCATCAGCTTCGGCAGGGTGCCCATGGTACCATTGCTTGTTGGCAAGGACTTCGGCCACGAGCTCTTCCACCGCAGGCAGAAGCACTGCCTTGTGTCTTGACCCAAAGTATGACGGCGATAGCGACTACTGGTCGATGCTATTTCGTGAGGAACAGGGTGCTAAACTACTTCACCGACGACCATCCACCACCGGAGAAGAATAAAGACAAGCCAAGCGGACGCGAATCTGGCAATGCCTGCCCGGATCATCAAGAACATACAATGGGAGGACATAACCTGATTTGTGTCCACAAACCGATACAAGTAGACCAAAATGGATTGTGCTAAATGAGTTGGACGACTGGAGATGCCCTAAACATCCACTTAGGTCATATTTGGTACGAGAGTTTTTGTGGAAATTTGTGAGGATTATCCTCCCAAACCCGAAATCCCCACTTGTTAGTAAAATCTAATTTGTTAGTAGAGTTTTTTGGAAGATTAGTGGAGATAATCCTCTAAGAAATGGGTAAAACTCCTACCTTCATCCAATCCTCATAAAACCTCAATCCTCGGGGAACGTACCATCAAAGTGAGGATACGCGAGAAAAAATGGAGATTAAACTAACAACTACACTAGAACCAAATACGCTCTTACTGATAAGTGAGGATCAGGGTTTGGTGGGGATAATCCTCACAAATATTCTAGTATCAAATAAGGCCTAAAGGGATATTTAATTCTAGTGTATTGGGTAGTTATTAAATCCCTAATTATCATTTTTTTACTGTATTTTTTCTCGATCTCAATACATCATCTCTATCCAGTGGATTGGAGACTGTGAAGTTACGAACAGTTTCAGCATTGCAGATTATCTCCCTGGAGATTAGTGAGGGCAGATTAGCTGGGTACATGCCTAATCTATTCCGTAGCAAAGCAGGTAAGTTTCTTTCTCCAAGAGGAAGTGCAGCAACTCGCACACCCCGCCAGATCCCGCACCTCTGACCGGAGATCTCACCGATCCACCCTGCCTCGGCCGGCGGCCATGGCCGTGCCGTCTCTCGCTCCGCACCCCCTGCGCCCCGACCCAGCGGTGCCGCCCGACGCATCCGCCGACTGCCCTCCCTCCCTCGACTTCGGCGACCCCGCATCCCTCGCCACCCTCCGCGGCCTCACCGACGCCGGCGCCGCAACCCGCCTTCTCCACGAGTGCGTCGCCTACCAGCGAGCCCTCGACGCCCGCCTCGACGCGCTCCTCGCCCGCCGCCCCGACCTCGACCGCGCCGCCGCGTCCCTGCTCCGCTCCGCCCCGCCGCTCCTCTCCCTCGCCGCCTCCGACGCCTCCGCCCTCAGGGACTCCTCCTCCTCCACCGCCGCGCTAGCCGACGCGCTCTCCTCCCGCGTGCGCCACCTCGACGCGGCGCACTCCCGCGCCGAGTCCGCGCTCGCGCGCGCCGAGGCGGCGCTCGACCGCTCCCGCGCGCTCGACGCCGCGCGCCGGGCCCTGGCGGCCGACGACCTCACAGCCGCAGCCAGCGCGGCGCACGAGTTCCTCGCCATCGACTCGCGCTTCCCCACCGACGACGACCTCCGCCGCGACCTGCTAGACATCAAGCGCAGGGTCGAGGGGCTCGCGCGTCGGAGGCTCTCCGCCGCGGTCGACGCCCAGGACCACCCCGCCGTGCTGCGCCTTGTGCGCCTCTTCCCCCTCCTCGCCCTCGCGGACGAGGGTCTCCAGGTCTACGTTGCCTACCTCAAGAACGTCGTCGCCCTCCGCGCGCGTGCAGACTTCGAGCACCTTGCAGAGCTCATCTCCGCAACAACCCAGCAGCCTACCCCGGAGCGCCCGGATTTCGTCGGCTGCCTCACCCGTCTCTTCAAGGATATCGTGCTTGCTGTCGAAGAGAATGACGCGGTGCTTCGTGAGCTACGAGGTGAAGATGCCGTCGCCTATGCCATAATTGAGCTGCAGGAGGAATGCGACACGAGGGGCACCCAGATCCTTCGTCGCTATGCTGAGTACCGGAAACTTGCTCGTCTTTCCTCGGATATAAACTCCTATACCAAGAACCTTCTCTCTGTGGTGGGTTCTGTGGCCAACGCTGCAGGCGGCAATGAAGGGCCTGACCCCAGGGAGGTTGAGCATTATCTTGAGGAGATTCTTGCGTTGACACAGCTTGGTGAAGACTATACCGAGTTTATGGTTAACAAGATCCGTGGACTCAGAGATGTCAAGCCTGAGCTCGGTCCGCAAGCAATGAAGGCCTTCCGTAATGGTAGCTTCAGTAAGATGGAGAAGGATTTGACCGGGTTCTATGTAATCTTGGAGGAGTTTTTCATGGTAGAGAACATAAGGAAGGCCATCCGGATTGACGAGCCAGTGCCTGATGGTCTCACTACCTCAATGGTGGATGATGTGTTTTTTCTACTGCAGAGTTGCTGCCGGCGGGCAGCATCCACTGCAAGCATAAATTCGCTGCTTGCTGTGCTTGGTGGGGCAACAAGCCTACTAAGCAATGAGTACCAGGAGGCACTGCAGTGGAGAATGAGGGAGCCAAACCTGGGTGCAAAGCTCTTCCTAGGTGGCGTTGGTGTTCACAAGACTGGGGAGGAGATTGCAACTGCACTCAACAACATGGATGTGAGCTCAGAGTATGTGCTGAAGCTCCGCCATGAGATTGAAGAGCTCTGTCCAGAGGTGAGTTCATTTTTGTCTCCTTCTATCTGTTTGTCTATGTTAACACTGGGCACACATCTGGCGGTTAAGTTATATACGCATTTAATCAAGATGAAATCAGTTGGGTAGGTATAGTTGTGCTGTGTGTTCTGAATTGCAAATTTTTAAAATTAAAACCACAATGTGGTCACGTTCTCTAGAAAATAGTTGGTACTTTGTAGTATCATCGTGTCATGAATGACAAACTATTTCAAATATCAAGAAATTGTTAAGCACTTCTCATATGTATGTTACTGTGTTACTAAATCAGTAAATTGTTAAGCACTTCTCATATGTATGTGGTTGTAAACTTGTTTACTCAACGATGATTGAAGTTGCCTGCCAATGGCTATGATAGCGTGATTGCTGTCATTCAGCCTCATATATTTTATAGAAGAGCAAGTAACTATGGATTCACACTTAACTTTTTATATTGTTCCTAATACACTTATTGCCAGATAATAAGGGTCATTTTCTTACCCATTCACTTTATTCCACATACTTGAACAAAATGCCAAAGAAACTGAATGGTTACGTCAAGTATCTATGAGGACCTTTCTATATACTTCAGAGTTTCATTAGTCTCAGTGCAATCCAGTGTTATGAGTTTATGATTACAATCGCTATATGAACAATTTGATGTAGTTACTTCTAATTATTTAACCATTAAACTGTATGTAGTAAAACTATAAAAGTCAAATCAAGATAGCCTCTACCAAGTGGTGGATGACATAACATTACAGTTATCAAGCACCCTTACAAAACACCACTCTTAACCGTCACCAAGCAATGTGGGATTCTAGTATAAAGAAGATGAAACGTAGCTATTTCAGATGTCCAACAGTTATGAAGTACTCCCTCCGGTCGTTATTAATCGACGCAGGGTACAACTTAAACCAGTGTATTCTTACGTATATTTGGCGTCGATTAAATGAGACCAGAGGAGTAACTACCAACAGAAGGTAATAAGTTTCATCGAGGTGGAAAAGTACAGGTCTGAGTCAGTTTAGAAGTTAACAGGTTGAGTCCCAGTCTGTTATGACACCTTGCCCTCCCAGGATACCCTATCCCTTGTGTTTGGCTTTTTAAGCCCCCCTAGCTGTAACGTGGGAGCAGGCAATAAGAAAACTGTATGATATCCTGATGTAGTCTAATTCTCTGAATTCCCAACCTTTGCCTCCGTTGGCCACAGCGCCTTCCTGTCACCAGCAGCCTCAGCCTCCGTTGAGTTTACCAATACAACCTCTGAAGTAAAGGACACATCAATAGTATTTATATACTCCCTCTGTTCACTATTATAATATGTTTTAGATATTTCAATTTCAATGTGGACTCGATACGGACTGAAGAGTGAACCTACACACTGAAACATGTCTAGATACATGCATTTTCGAGAAAACCTAAAACATCTTATAATAGTGAATGGAGCGAGTGATATATGGCTAAAGAAATGAATGGCCAATGTACCTATCTATCGACAGTTCTGTATTAATCTCCCAAGTTACAAGTAGAACATATTAGGGGCATATATTCACCTTGAAATTAAAGGATGGAGTAACTGACTTCAAATTATATGGCTCTTATGGGCTGTTCCTAAATTATCTTATGTGAACAGCTAGTGGTTTGCTTGAGCTATGATAATTTGACTTTAATGTGGTATTCTAGTCATAGTCATATGCCTGACTACGGAACTTCTTTGCGTCTTTTCATCAGATTTTTCATGCTCCTGCTGACCGGGAGAAGATCAAGTCCTGTTTATCAGAGCTAGGCGAGATCAATGCTTCCTTCAAGAAGATCCTTTATTCTGGACTGGAGCATTTAGTGGCGTCTGTCGCCCCCCGCATTCGTCATGTCCTTGACATTGTTACCACTGTTAGCTATGAGCTTGATGATGCCGAATATGGGGAAAATGAGGTGAATGACCCATGGGTGCAGAAGCTTCTCCTTGCAGTTGACACTAATGTTGCATGGCTCCAGCCAATGATGACATCGAACAACTATGATTCTTTTGTTCACTTGATCATCGACTTCATTGTCAAGAGGCTTGAGGTGATCATGATGCAGAAAAGGTTCAGCCAGCTGGGTGGCTTGCAGCTCGACAAGGACGTTCGTTCCCTAATTAATCATTTCTCAGAGATGTCACAGAGACCAGTCCGCGACAAGTTCTCAAGGCTGTCCCAGATGTCAACCATTTTGAACTTTGAGCGTGTATCCGAGATACTGGATTTCTGGGGCGATAACGCTGGGCATCTGACATGGCTGTTGACGCCTGCAGAGGTGAGGAGGGTCTTAGGCCTCAGGATTGACTTCAGGCCTGAAGCGATTTCTGCTTTGAGACTTTAACTTGTTCCACTTCATAATTCTTTATATGTGATATATATCGTGAAAATGTTCTCCTGTTTTGTGACTTATGTATGTGATATATCATGGACTTGCTCTGAGGATGTGTTTTTTTTTTTGGCTGCGGTGACATATAGCCTAATGATGTTTCACAATATATCATGGACTTCTGAGGATTTTTTTTTTTTTGGCTGTGGTGACATATAGCTGTATGATTATTTATTTATTTTTTAAACGAAAGCAAAAGCTTTGTATTTTCAATGAATTGAGATAGGAGTTTACAAGAAAGTAAAATGACCTGCCAAGGACGTAGTTCACTGCCACGTGCTTGCGCTTGTCCCAGTACGGCGTCCTGTTAGAAAGCCGCATCCTGTATAAGAGCATCTCTAACAGAGTCGAAAAAGTGCAAACCGAAAAAGTGGTTTTCAGTCTTCTAAAAACGATAGTTCGCTCGAATTTGACAGTGGCGTAGATTAGAAAAACCGTAAAAATGAAACTGAAAAGCGGAATTTGAAAGGGCGGGTAAATTAGGCGATGATCATAGTTTGACATCAAATTGATGCTTCGATTGAGCATCAAAACATACATTGTTCGTAAAATTAAACCTACATTACTGGTACACCGGTGGGCGCTAGTTAGCTAAAGCAAAATGCGGCCAAAATGCGGCCAATACGCGCGCGGCGATGCCGGTGGTGGCGCAGCGTTTCGGCGGCAGAGGGCGCCGACGCTGTCGTCGATGATCTTCACGCGTTGTCGGTGTCAAGCTCGACTATTTCGAGCTTGACGCGGCGGACGCGGGCCTCCCGGCGGGCCGCCTCGTATCACGGACGAGGCAGACGGCTTCCGCCTCCTCCCGGTGGAAACGCTGGCGAGCCTCCGCCGCGCTGATGGCCTTGGTCTGCGCGAGGACGGCGTCCTCCCCGTCGCTGCCGTGGACATAGTCCCCGGCGGAGAAGGTGGGCGACCGCGCGGGGACGAGGTCCTCGTCGCTGTTGTCCGTGACGGGGAGCCGCGGTGCGCGGCTTGACTGGCCGGACGAGGAGCCCTCACCGGCGTTGCCGTACCTGGCGAGCTTCCCTCGGGGCGTGAGCCCCCAGTTCGTCCACCGGCGGGCGCTGCTGCTTGCGCGCACCCTCCGACCGGTTCCATTTGCGCCGCTCCGCGTCGGTGCGGAAGACGGGTGGACGCAGCGGCAAGTCGCCGCCGCCCAATCCGGCGCCACAACCTGCGGAGCCGCCACGGGACGCCATCGCCCACCGTCGGCCGGTGGATCGCTGCCTGGGGCTCGCTGGATTGCTCGCCGGAGATGGTGCTTGGCGGCGGCGGAGGGAGAGGAACGACGAAGGGGAGTAGGGTTTGCGACCCGAACTCCCCTCCGCGAACCCTTTTAATAGGGACCGTTCGGAGATTTTGTTCGGGCCCCTGAACTTATTTTACGGGCCGGCCCATCTTTTCGGTCACTGATCTGCGACACATTCGGCCCGAACCCGTAAATCCGCCGAAAAAGTTCGGTTCCGGCGGGGTTTACGGGTTCTGTTAGAGATGCTCTAAGTTCGCAAAAGTAAGAAAGCCGCTGTATAAGTTCGCAAAAGTAAGGGAGTGGTGTTTTCGTACATGAGAGCATATGCACTCTCTATATTTTAAAATACATCTTAGATATATTTTGGAATGTAAAAAAAAATTAAAACTAAAAGTTCACATTTACATCTTCATATGCTATTCTCCAACAAAGTTGTATAATGAAAAATCGACTTATTTTGTGGCGTGCGTAAAAAAAATGATTTCAGTGCTAAAAATAAGACTTTTGACAAGACAAATTTTCTCTTTTTTTACATAGGTTACAAAGAATATCGGTTTTTTTCAGATCTTGACGAACATATCTCTACTACTATAATGTACCAGTTTTAAAATTTGAATTTTATTCCCTCTACAGACCACTACCAGGCAACACAGGTTCATTTTTAACCGTCGATTTCATCCCATCAGACGGTTGTTAGTTGTTGGATTCGTCCCTGCTAGTATATAATATGGAGATGTATATGTAAAAAAAAATTATCAACATTTTTTGACACTTCGAAATATATTTTTGTGGTAGACGAAGCATATGCACGGGAGCCGAACTGAATTTCCACAAAAGTATTACTCTTCCTATTTCAGACTAGACTAATTTATTGAAATAGTTATAACTAATCTAGCTAACCTTAACTACGAAGCAGGGTGGAAGAAAGTTATAACTAATGTAGCCAATTTTAACTCCGAAGGCTTTGCATCCCCGTCCACTCATGAGAGACATGCGTCAATGTCCTGAAAGATGTGATTTAATCCGCTTATCAACAACACGACGCCAACTATGCAGACTCTCACCTGCCAAGTTGATGTACCGCTGAGACGCTTTCTAATCTTCTTTCTTTGCACAAGACATAGATCAAGAATACAAGATAATGCTTTAGTTGACATAAACAGGCAAGCGCCAGACAATTCTTCCACCAAAGATTTACATTCCCTTCAAACCTGAAGTACATCACTGCAATACAATCTACACTGTTCATACCCTCCAAACAATAATCAAAATTTGCGTAATGGTAGTAAACAAGTAAACTTCTAATGCATTAGTTATGGAGGCCAAGGTGCATGGAGTATGGTTGTACAGCCTCAACATTTAAGCAAACTGGCTTAAAATATGCAATCCAGCTTCTTGATCACACCTGGTGGAAGAATGTGCCTCGTTGCAAAGAAATTTGCTGTTCCCCTGGCACCAAATATAGCAGTGTAAATACAACAAGATATTGATGAAACAGACAAGACCAACCTGTACTATTTGAGTATGTACCCAAACCATCCATTGGTTTGGCTACAAATTTCCAGTATTAAAATCCATGTGTTGGCTAAAATAAGGTATTGTAAACAGTCAAATTTCGAAGTACATGTTGCAACGTTGAAGTGGAAAAGTACAGGTATAACCAGTGTAATTTTCAAGATAATTATTAATCTCAAGCTACAAAGTATTAGAAAACTGAGCCACACAAAATAGTTCTCTTGTACCTACCCTCTGGAAAATTGGCTTAAGCTTTGAATGTTGTGCTCCCAGCTGGTGGAACAGCAACAACTTTTCCTACGGCAATTGTTTTACCTGCGGCCAATTAAACATGTAAGGTGCTTGGCAGAGTCCGAGAAACATAAAGAACAAGTCAAAGAGGGAAAACAGTAACATCATTATATTCAACCAAATTACTTGCACTTTCAAAAGATAAGTATAGAACACCTGCTACAGCTTTTGCTAAGGTGAATCTGACAAAAGAAACATAGCCTTTGATGACTGCTTGCGCATTTTGCATCTCAACTTTAGCAAGTCAACCTATAGTTTGACATTCCATTATGGTTAAAATATGTGGCTGGGAATCTATCCGCATTTGTGTTATCTTACAGTTACGTACTTTATCATAGAATAACAAAACTTCTAACAAAGGAAATTGTAATTAGATAAAAAAAATTGAATGAAATAAGAAAACGTTTTGTCAGGCGTTATGTAACATTGCTATTTAATACACCACACGTGTTTGTTTCGAGGGCACTATCATATCCATGATATCAGATAACAGGTCAGTAGAAGGCCCATTGCACTACCATCCAGGCCCAGTTGGAAATGCCGAAAAACTCATCACGGAAGAAGCGGTATCAGATATTCCTGGTCAGTTCTAGGTTAGAAACACAGCATCAGTCTTCTGTCCATCTGGGACGGTGACTTTCATGGGCGTCACCATGTCATGCAAATGCCTATCCTATTGAACTCATGGACATAGCATTTCATACAAAAGTGAATCGTCTCCTGTGCGTGTGACCATCTACCACTCTCGAGATGGTATACTACCTTTTGCACATTAAAATTTGGAGGAATAAGGATGCAAGCAAACGAGAAATTCGAGTATGCATCAGCAATCAAGTCATCCAAGAGAAAAGCATGGAAGCGAAGGAAAAAAAAGCTCCTTCATTCAAGTGTGGATCATCGAGGCAGCTAAAGAGAAGCCGCCCCCAGCCAGACACTCTGGGCTATGAAGCTCCGGATAGTCCGAACCTGGGTATCCCAACGAGCTTAATGAAAACAGGCAAAGGGCCCAAGTAACCTCTTTGAGGCCCATGAGTTAGTGGCTTTAGGTGTAGGGCTATAAATACACTTCCCCCTCTCCTCTTGGATTGTGAGAATCGACGGAGCGAGTGTGTTGAATTCGGTTTCAACTACATGTTGATTTGAGTCAGATTCCCAAAGGATTTGGGTTGTGTTTTTGAGTTTACTTCGTTATTAATCATTAAATCCGTGAAGATCAGGAGCCCCTATCGTATCAACTTCATACCTTCCATTGTCAAGATTAGTTTTTAAGAAATTACATGGTTATATAATAATGTGCTGCTCCTACATCTTGAAACTTTTGGGTTCTGAAACCTCTAGATAGAGGTAACACCCTAAGGGGAGGAAGCACTCTGGATATTTCCACTTTATTACATGCACAATACATAACTTAAACCATCTGTATTCAGCACAAGATAAAATAAGACAACTAAATAAGTGTGTACTTGCCTTCTGTCCGGAGTGTAAATCTTCCAAGCTGAGGAGAGTCAGAGAAGTTCTCGATACAAATCAAGTTACTGACCTGATGCAGAACCACGATGATTAGAAAATATAAAATGCTTACATTTTGACACAGGTATGGTTTTATGGGATAACCTGTACACGGCAAACAACAACAGCTCCGTTCTTCACAAAAAGTGGTTTCCTCTTTGGCTTTTTCTTCTTCGGGTCACTTTCTTTCTTCCTCTTCAGATCAATTTCCTCTATGAGATCTACAATCTCACACTCCTCGACTACAGAATGGATATGCAGCACTGCCTTGTAGCCAGCAGTGAAGATTGCCTATTGCAGCAAGAACATAGTATAAAATCTCACACTCCTCGACTACGTATATACATATAGACACTAGAAGACTAAATGGCAACATTCTTTATAACTTTTCAAACCATTCATATAATGGAAAAGGGGAACATACAGTAATATCATGAAGTAAGATCATATAAAATTGAAGGTTTTAACAGCAGTATGGTATGCTTTGTATGATTCTAACCTAAACTTTGTTTGATCACTGACGGCACTAAAAACCAAAGACCTCCAAGCCAATCAGAAACGAACAGCCAACCTCTAGGAAGCAGCATGGATCACAGATATTGAACACAGCAAACTAAACATTGCCAAGTAAAAGAGCAAAACACAATCTTTATCTTGTAACCTCATATTGACTAGTATGACGTGCTGAAGCGGAACTTACATTGTCAAGCAACTCTAGTATCTGCAGTTGAGCATTAAATTCAGTTACAGCACCAACAGGATTTCCTGCAAGAACTAGAATTAAGTATTGACAACCATGCAATATCCCACAGGTCAGTTAACAAAAAAGCTCAAGTGCTCCGAAGGGCAAAATTAAGTCATGTTTATGGAAAGAGTCGTGCTAACAAAATACCTAGTCAGGAGTAACTAATTATTGTAACAGGATAGGCATTGGCACTGTGCAAAACAGTAACAGGAGAATATACAAGACTCCCAAGGAACATGAAATGGATACATGGATAATATAAATATAGGGCACACTTCATTTGTCTGGCATTTCGATGATTTGTCGACAAATTAAGATTGGCGCATCCAAGAGTTCTGCAACTGTAGTTTACCACATTTTGGTGAATCATACTAATACATTTGGGTTGACTATTGTGTAATTGGGAATCCCACATTATGTATTTTCTCAGTCAATTTAGAAAAGGAATTTAATCTGTGTTCCAGAACACATGAAACGAAAGGTGAAAGGACAAAAGTTCTATAACATACTCCATCTATATTAATTTGATTTACATAGCGAGTGCTGTATTTTTTTATTCTTTTTCTCACAGCAAAAATATGAACAAGAACGCAAAGAACAGAGAACTGGGCCTATAGGGAATACATTCTTCTGTTTCAATGGGAGACACGTGAAGTATATGTATCACAGATGGAAAGATGCATGAAGTAGCAGGGTTCAGGAGTTCGAGAAAGCTCTCTTGCAACTTGAGATATGGTAGACATGCATCTAATGAGATTTTCCACTGCCTGATAATACCAAACCAAGAGTCCCCATGCCAAAAAAGTGCAGCAACAGAAACTAGTAATTATCAAACAACATAAAGACAAGGCAGACTTCATCCAAGGGAAAGCATCAAGACAATCTTGCCAATCTGCTTGAAAGTTCAAAAAAAAAATACAACTTACCAACATTTGATAGAACAAAACCAGCAGCAATGTCCTCTTCTTCAATTCCTGACAATTTGACACGGACGTTCTCACCAGGTGCAGCACTTCTAACCTTGTCTTCATCACAGTACAGACTAATGACTTTCACGTTTGCCTTTAGTAAAAGAGCAAGCGAATAAAGATCAGATACCCCAACTCTTGAAGAACATTTAAGAGATGCTTGCCATCAAAATAAAACATCCACAGATACCTTATTTGGCATAACCACCAGATTATCACCCTCTGAGATAGTCCCAGACTCAATTTTTCCCATTACAACAGTGCCCATATCTTTATATTTATCCATGATCGGCATCCTGCATATGTACACCTTGGTTGTTAACATTATTCAACATAATTATCAAGCAAAATATGCAATGCTAGCACAAAGGGAATACAGTCAGTTAATATGACAATAAGATTATGGAAAAGTCCCATGCAATAAGGATTCTTCATGCACCAATAAATGGATTTACTTCATAAATTTAGATCACCTTATGACGAGGGACAGTAGCGAAAATAAAACAGAAGTAAAATCCAGTACTAGCTTCTACACACTTCTACTATATTATAGGTAATTTGGTCCTTTAGTCATATGTGTTGTAGTAGTTTTCTAGAGTGTTGTAGTGTGAGTTGTAACCATGTTGTTTGTGTTTGCTTTCCTAGTTTAAAGTAGTATTCTCTAGAACCTTCTAACTATAAGCAGCGCTAACTAGTGGAGGCTCATCAGGCCTATAAATAGAGGTTCTCACCTACGACCCGGACGTTTGGAACCTGGATGCGCGCGCACCCATTTACGAAAAGTTCAAAAAAATGTATTTAAAAGTTTCAAAAAAATGTGAAGTAAATTTTTGCATGTATATATTATGTTGATACTTACTCGTGTGTGTTTTCACGGAAAAATACCATTGTGTGTGACCTACACAAAAATGACAAAATGCAAATTCCTATTCCTGTGAATAGTAAAATTCCTATTCACTATTCTCATTTGGACATTTTGTCATTTTTATGCAGGCCACACACAATGGTATTTTTTCGTGAAAACTCACACGAGTAAGTATCAACATAATATGTACATGCAAAATTTTACTTTACATTTTTTTGAAACTTTTAAATAGCATTTTTTTGAACTTTTCGTAAATGGGTGCGCGCGCACCCAGGTTCCATTCACCATTTCCGTTCTCACCTATAGCTATGGAACAGACTATGTACCCTTTACTTATCAATAAAAGAACTTTGTGTTCTTGTTTTAGATCTTGGATTAGATCTTGTGTGTTCAAGAGTTTTGGACTGAACTCGTGACAGCACCCGCACCTAGAGCGATATTTAGCGCAGCACACTGAAGTGGTTCCTTCAACGTTTGTCTTGTCCATATTGTAGCAGCAAGGTGGAGTTGTTCCTCCACAACCTTGTGCTGCCTCAGACCCAACATTCAATTATCAGTTACCAGCTCAGGGCTGGTATAGTAGTTAACCCAGTCTTTCATGTACAAGTTATATCATTATAGTGCTGATATACTTTACCCAGCTGTTACACTATTGACACATTGTTAGTTATCATTGTAGCGCTGATGTAGTTATCCAGTTGTTCAAGTAACAATTAGTAGGCTCTACTAGCTTGACAGAACCAAGGAAAAAGCTTGTTGTGAAATGCAGTGCTTCACATTCACTCAGGCAGTGAGCTGTTTGCATACAGCCTACATAGCACATGGTAGCACTAGTAGTCAAAACACTGCAGCGGCTGCTGGACCATGCAGCGCCCCTTAGCTTTTGGGATGTAAGGGCGTGGTCTCGTATTCCATGGGTTATATAAATGGTCTTGGCTCACGAACCAACGCTGCAGGAAGCCATCTAGCAGCACGCAGGTCATTCGGACGGAAGGACAGGTATAGACAGTTCGTAAGTTATATTTCCCGATAAGCGGTGCAGTCATACCTTACTGGACCTTTGGGATCTCGTAAAGGAACTTCGATGCAGTCCATAATTTCAAATAGACATGGGCCATTCCACCATTTACAGATACTTTTATCCATTCGGGTCTTCATATTAGCTCCCAGAAGACCAGATATTGGCAAAAATTGGACATCTGTAAAAGATGCAAGAAAATAGTAGGTTAAACATTTGCCGCACATCATGACATTTTCGTTAATGCAATAATGCTGATCGGTACAAAATACATTTGATGTTTCAATTTGGAAGTAACTATCTAAATTGAAGATAAAGTGTGTTTTAGGCATCAAATTTCAGTAATCAGACAAAAAAAGCACTCCCTCCGATCCATATTACTTGCCACTAAAATGGATATATCTATAATTAAAATATGTCTAGATACATCTATATTAGTGTCGAGTAATATGAATCGGAGGGAGTAACAAAATTCATTTGACATACAGCCTCTACTATAGAAATGTTCCAAACTTGAACGGACCACCATCACCGATCGATTACCTTTCTTAACATTGTACCCTGATGATTTAAGGAAAGGAGTCATTTTGCCTTCTATTTCATCATATCTGAAAATAAAAAGAATAATCTCATCACCCAACCTATATACCTGGCAAACACCAAAAGGAACATATACCTGGCATGATCTCTTTTCCATAACTATTTGAAATATTAATACTCAGAATATTTGTTACCAACAATTATACCTTTCTTTAGACCATCCAACAGTAGGGTCGTCCATCTTATTTATGACCACAATCAACTTAGAAACACCTAAAGTTTTTGCCAGCAGCACATGTTCACGAGTCTGTCCTCCTCTTTCATACCCAGTTTCAAATTCACCTTTTCGAGCAGATATCACCTGATGAGAGCAAAAAATGCCAGTTATCTCAAGCTCGAATCACAGCAAATAAGTCTCTAATCTAGTGTCAACTTGCTTACCAAAACACCAATATCAGCTTGAGATGCACCACTTATCATGTTTGGAACATAACTTTTGTGGCCCTATATCGGCAATAAATTTGAGTTCAGCAAATATATAAACAAGAAACATACAGGAAAACATCAAAGTGATAGATAAACAATCACTGACAATTAGAAGTAACTATTACAGCATGAGAGCTGCATGTATTGCGCTAGGGTGTGCATAATGAACTGATATACGCAAAATAGTAAACCAACAACCTCCCTGAATTCTTACACAGCCCACCTAAAAACATGAAAATGCAGAAACGTAGACAGGAACATTGTTTCTGTAATGATGCAGAGAGCAATAACACATGCAGTTGAATGACAAGAATCCACATAGAATAATTCCATAGGAGTACGAACTAACGTGTAATCGATTTCAACTGATTCAAGAAAGGAAAAAACTCATCATAGTGGATTTTTCCATACGCTAGAAACGTAGATCAAAATGAGTGAACTGTACATTTTCAATTACGAAGTTTTGCTACAAATACATTATATAACACAAGATTGTCCTGTATCCAGGTTAATTGTTCCATGAAGCAACACAAAGATAAACTCATAGTTTAATGAACTCAAAGTAATAAGCTATGAGCCAACTTACCATAATACATGCAAACAAGTAGCTCGTATGAAAAGAGAAAAAAAAGTTACCGGTGCATCTAAAATAGTGAATCTTGTAGTTTCAGTCTCAAAGTGAGCTCTCCCAACTTCAACAGTCTTCCCCTGAAGTAGATTAAAAATAGCACACATGTACACAATCATGGCAAGTAAAGAAAGCTGAACTCGGGCGCAATTTAGAGCACATGCTATCCACAAAAAACACAAATTTAAATAAACTCCAAATGGAAGTATTTAACATGCTTAGGCTGAGCTAACTGGAAAAACTGCAAAAGGTATCCTGATGGAAATTTTCAACAGAGGTCTTTGTGGACTAAACATAATGCAGCCACCAGCAGCCTTTTTTAAAGCAATCTATAAGGATGGGTGCAACAATTTCACGGAAATATACCTTGGCCCGTTCTTCCTCATTTGTGTCCATAATGTACGCCATGTACCTGTGAAACAAAGACAGTTGAGACCTCAGCCTCATGCAACAGAGGGCCTGCAAATGCCCAGTGTAAACCAAGACTTATTTTTCTTTAAGTTGCTTGAAATTATTTAAGTTAGTAACTGCACCAAATGCACCAAAGTATAATCAAACTATGTACCAAAAGGTTCCCAACATGCCGTAAGGAGAAACTTACAACTTCGAACCGCAAAGCATAAAGAGAAAATTAAATTGGACAAATCATGTACTAACAATAACACTGAAATTTTCATGCTTCGAAGTGGCATTTTCCTGACAGAGACAATGGATTAATTGGCATTACCAGAAACAAGTTACTGGGTATTAGCATTATGGTTAATTAATGCATAACAGCATAAGCTTATTTTCAATCATATAACTTCAGTTCTCATTTTTCACAAGGTTCTGCTCAAGAAAGAACTTAACCAAGTGACATACACTGATACACAACATTCTCTACTACAAAAATAAGCTGATACTTGCCTTCTTTAGTTGATGTGAATGAAATCAAATGTAAGAAACAAGCAAGGAAATTCCCCCTCCGACCCATATTACTTGATGTTAAAGTGGATGTATCTACAACTAAAATGTGTCTAGATACATCTATATTAGCATCAAGACTTACCCCACAATTTGCACAACTAGGCAAGATCTTGAGTTGTTTTGATCAAATATAGTGGCAAAGGGGAAATGATAGTCAGCTGGTGGAACTAAACAGATAATATCCTGAATATCTTTTTTTGAAATGATAGGGTGAGTACAATTCTCAGATTTTCTAAGAAGTCACCTTAGTAACAAAAATGAAGTGGTAAAAAATCATCTTTGGTGAGCTGTGCATTATGTGATTAAACGGAATAAGCATATGGACCGTGCAGCACAAACAATACCACAGAACTATGATACATCATTAAAGCAAGACCTTACCAGCTCTCACGGCTTTTATCCTTTGCTTCTTTTTCATATTTTTGGATGGTTCGGTCATCTACTTGACCGCTTAAGAACAATATCTGACCACCAGCAGTTGACTTCCCAGCATCTGGAACCACAGAAAAATTAGACGAGATAGGCAAGGACATTCAAACTACAGAAAAAATCTGCGTTAAGGAGGGTGTTTGCAAGTCAATACAATAGTAGGTTAGTAACAGATGACTGAAGGAACATAAAAGTGATTTAACACTTTCCTGTAGTCCTCTACAAGGAGAAAATACATTAAAGAGAAGAATGGGAGACCATATCAAACATATGCATGTCAATAGTAGGTTAGTAACAAGGTCAACATAAATTTGCTTCATGAGATCTTTAATCCTTAAGGAGTTGTGGAGCCAATTTAAACATTTGATGGAGATTAATGATGTGGCACGAGCTTTTGGGGTAAGTTGCAAGGTCAGCATATCCACAGAAGTTTTGAAGAAAAAATCCCCACTAGACCTTAGGAAACTGATGCAGGGTGAAGAGTATAACAAGGCAAACAGGACCAGCATGACCAGACCAAGTAACTATTGCTATCCCCAGGGAAGGCAAACACAAATGGAGGTTACCCTTGTGGCAGAGCCATCTTCTCTGAACTGTCAACCGATGCGGTACAAATGTATCATCCATAGTTTGGATCATGGCAGGTACCATGGTTCAAGTTACGACGGCATGAAGCTTCTGTTATCCGGTGTATTCTCCCCGCCCCAATATGCAACTACAACGGAATCAGAACATGTACCAGCTGTTCATCATCACCTACAAATGTTGTTGTAGCTGAGCTGATCTCTCAAAAGATATGACACCAGCATTGCGCCTTATTGTCATGTAATCTTGTGGACAACAACTCTAGTAGCAGGTGCAGTGTGTGTGCAGCAGTACGATTGGCATGGAGCATTTTAACCCAGGTGGTCTATTGGTCCGCAGCGAAAATGCGCAAGAGAAGTCTAGCAATGGGGTTGACAGTAGTTCATTACAGGGTCAAGCAAGGAGTTGTCACCAGCTCATTATGGAATAAACAATAAAGAAGGAGTTGTCATGTGTAAGGTGAGTCCTGGGACTATAAGTTTAGTAGATATTTCTGTTCAATTCGGCGTCCAGTAATTGTTCAGTAAGGGAGTTGGTCAAAACTAGAGTTCAGAGACAAAAATGAGCTAAAGAAAGTCAAGCCAGAATCTAGGATTTTGATTTGTACCGGAAGATATGTTTTGATTCAATATTCTAGATAAGGTGTAGCATCCTAAGATGCCCTGAGACGTTATTGCTCAGGCAAGAAATCTCTCCTGTATTTGTTATCCTCAACCCTCGCGTTCTCTCATCAAACTACATGTCTATACCTCTACTCTAGAAACCCTAGTTTTCTTCAAGCCATGACATCTGGCCTTCCTCTTACCGGCAGATATCCTGTTGGGGACCAAAGGTTCACAATACCCTCTTTACATTCCTGCTAGATAAAAGGATGGCAAAATTAAAGGAACACTTACCGACATGGCCAATAAACACAACATTCAAGTGCCGCTTTCTATTCCGCTCCTCTGCTTCCGTTTGACCACTGTCCTGTGGGGCATCTGAACAACATAAAAGATTATTTTAGACAAGGTACAAAAGGATTTATAGATGCAATAACAAATATCCATTTACTGCAGTCACACAGAAGGTGCACTCAACAAAAAACTATCATGCCTAAAACTAATGCCTAAGGTGGTCCAGCTGAAGGTAACGATATTTTCCATCGACAGCATGTTTCAATTCTTTGCTTTCCCTCAAAGCAAGTCGATGACATCAACTGTGAAGGCCTATTCCACTCGAACTGAGACTAAAATTAGAGCAAAGAGTACTAAAGAAAACATGAGCACAAACTAGTCACGCGTAAGCTAGCTGAAAACCGAAACCATAGCTTCCATACATACCACTTGGCTGCAGCTCCAGTGACTGGAGATTTGATTCGATTTCCTTGATATCTGAGAGTAGAAGATTACGAATTAGAACTGCATCCAAGTTAAACAGAGGTGTGCAATCTGTGATGGCAGTAGCCCGTAGATCCGCACCGAGCGAGCTCAGATCCAACGTTGGGAACCAGCAACTACACAGCGGCGCAGAAGAAAATCGGAACAGGGCCCGGATATACCTTCGGCAGGAGGAGCTAGCGGTGCCTCTTCTGGGGCTTCAACGGCGGCGGCCGCGGCTGCCGGGGGATGAGAGTGGGACCCCGCTGGCGACTCCTCGAAGTCATCGCGCGCAGCCCAGTCGTCCGCTGCGGCATCCGCATCGGCGGCGTTGGCGTGGGAGGGGATCGGCGGCGCCATCTCGCCGTCGTGCTCCATCTCTGACGAACAAGCGGAGGCGGTTGGTTTTTTTTTTTTCCTAACGTGCCTTCCTTTTTGCCGGTTTAGGGTTTTTGCGGAGGGGATCCCGGGACCTGCCGATGGAGAAGCCAATCCAGCGCGAGGCGGCGGAGATCCAGTGCAGGCAAAGCATAGCTTGCCTTGACCCCTTGTATCCACCGTCCAATTCAATCCAACGGACAGCAGCGATCCAACACCAAAACGACTTGCCTTCTTCCTCCGCGTGCAGCCAAACCGCTGATGCAGGGAAAGGAGGGCAGCCGCACCGGTGATGTCTCCCGAATGTATCACATCAATTCTATTATTTTTCAATAAAAAAAGTTAGCGAACCTACGAAAAACTGAAGACATTGATTAGTACTAGTACAAATGCCCGTGCGTTGCCACGGGTCTTCCAGTTTTATTTCTCAATGCACATATATAATTCACTTTCTCGAAATGCATGATTTATTTTTAGAATTGGTGAATCTATTTCAAAAATAGAATATTTTTGTAAAATAATAAACATTTTTTTGAATGTCCGTGAACAATTGTTGGACAACATGAACATTTTTTTTCTAATGCACGATTTACTTTTGTTACGAGCGAGCAGCTTTTAGCACGCGACCTTTTTATTTTTTATTATTTAAAAATTAGTGAAATATTAAAATTTTGACAATCACCGTGATCGGTTATTGAAAGCTAACTTTTTTAATTTATTTATTTTAGACAAACAAATAATGCATCAACTTAAACCGTGACCGGCCAAGGCGATCGCCCGGTGCGGCAGTAAATCGAGCAGGAGACCTACCGCCGCGGCAAAGCAGAGGCGGAAGGCAACCATCCCCTGCGGCCACCCTCCACCGTACCATTCATCTAACTCCCCGCCTGCGTTGTTACCCTCTTTGACGGCGGGGTCCACGCTTGATGAATCTATGTACGCAGTTTTGTCCCTGTCTTGGTTTTTATGCCCGCAATTTTTGTTATTTAAACCTCCGCTGGATCGCATCTATAGTTCGTTCGTTCACATACTGGAGTCCAACGCCGTCGATGTCGAGACATCTCAACAACCCCCAGAGGCAAAAGAGGAGGGAGAGGAGGTAGAAGAGGTGGAGGTGGAGTAGAGAGGCCTCATCTGCATTCGGCCTTTCAATTGTGAATATCTAAAAAAAAAAAAATAACCTCACAACTGGAAAGCCTTAAAGGGAACTATGTTTCCTCTATTTCTTTATTTTAAGCATAGCATTACAGTTGAGCTATCAACTCATTACAAACTCCTTACTTAATATATGTATGAAAGGATCTAGATATAATGCAACATTGTACGAACTCCAAAATGCGTCAAGATGTAAATGATACATGTCGGATTTCCTCTCCTTCACAATTTTCTTTTCCTTTCAACCACACATTACTCTGGATTGAACTAACCCAGAAAAAAAGAATAACCAAACACAAGTTACTCTTAAATAATTTTTTGCATAAATAACCCTCCAACCAATCCTCATTTTTTTGGAGACCAATACAAACAACTTACATTATATTAGGCAAAGCAATTTGCCATCGGGTCCTTACAAAAACATAAGATCTTCCAAAGCATATTAGATCACTCTTGTGAGCCATCATTTTAACACAGAAGGTGGGGCCAGGTGGATTCCCATGCCACTGATGTTCAACCACACCCTGAATCACCAGATACACCAGGAATTGCGACGGGTTGCTCTGAATCGGCGCCTTGGTGGTTTTCTTCCACTGTGGTGCGCCGCGACCGAGTAGAGATATCATCCTCCAGCCCGTCCCTGACCAGTTACCCCATCCTCTATGATATAATCACAAGCCGCCATCTCCTTCCGGAGGAGCCGCCCACCCTCAAGCACCACCACCACCATGCCTCAGTCCGACCGCCGCCACCAATGACCGCGTTGTCTTCCTTATGCCCTCTCCGGTTTCCCCGGCCCCTCCTCTGCCTTCCTGCATCGCATGCGGAGCACCCCTTTTCTTGTTCATGTAACACAATAAAAATCAATTGAAGCAAAATGAATAATCAATATATTTTATAGGTGAAGAAGGTGCAAACAGAGTGGTACGTACTACATACACTTGTTCTCTCCCTGAAAAAATCATTATGGAGAGAGAGATTATACGCCTCCAGCTCCACATGAACAGTGCAACATCAAGAAATTCAAGCTCATCCATCAATTCTCATCCAACTCCAGCTTGTCCCCCTGATATGATGCCCTACAGGGAAGTGATAGATACATCAATATAAGCAGCAAGGAAGCAGCTTCTTAAGAATGCAGCAGAGATAACTATACGCCTCTATCATAAACATGATGTAGCATCCTTCATTCTCTTAATTTTCCGTAAGCTGGTTTTGGGTCGAATGAGAAGTGACTGGGCTAAAAGTAACTTGGTGTACTAAAAGTAGGACTAAAACTTGTTATCATCCTGTCACGCTCCCTGTTTGTAATGGCATGGGACATCAGAATTGCAGTTAACTAAGAGCTTTTTTATACAACATGTTCATGTATCCTGCTTGGATCTTGTAACAAGTCATCATTATCACATTAGTCATGCTTATAGAGTGGTTATACTTACTAAGCAGAAGAGCACAATTTTCGATTTAAAAAACAGAAATGAATCTCAATTACAGGAATTATCACATTAGTCATGTACTACTGTCTTGAATTCAATGATATGACGTTTGAGGTTGCAAAGCTTGTACCTTCATGCTTGCCTCATCTTATCATTCTAGAGTGATGGCTATTTCTCCAGGAACATAACAGCGGTGCCATTTTTTTAGCATTCAATAGCTCCAGTAGGTCGA